>NC_045436.1:34921886-35176218 GCF_002776525.5 Piliocolobus tephrosceles | reverse complement strand
TGGCTTCAAAGCGTCCTTTGGAACCAGCAGAGACAGACTGGAGGCTCATGGAGCCAAAGTGGAGAGTACCTTCAGGCGGACGTCTCCGTCCTGCAAGGCTCTCCCAAGCCACTTGGTGGCTCAAAATGGACCTCGGACCTGCGCAGGATTTTGGCCGAGGGTGGTAAAGAGGAGACAAGGGCATTTACCCCAGAGAGGCCGTGAGAGTGAGCGAAGCGGGTCTCAGGTCCTGGTCCGTCCACGGCGTGGAACGAGGAGGAGGAGGCTCCCCGGACCCTGGGGGCCCTGAGGAGGGGTCTCCTCCCAGGTTCGGCACCACCTGTCTTGTTTTTCTAAGACCAGCAGAGCGAGCACAAAAGAACCAGCAAGTAGGCAAAGGTCAGGCGCAAAACTGCACGTTTATTTTGGTAACCTAAGGTGTGCGGGAGAAGTCTGTCGGCCTCCGGCAAAGGAGGCCGGCAGAGTCTCCCCGCGGTGGGGCTCTCGGACAGACTTCCCACAGTCCCGACATCCTGACAGGAGTGGGGCTGCAAGAAGGCCACGTGGCTCAATGGCGGAGAGCGGCTTTTCTAGGAGTGGGAGGGCAATAGGTGGGGCATGGGCGTGTCAGGGGTGTTCCGCAGGTGCGACCAGGTGAATCTTGGTCTCTTCAGATTGACGTCACCTGGCGCATGCCCAGTTGGTCTGCACCTGCCTGGGCGCCGGCTGCATTTTCCCGCGCACGGAAGAGTTGGGGGTGGGGATGAAGAACCCGGAAGTGCACCATCTTGCCTCCGTTCGTCCAAACAATATGGAACTTTTGCTGTTAGATATGTCAGGTAATACAGAGTAAGTGGTAGTCATTTTACCCGTTTCATGTTCTGTGGTGCCAGAAATGGGTTGGCTGTCTAGTAAATAGATTTTGTTAATTAGTACGTTCTGTGATATAATCTAGTTGTGCCTAATTTCCTGAGATGCTTGGAGGAATCTGTTGGGTTTCATTGTGAATGGATTTTATGTTGCATATGTCATTACAGATTTTGATGAATACATAGGGTTTATTAGAGCTAATTCAAACCAAAATTCAAATAACTTAGAAATACAGTACTCTATTTTAGCTGGTGCTGTGGCTCATGCCTGTAATCCCAGTACTTTGGGAGGCTGAGGTGGGAGGATCACTTAAACCCAGGAGTTCAAGACCAGCATGGGCAACAAAATGAGACTACAAAAAGTAACAAAATTAGATGGGTTTGGCAGTGTGTGCCTGTGGTCCCAGATACACAGGAGGCTGAGATGGGAGGATTCCTTGAGCCCAGTAGGTCCAGGCTGCAGTGAGCTATGTTCGAATCACTGCATTCCATTTCAGAGCCTGGGTGACAGAGTGAAACCCTGTCTCAACTTTGTCTCAAAAAAGAAAAAAAAAAAAGAAAGAAAGAAAAGAACTGTATTTTAAGGTCCTTTGTTGGAAGCCCAGTCCTTGCTAATGGTTAGTGTAATAGTGTAATAGAGCCACCTGCTGGTGAAGTTATTTATTACCAGATAGCAACAGTCACTTCTGTGGATACACCTGTGCATCCCCCACTCTATGTGACAATCTGTGCATCCCCCCACCAGATTGTCACATAGATTATTGTAGATTAAATATCCCCCACTCATTCTTTTTGTATGTGTGTAAGTTCTCATCCATATGTCATGTTTCTCTGTTTTTGTGCTGAAGGGGTGGTGAGGTGGATATTTTTCTTAGTGTCAGTCAACAGCATTTGAAATGGGTCCTCAGGTCAAAATCTGAAATTGAGAATTTGGGATTCTCTGTGTGTTTGGAGGTACTTCCAACCTAGCAGTTAGGGTATAATAAATGACCCCCAAATCGCCTCTGTATATTGACTTCTAAGCTGTTGATTTTTTTTAAACAATTTATTATTATTATTT
The DNA here is from genome assembly GCF_002776525.5 of Piliocolobus tephrosceles. Classification (NCBI taxonomy): domain Eukaryota; kingdom Metazoa; phylum Chordata; class Mammalia; order Primates; family Cercopithecidae; genus Piliocolobus; species Piliocolobus tephrosceles. Next base: position 35,174,310 of record NC_045436.1, on the reverse strand, counting down.
TAAGGGATGGATGGGGGTGGGGGGCTCTTGCCCTGCCACCCAGTCTGGAGTGCAGTGGTACAATCATAGCTCACTGTAATCTCCAACTCCCAAGCTCTAGTGATTGTCCTGTTTCAGCCTTTTGGGTAGCAGGGACTACAGGCACATGCCACCATGCCCAGCTAATTAAAAAAAAATTGGTAGCGATGGGATCTCACTGTGTTGCCAAGGTTGGTAAGGTTGTTGTTGTTTTTTTTTAACAGCAGGTTGGCAACAAGTCAAATGTTTATATATCGTAATGCTTTAAACACAGCCTAAATAAACAGATTTTTAGCTGTTTAGAAACTGCCTGCTCTGTAAACCCTGAGCAACTGCACCCAAGTTCTGCAAAGATAAACTTTGCATCTAAAAAGAACCCACTTAGCAGCTGCCCTTTGGGGGTATCTGATCCTGAGATTTTGCAGTGTGCTGAGGGATGTTACCTAAATATGGAAGTCCCCTCTCTGATTCCTCTTCTTCAGGGCTCCTTTATCCTCCTCTCCTTCGGGGTGGTGGCCTCCATGCTGCCAGAGCTCTGGATGGGTCCACGCTGTGGGGCACTCCCCCTCACCATGCAAACCTAAAGTGCTTCTCAAATAGAGCTCATTGTGTGCTACTCCCACTTCGTGATTATGTTTTTTCCCTTGATCAGCCTCAAAATCCCTTGAAAAATTCATTCTATCAGGTGAGAAAGGCCTCACCTCGGCAGGGAGAAAGAAATGAATGTCATAAACTCTGATAACTCCAGATGTTCATATGGTCATGGTTCTACTTACCCTCTGTGCCTCTTCTTCAATTACTGTAGTGCTCCTGCAGAAAGCAGCATTATTTCCTCTAAAAGGGCAAAGGTTACTTGGTGACACTGGCGCCCCTAGTTGTCCCTTCCCAAAGTGTCCCGGAGACCTGGCCACAGAAGCGATGAGAGCGCACCATGTGCCACACTGTGTGGAGGCTTTTTTTTAATGCCCTGGTCTCCTAAGGGAACAGTTGTTTCACCTGTAGGTAATACAGCTGGACCTTAGCCTGGCCCTGAGTTTGGCGAAGGGCCCTTTATGCTCTTGGCATTGCTAGTGGAGTGCAGGAAGAGAGCAGTTGCTTGAACAGACAGTTCAGCCCAATGTCAGGCCTCGACTCTCAGGGACTCAGCCTGAAGCCCAGGTGGATCATTCAGGGTTCTCTAGAGGGACAGGACTAATAGGATAGATGTAGATATGAAAGGGAGTTTATTAAGGAGAATTGACTCACATCATCACAAGGTGAAGTCCCACACTAGGCCGCCTGCAAGCTGAGGAGCAAGGAAGTCAGTCTGAGTCCCAAAACCTCAAAAGTAGGGAAGCTGAAAGTGCAGCCTTCAGTCTGTGACCGAAGGCCTGAGAGCCCCTGGCAAATCACTGGTATAAGTCCAAGAGTCCCAAAGCTGAAGAACTTGGAGTCCGAAGTTCTAGGGCAGGAAGCATCCATTACGGGAGAAATATGAAGGCCAGAAGACACAGCCAGTCTATTCCTTCCATGTTCCTCTGCCTGCTTTTATTCTGGCTGCACTGGCAGCTGATTGGATGGTGCTCACCCACATTGAGGGTCGATCTGCCTTGCCCAGTCCACTGACTCAAATGTTAATCTCCCTTGGCAACACCCTCACAGACACACCCAGGATCAATACTTTGCATCCTTCAATCTAATCAAGGAGCTGGATTTGTTTAACCATCACACAAGGGGCTGTTTTTGTTTTTGTTTAAGAGATGAGCTCTCCCTCTGTCGCCCAGGCTGCTGTTCCGTGGCACAATTAAAGCTCACTGCAGCTTTAAACTCCTGTTCTCAAGCAATCCTCCTGCCTCAGCCTCCCACGTAACTGGGACTACAGGCATGCATCACCACGCCCAGCTAATTTTTTTAATTTTTTAGTTTTGTAGCGATAGGGTCTCACAATGTTGTCCTGGTAGTTGCCTAGATTGGTTTCAAACTCCTGGCCTCAAGCAATTCTTGGCCTCCCCAAGTGCTGAGATTATAGGCAAGAGCCAACAAGCCCAGTTGGGGCTCACTAATTGAAGGTTATGAAAGCATCACACATTTTCTAGGCAATTCTTTCTCCCTTTGTATGATTGAATGTAGGAAAAGAAGTATCTCCCTCCCATGGTTAGTTAAGGATCAGACTCACTGTTCTAATCTTGCCTGTACAAGTTAGTAGCTCTGTGTTCCTGGACTATTAGTTAGCCTCTCTGTGCCTGTTTCCTTTTTTCATAAAAGGAGGTGATAACAGTACACGTCCTGTAGCTTTATTGTGAAAATTAAATGAGACCTGGGATCATAGTGTTTTTTTTTTGTTGTTGTTGTTGTTGTTTTTTTGTTGTTGTTGTTTAGGCAGTATAACATGGTAACTAAGAGTATTAAGAATAGGGGCATTGGAGCCAGGCTGTCAGGGCTTAAATTCCAGCTTTATAACTTACTTCTAGCTGTGTGACCTTAGGAAATGTACCTGCTTCTTTGTCTCAATTTCCTCAATTGTAAAAAGGGGATAATATTATTACCCATCTTACAGGGTTGTTTTGTTTAATGTGTTAATAAATGTAAACATTTAAAACATTACATAAGAACTGATTTTATTATTATTATAAATAAAGCTCTTAAAACAGTTTCTGGTCAGCAGTAAGAACTCAATAAATGTTAACGGTTATTATTAGTCATGTAACTACCAAGATAATCCATAAACTGTATTAGTCATCCTATTAAGAAGCAAGGCCTGGTTTGTTTTCTTCCTTTTATTATACAATTTTACTGCTTCTAATTTAAACTCTTGCCTCCCTAAGTTCAATTCAGGAAGAGAGTCAGGATGAAAGGACTGGAAGGACAGACAAGAGTGCTGATGGAAACAAAACTACTCAAATAGTAGGTGAGAGAGAGAGACAGACTTTCTTTGTCAGCTAAAAATTAACTAGACTTGTCAGCTGCTGCGTCTTTTGCATCCATCTCGGAACCTGGAAAAAAATATTTGCAGTGGTCCTCATGTCCGCAGCAGGCCTTGCTCCGATGGTTTTGCAGAGTAGGAAGTGAAAATTTCCAAAAGGCAGAAGAGCGGGATAAGAGAAGAAAAAGAGATAGATAAGCTAGCACAGGAACAAGGCGCAGAGCAGGAAAGTTACCAGGACAGAACAGGGAGGGACTGACTGTCACAGGGCAGGGAGCAGGAGGAAAGAAGCCACTTTTCAGTGAAAGGCATTTGTAATTACAAGAAAGCCAGGTTCTTCAGGGCCCTAGAGAAACAGAAATACAATTCCATGGCTTCTGGGGAGAGCACTTAGGGGCTCCTATATCCCCATCTTTTTGAATTTTCCCTTCTCAACCGCCAGAATTTGGAAAAAGATGGGGAGGGTCTTTAAATTATTTGGCACAAACTCCAAAAAAGTGGAGAAACTGTGAGCCAGCAACCCTCGACTAGGTTTTGCTGTGATGGTTGCTGAAATCACTTGCTCACAGGATGACACGAGCTGGGAACCTTAAGGTAGGTGAGGCTGCCAAGACGCGGGTCCCGGACTTGGCTGGGGCGCAGATGGAGCCCGCCCGGTAGGGGGCGTGCGGGGCCGTGTTTCCTGGGTTCCGGCCCCCAGCCCAGCCGCCGCAGGAGCGCGCGGCCAGTAGGTGCCCTTGCTCCTCGAGCGGCCTTGAGCAGTGCCCAGCGTTGAGGGTGAGGCTCGTGCTCCGGGTCTCGCGGACGGCCGCCTCGGGCGTCGGGTCCCGGAGACTGGACGGACACCAGAGCCCGAGGACCGCGGAGTGACCGGGTGGGGCTGGAGGGCGGCGCCGCGCCTTCTGGGGAGACACGGAGGTATCAGGTAACCCCCGGCTGCCTGCGTCCCGCGATCATGCCCACCCGAGCCCGGGGACCCTTTTCACTTCCTCTTTCCAGGGAGGAAAGGCGGCAAAGGAGGCGTGAGGAGTTAGTTGCAGCCCCAGAGGCAGACATGGAGCACCAGGCGATGCCATTTGGACTCTGGAAGTGGGCTCTTGTCTACCACGCGAACCAGCTGGGCTCTTCTCTGACACGCTAACCAGCTTTGCTTTTTCCTTCTCTTCAGAGGTAGAGAGGGCCCGGTGCCAACTCTTTGCTCAACTTCTCCCTGGGAAAGTGGCTGCCTTCCTTCTTCTCCCTCCCCTGTGACAGTCCCTCCCTGCCTGTCCTCGTAACTTTCCTATTCTGCACCTTCCCTTTGCTAGCTTGTCTATGTCCTCTTCTTCGCTCTTCCTCCCACTGGAAATCTTCACTTCCTAGTCTGCAAAACCGTCCAGCGGAGGTTTGCGGGCTCTTGCAATCATAGCGCCGCTTAGTTTGGTGATGGTTGTGGATTTGAGGGTAGCAGTTGGGACGATTAAAACTAGTTTTTAATACTTAAATTGTTTAGGGCTTTCTTGTGCCTTTTTTCTGCCTAAACATTAGTTTGATTTACTAAAATCCTCCCCTACCCCATTTTTGGCAACTTAGTAAAGAAACCAAGTGAAGGTAATCAGGCCTCGGGTATTTATGTAGAAACCATCTAGCAAAATAGAATGAATAGATCATTTCTTTTGAGGGCCCGTAAACTTTTTTGTGTGTTGACGTGTGTTTTGACACTTGGGCATGCCCTGGTTGCCTGGCTGCCTGTTTCATTTGATTTGAGGGCCTTTGAGCATTGTCTGCCATTGACATTCTGCTACTGAAGTTTATTCCTTTTGTTTAAAGTCTTAATATTCTTTTCCAGTCCCCCTAATGAATCACAGTTACCGTGAGAAGAATGACATCATGTTATTGAAGGAAAGTCCTGGTCTGGGATTCAGGAAACGGGATTCAGATGGCCTGTGTTCAGTGTTTAGTTCTGGACTCAGTTCTGCTACTAATTGGCTATGTGATTTTGGTTGTTCAATTTATTTAACTTCTCGGAACCTTGGTTTTCTCATTTCAGGGAATCTGGGACCAATAACCTCCATCCATTGTCCTGTGACTGCTAAATTCAGTCTTCGATTCTTGGCTGTCTTCTTCCTCGATTACCAGTGGCACTTAAACAAAGTGATCATTGTCTCCTCGAAATGCTTTTTTCTTGAAGTCTCATGAGGTTTTCCTCCTTCCTCCTTGCCCACTACTTCTCAGTCTCCTTGACTGGTTCCTCCTCAACTCTAAAAGCTAAAGTTTGATGTGTACTAGGCCTCTTCTCTGACTCTGTCCTCTCTAAGTGCTCTCCATCTATGATATTTAACATCACCACCTTGGAAGAATCCCACACTGATGCCTCCAACATGGATTTGTTCTCCTCTAAAATCCATACTCAGGTATCCAACTGCCTTCTTGACATCTTCATAGGCATATCAAAAGTGACATGTTCAAAACGGAACTCCTGATCTTTACCCCAAATCTGATTCTTCCCAAGTCTTGTTCACCTCATTAAATGGAATCCCTATCTTTCCATGCTCAAGCCAAAATCTTTGCAGTCAAACTTAATGTCCACCATCATCCTAGTCCTTGCCACCATCTCTCTAGTTGATCTATATCAATAGCCTCTGATCTAGTCATCCTAGTTGCTCTCTCTCGCTCCCAAAGTTTTTTTTCTCCACACAGCTGCAAGAGTACCCATGCAGGAGAATCATATTCCTCATTGGATGAAAACTTCCCAATGGTTTATCTCATTTAGAGATCTGCAAGACTGTGATTTAGTTTCATCTTCCTTTCTTGTCTTATCTCTTTCTACTCTCTCCTTTGCTCACCAACACTGCAGGCACATCATGTGGAACACTCTTTCCACAAGGAGTGCGTGGCAAGCACTTCACTTCCTTAAGGTCTCTACTCATTCAAATATTATCTTATCAAAGACGCTGTCCCCTGACCAATCTACATCCAATAGCTACAATTCTATGGGATTCTTCTTGGTATTATTTTTTTAACTGAGACGGGGTCTTGCTTTGTCACCCAGGCTGGAGTGCAATAGCATGAACATAGTTCAAGGCAGCCTCAAACTTCCATCTAAAGCAGTCCTCCTGCCTCAGTCTCCCAGGTAGCTGGGACTACAGGTGTGTGCCACCACACTTGGCTAATTTTAATGTTTTTTTTCTTTTCTTTCATTTTTTTTCTGGATAGAGATTTTTGTCTTGCTCTGTTGCTCAGGCTGGTCTCAACCTCCTGGGATCAAGTGATCCTCCCACTTGGCCTCCAAAAGTGTTGAGATTACAGGTGTGAGAGACACTGTGCCCAGCCTTCTTGGTACTTCCTAACCCCTTACCTGGCTTTAGTTTTCTCCACAGTACTTGACAGCTGACAAATATTTTGTTGTTGTTTCTTTTCCTACCTACACTCCAGAAAGTGAACTCCAAAGGGGGCAGAGGTTGTGTCCATTTTGATCACTGCATTGTCTCCAGTGCCTAGAACAGTGCTTGGTGTGCAAGGTTACCAATGTATCCTTATTGAAGAAATTATATTCATAATATTTATACCATAGGGCCAAAGTGAAGATCACATTGTGAGGCCAGTTTGTATACTGGAAAAAACCTTGGCTTTACAATTAGTGAAACGTGATTTCCAGTCATGGTTGCACACTCACTGGTAGTGTGAACTTCTCAGAAGGTCCATTTTCCACACTTTAGTGATAGATATAATGTAATATCTTGAAGGCTTATTTTAGGCATAAGGTGGAACAAAAATGTTCATAAATGACTCAGCTATGAGGAGGCTAGAAAATGAACAGTTTTGAGAATATATGTGTGAATCTATTTTGTAAGCTACAAAGCCACATTTATATGTATAGAACTAATATTACTGGGGACAGTTGTGTGAAATGTACTGTGCAAGGCATTTCAGGGTGAATGGTTTCAGTGCTTGTAGCATACTGAAAATTAGAAAATGAATAATGGCTAGGATCTATACCTATATTTACACATTCTAATGGAACTGAATGTCTGACTTCCTATTGTTTCTGCATAATTTTCTGTAGTCCTGTTGTGCCTGAGAAGGCAATACATTATCTTATTGTATCTTATCTTATTATCTCAATCTGTCAAAAAAAACCTGTGCAGAAATTCAGCCACTTAACATACTCACATGAAACCCAAATAATTAGCTGGTGACAAGCTGCCAGTCACCACTTCCTCAGCATGGTCCTGCTAGATGAGTACTGACTGGTCTATTTTAGTTCAGCACACATTGCTAGGTTTTGGGGATTCAAAGGGAAATATAGTATGTCCTTATTTTCAGGGTACTCATAGTCTCTTGTTGTAGTCTAGCCTAGCTTTACAAGGGGTATACAGTTCAGGCTCTTTGAGGACAGGAAGGAGGTCAGCTAGCATATAGGTACGTATGAGCTTTTAACTGCCACGGTTTGAAGACAGCAGGAAGGCAGATAAATGCTATGCTGATTCCCCTTTTCATCTTGAGGTTTTCCACAAAAACTTCAAGGTATAGGCCATATTCTTTAGACTCTGAGTTAGATTTGAAGCCTTAGGACACAAAGAGTTGTGAGTTGAGGGTCCCTGAAATCCAGGTTCAGTTCTGTATTCTTGTTTGTGGAAGTTTAAGAATCATAGACTACAGGACTCCTAGGTAAATGCGGACAGCTTCAGAACCCAAGTCGTCTTGTCTTGGTTGTGATGTACCCTTTCCCTGGTTTGCAATCCCTTCCCCAATGACCACACAGGCTCAAAACAGGACTTAAAGAACCCAGATACATTGCTGACCTATCTTATGTCCACCTGCTCCCCAAACCCTTCTCACCAGCTGCCTCCCCAGCAGCTCCACCTCCCCAAATACTGTTGTGTTTCTTCCAGATGTGGAGGTTAAGGAGAAAATGGTGCAAGGTCACCAGAAGATGATCCCCACGTATGAGGGCTCAACCAGGGTTTGAGTTGTTCTAGATCTGGATAGCAGAACAGCTTGCTTGACCATGAGGCAGTACACTTGAAGTTAAAAGAAATTCTTCAATGAAGAAGTTGGCTGTGGCTGGTAAATGCCTTAATTTCCCTATCAAGTAAAACAGCCTTGTAAGCACTCTTAGGACTGGGACCGGGATTTATTCATCCTTGCCTGGCACAGTATTGATCAACTGTACAAAGATTTATTCTCCAGGAATATTCATTGCCTCACATTTATTCACCAGTAATTCAGATACAACTACATAATTTGAAATATGTAGATATTGTTTTGGCCTCACATTTACTTGGCAATAAATATTTCTTGAGCACTGTGCTAAATCTTGGGAGTACAAACTAGAATACGACCTATTTCCTGAACCCGGGATACTGTCTTGGTATATTTTTGTTTCCAGATTTATACCAAAATTAACACAATTTTTACCTTTTTAAAATCCATGGCTGGTGTAAATATAAACCATAGAGAAATACTTTAAGATGATTACTTCTGTTATCTTCTCATCTTTATTTTTTAAAGCTCTGATGAACACAGCATATAAGCACATTCGTTCATTGAATTCTTTAGAAACCTTCAACCCCACAGTTGGAGTGGGACAGAGTTCAGCTGCGCTCCCCAGGGCTCCATCCTTTGTAGAGAATAACTTGCTTTAGGGAGGGCACAGTGCAACCCTTGGGAGAGGGTTGTCTAGCTAGACCTGTGCTGCTGTTGTATCCTTGAACTTTAATGGCTTGGCTTTGGACTGCTTGCCAATTCTTGCACACTGAAGTGAAGGAAGACTGACAGCCCATTTGACTGGTTTTTGAGTTTTCCACGGTGTCTTCAACTTACTCAAATACCTTTCCTGAAGAAAGCAGATTTCATGGACAACTCCGTTTGCTTCTGGACTGTTGAGACACTGGTAGATACGATTTAAGAATCTGAGCATGGAAACATTTAAAAATACATGACACTAATTTGCAGTGCAGTTTACATCTTCGTCTCGGATTTTACATTGTTTCTGGAACCTACAGCAGTCATTTGAATTATCCATCATTCACAAAGCCAGCTTTGTCTGATTTTTGTGGCATCCATTTGTTCTTGTCTTTCTTTTCTTCCTTTCCACAATATTCCCACGATCACTGACACAACTGCTGGTTGTGCCTTGTTTGAATTTCGCACTTGCATCCCTTTTACTAAACCTCTCAATGTCAAATTCCAAAGTGCAATTTTTCTTCCTTCGCTGAAGCCTTTGAGGAAAAGTTACTGTTTTGCGTGCAGTTTGTAGAATTGCTTAGTTGGAGATTGTCAGAGTTTCACTGGAGGGTATTGCATCTCATTGTGAAATAGTTGCTGTTGATTTTTCTGAGTTCAAGTGCTCTGAAAACAGATGAGCTATTTTTAAGTTATCATTATCCATGAGAAGTAATGTACAATTCATTACTGGACCATTTATCTTTCAGTATTTCCCTTATTATATCTTAATGGTTTTCCATATGCATATTACATCATGTCTGAGTTTACTCTTTTATGATTGTAAAAACCATCCGTCTTATAGGGTATTGCAGTTGCATTATACAGAAAAAATGTGTAAATGTATATTTCAGTAATTAAAAAATACTTTTAATGCTGCATTTATTTTATGTATTTACGTAAGACTGCTATGCCAATGCTTCTGACCTAGTGGAAAATATTTCCATCTTTGGTAAATCTTTACCTAAAATCTTTCTGGTAGGTTTTAGGAATTCCAACATTTCAAAATAAAAGATTATTTGGTAGTTAATAAGAAATTAGAGACAAGGAATCTTGGAGTATGCCATGACAGCTTATGAAAAGTGAGAGATATGAATCAAGAAACTTAAGGTGAAGAGCTGTTTTAAAATATGCTTTCCTATTAATTCAACCATCATTCAGCCAACATCTGCTAAGTGCTCATCAGGTGCAGTGAAAGAGACTGGGGACACACACGTCAAGACAAAGCTCCTACCTTTAAAAATACTGTTTTAGAAGAAAACACTGTCTTGTGATGGTACTTTTTCTTTAGGCTTTTATAACCCTTTTTTTGTACTCTTGAAACTGCCTTTGCATAATATTTTTTAGTAAGGAAGTAACTTGAAGAAAACCCGTTATTTTAGGATTATGGAAAACTGGGAGTTTGGTAACAGCAAATCTTTCCTTTGAGGATGCTACTGACCCCTCATATTTACATCATATGTCAATAAGCAGGATCAATTTTTGCCTTAATTAATTATGAACTTGGAATAGCAAAGACAATTGTACATTGGGTAAAGGAAATATATGATTTGTTTTAAAATGAGACTTTTGTCATTGGAAGGAAATAATTCCTGGAGATCACCAGGAATAGGGAAATCTGTCACCACTGCTGTATTTTCCTTACTTGTCTGTTACCATATAGTAATTTACTTTTTGTCAGCATGATTAAGTATATGGATTACCACTCTAATATGCCAATGGTTGAAATGTAAAGTACAGTGACAACTCATTAAGATAGAGAGGGTTGCCAGGAAGTACCTCCAAATGAATAGGAATATATCTACAACTTCTGTATTTGGATAAGGTACTGTAAAATAATATTTTACTCATACATTTTTTCAACTTTGATTAATTCATTGTTAAATTTAAATTTTAAAAAGTAAAATACACTTTGTGTTTTTCTTCCAGTTCCTCAGCTTCTGATATGGTTTGGCTTTTGTCCCCAACCAAATGGCATCTCGAATTATAATCCCCACATGCGTCCAGGAAGGGACCTGGTGGGAGGTGATTGGATCGCCAGGGTGATTTCTCCCATACTGTTCTCTTGATAGCGAGGGAGTTCTCATATACTGTTCTCTTGATAGTGAGGGAGATCTGGTTCTTTGATAAGTGTGGGGTGTTTCCCCCTTCTCTTCTTTTCTCTCTCTCCTCCCACCATATAAGACATGTCTTGCTTCCTCTTTGCCTTCCACCATGATTGTAAGTTTCTTGAGCCCTCCCCAGCCATGTGGAAATGTGAGTCAATTAAACCTCCTTTGTTTATAAATTACCCAATCTCACATAGCATCTTTACAGCAGCGTAAAAACGGACTAAGACAACTACTGTATGGAAATAAGCTAGATTCTTTTCTTTTCTTTTTTTTTTTTGATACAAAATCTTGCTGTGTTACTCAAGCTGGAGTGCACTGGTGCTATCTCAACTCACTGCAGACTCTACCTCCCAGGCGATCCTCCCACCTCAGCCACCTGAGTAGCTGGGACTACAGTTATGAACCACCACACCTGGCTAATTTTTTTTTTTTTTTTTGTAGGGATGGATTCTTTCTATATTTCCCCAGGCTGGTCTCTAATTCCTGGGCTCAAGCAATCCGCCTGCCTTGGCCAGCCTATTTGATTTTTTATTATCTCTCAGAGATAAACTGTTCCTGCTAACTGCTACAAAAGTAAAATCGCCTATAAGTTAACTATTTTAGTCACCTTAATAGCCCCCAGCCATACTGCTAAGGCTAGACCTTAAAGACAATACCTTCAAGGCTAATTATACAAGGCGGTGTTTATGTAAGTGATTTATTGTAAAACTTTAAAAATATTAAGTGCTATTGTTGTTAGAAAAAAGGTAAGTAGTTTGGTTATTTATGATCTTTATATCAGAATATCTTAAGGAAATACAGCTAATTATAGAACTTTTGTTCACAGAGATGGATATGGTAGCCTTATTTATAACACACACACAAAAGGAAAGACCTAAATGCTTAACAATAAGGAAATGGTTAAATAAATGAGGAGAGAGTCAGGCAATAAAATCTTACATAGCCATTAAAATTTTATTTATGGAAAACCTTATTACCATGGAGAACTACTTATGCTGTCACATATAGTACCTGATAAATGTCTTAGTCTTAATTTTGAAATATTTCATTTGCTACAGATGGATTAAGTTGTCTTATTTTAATATTTAAGGCCTAGAAATTGGCCTGAGGCATGGAATATCCCAGCAGAAATTCCATTTAGACAAGAGAACCATTCCAAGTATTTAGCTTGTTAGAGAATATGTGTTATTACAGCTATAGCATCAACTTTGTGATTTTTAGTCTATGTAAGAAGCTGCTTTGATTTGGTGAAATTAATTTAAAAAGTCCCCATCGTAACATACCTAGGTTAATTATCTAGTTTGCGCTTTAAAGGGCAGTTTGATCACAAAGGAGGTGCTTTTGAATAGCTGCATCACCTATGGTGACTTACTCCAATCTACCCTTTTGGTTTTCTGTATCTGTTTCTATAATCTATCAACTAAATGTGAAATCACTGGTTTCTCTAAGGAATAGTGTAGGCTTTTAGTAATAAATATTTAGGGCATTTATAATGTTGGTAACTTTAGGTTTTAGTGAAACTTTGGAGTTAAAACTGTGGCTAGTTGGGTGTGATGGCTCAGGCCTGTAATCCCAGCACTTTGGGAAGCGGAGGTGGGAGGATCACTTGAGCCCAGGAGTTCAAGAGCAGCTTGGGCAACATAGTGAGACCCTGTCTCTACAAAACAATTTTTTAAAAAAACGAGGCGGGAGAATCGCTTAAGCCTGGGAGGTTGGGGCTGCAATGAGCTGTGCTTGTGCCACTGCACTCCTTCCTGGGTGACACAGAGAGACCCTGCCTCAAAAACAAGTGAACAAAAAAGCTGCTAATAGATCAGAAAAGAGAAGTGGTTACTTTATTTAGTTGTTTTAAAGCCCAATTTTTTTACTTTGGTGATAATAAAAGTTTAGTGTGTCTTGAACATAATACTAGATCTTTCCATCAATTGATTATATTTCAGATTCACGTGGGATTAGTTCACATCAAGCGACATAAATATTACAATTTCTTAATGTTCATTATAGCCTTGGAAACAATTAAAAGTTGACTAGTCTGCATTACTGCCTTTGGTAGCCAAATACATCTAATAGTGAATAATACATTTCTTTTTATATTTTAGGACCTGGGCTATGCTCCTGATTTTATACAGACTGCCATGGCTCCAGATATAAAAGACCAAATAAAAAGGTAATTTGAAAAGTATTTTGTCATGTAGATTATCTTAATTTTTTTGTATTCAGTGGAATGTCAAATTTTAAGATGGAATCACACACACACACACTTAGTAAAACTGTCTGACTTATACAGTCACAAAAAGTAAATAACTTGATGAACATTTAAAAGGCCTTTAATAGACACATGCACACATATGTTTATTTTAGCACTATTTACAATGGCAAAGTCATGGAACCAACCCAAATGCCCATCAATGATAGACTGGATAAAGAAAATGTGGTACATATATACCATGGAATACTATGCAGCCATAAAAAGGAATGAGATCATGTCATTTGCGGAGACATGGATGAAGCTGGAAGCCATCATCCTCAGCAAACTAACACAGGAGCAGAAAACCAATCACAGTGTGTTCTCACTCATAAGTGGGAGTTGAACAATGAAAACACATGGACACAGGGAGGGAAATGACACATGCTGGGGCCTATTGTTGGGGAAGAGGCAAGGGGAGGGAACTTAGAGGTCATGTCAATAGGTGCAGCAAACCACAATGGCACAGGTATACCTATGTGACAAACCTGTATGTTCCGCACATGTATCCTGGAACTTAAAGTAGAAATTTTTTTAAAAGGGCTTTATTGGCTAGGTGCGGTGACTCACGCCTGTAATCCCAGCAGTTTGGGAGGCCAAGGCAGGAGGATCACAAGGTCAGGAAATCGAGACCATCCTGGCTAACACGGTGAAACCCCGTCTCTACTAAAAATAAAAAAAAATAAAAAATTAGCCAGGCGTGGTGGCGGGCGCCTGTAGTCCCAGCTACTCGGGAGGCTGAGGCAGGAGAATGGTGTGAACTGGGAGGCAGAGCTTGAAGTGAGCCGAGATTGCGCCACTGCACTCCAGCCTGGGCAACAGAGCGAGACTCCGTCTCCAAAAAAAAAGGAGTTTATTAGCCGCCTTTTGGTTCTGATGAAAGAAGGCAGTTGCCATTATGTGAAAGAATTTTTAGAAATATAAAGCCACTTTTAATGCCCCAGCATTTTGGGGGGTGATTCCCAGTCGGAGAAAGTTAGAACTGAACTGTTTGTTTGCTCTCTGGCACTCGGGATATCCTGTGACTCACGACAAATCATTTTATGATGACTCCCGGGATTTAGTGTGAAACTTGAGGCTATGGAACCAATCAAAGCAGCTTCCCAAACTAGAACCAAATCCAGGACTCTGGCCTCATTATCACAGTGGTTTGATTTATTGAGCTAATGAAGAAAGTCTTTTGTAATTGAGTACTGAATATCAAATGATGTTACTGAATATCTCCTTTTGAAGTATTGAAAATATACTTCTGCTTAAGAAGGATCAATTCCTTAGAACATGCTGTTGCTTTAGATCTACATGAGGAGCTTTGAATAATTAACTGTCTGGATGTTGTTGCTACGTACGACTTAGTTTTATTAATGACACATTTCAGAATGCACCATAGAGTTGGAAGGGCCGTCTTTAAAATATCGTTATCATCCATGAGGGGGAGCTGTACTCTCTTTTAAGAAATCACTTGCCCAGAAAAAAGAAAAAAACTAGCTATAATATCTTGCATAAAAAGAAAGCAAAGCTTCATTTGAAAAAGTAAATTTTGTCAAATTTGCAAAACTTCTTGTAACATCACCAGAATTGTTGCTAAATTTTCTATTTATATACTTTCACTTTTTTTTCTATTTGTATGCTCTCTTCACTGAGATGTGAGGAAACCTTCACACGTCAGTTAATCCACATTTATACTTGCTGTGTATGGATGTGCCAAATATAGAGCTGGACAATACAGGGCACAAGCAGTGTTCAAGTCACCAGTGCCTCATAGATGAGAGGGTGGAAATAAGAACAGGTTAGGGGGAGGAAATTATATTCAATAGAGGTACCTGTTGAAACTATTATTGGGAAGTATTTCTGTAAACAGGGTGAGAATGGTGTCAACCTAAATTGAGCAACAGGGATCAATTCTCAAGCTTATTAGGGAATAGCAAGGAACTGCAATCAACATAATACATAATATATGTCTGCTATGGAGGACCATAAGGGTATCCGAGGGAGTTGGGAAAAAAGGAAGCTTTTAAAGGCAAAGAGATATCCATGTACCTGTTTTGAAATAAAGACCACTGACTACAGGGTCTTGTTACATGTAGTCACATTTGCTTATTGATGGTACTGGCTGTTGGTAGGAGACAGTTTTCATAGAAGTGGCTTAACTGGAAATTTCCAGTTGAGGAAGTCGTTTCTGGCAGTTCCTGGTGCAGGCACACTTGTGAGGGCCCTTCCTTCATGGCCTCCCACTGCATTTTGTTAGGGTTTGACATAAGTGACTCCATTTTGGGTACTAACAATTTTCACAGGAGTTCTATTCAATAGAAGTAACAGTAAGAAGGTTGAGAATGGATATAAAGGAGAGTAGGATTGAGCTTTAGGGAACCCCTGGAGAGAGGAGAAATGGTAGCAGCTAAGGAGATAACAAATGGGAGAGGATACCAGGTGCAGTGGCTCGTGCCTGTAATCCCAACACTTTCGGGGGTGGAGGCAGGCTGATCGCTTGAGCCTAGGAGTTCAAGACCAGCCTGGGCAACATTGCAAGACCCCTTCTCTACAAAAAATGAAAAACTTAGCTGGAACCATGGTGCATGCCTATAGTCCCAGCTGCTAGAGAGGCTGAGGCGGGAGGATCTCTTGAGTCCAGGAGTTTGAGGCTGCAGCGAGCTAGGATTGCATGACTGTACTCCAGCCTGGGTGACAGAGCAAGACTTTGTCTCTTAAAAACACACACACACATGAAGGGAGGGAGGTGAACCCTGCAAGAAGTGGGAAGAATCTGAATAATCACAGGAACCCTGGAAGGAGGGAGTTTTAAGAAAGTGGTGGTGCTAGGGGAGGAGGCTAGGAGGATAGAGTGAGTTCACGTGGACCTGAATAGGTTCAGGAGAATGAACACAGAGAAGAAGATTTTGTATTTGGTTAGAAAGAGGACTAGTGAGTATAAATTCTAATTATAGACACTTAGTAACCATTCTTTGGCCAGTTGATAGGAGTGGTTTAGTAGAACATTTAAGTCCACATAGAGCCCGATGCAGCAGATGACAGCAGACAAGGAGCAGGAAAAGCAGGCTTTCCATCTCGCCTCTGTCACTAACAAGCTGCATGACCCTGGCTGAGTCACTTCATCTCTCTTCTCCTTAATTTCTTCATCTATAAATGAAGTTTCTTAAATTGCTGTCCAAGGATGAGCTTCAGGGATTTTGAGATGTCTAAAGATATTCCCTCTATGGAGAAGGTCTATAGCTTTGATCAGATCCCCTAAAGTGATAATGCCTCCTAAAAAGTTAAGGACTGCTGAATTAGGTGATCATTAAAGTCCTGCTTAGTATAGAATATCAGGAATTTTTAATCTCTAACTTTCGTTTCTCTATTGTATTCCAAATGGCCTGTCTCCCAAATCACTCTCAGAGACCACTGTAAGATTAGATTTTCTGAAATGTAATTGACTGTATCCGTCAGCCCCAGAGGATTATTTAGAAAATCCAGATAATTTTTAAAATTAAAGTTAATAATTTCTTTAATAGCCCACAGATATTTTTATTAGGACACAACCTTTATATCACTATTTATATTATTTACTAGCCATACATTTAATGATCATCAACACCAGAAGTGGCTGTAGCCACTTCAACATATGTGGATGTCATTGCCTTTAGTGTTTTCCCTCGAAAAGGGGGAAAAAAAACCAAAAACATTGGGAAGAAAAAGCAGTTTTCTGAATGTAAACTGGTGACTGAGCTCCCATCAGGGTGATTGCTTTGGTGGTTCTCTTCTGGTAGGCATGTAAGCTCTTAGCAGTGCAGGGGCACTGAGCCCCCAAGTATGCTGCTGCCCTTCATAAGATGGCCAGGAAGGCTGGCATGGATTTGAATACAACAGTTGTTACTGTAGATAATGTCATGGGAGATGTTATTGACATTTATATTATATGCTCCTAAGCAAGAAGCCATCCTGCCATGTACTATACAATTATGATCATTTAATTTGGTGTAATTAATAGATAACTCTTAGGACTGAGCTCTAGAAATCCCTTTCTGGTCTCTTGTTACTTTATTCTATAAAATCTGGTATGTCAGCTGCCTTTACTGGTTAACAATTTATGTCTATAAACCACCTATGTGGATGGTATTCAAGATGTATTGTTTCACTGAAAGCAATGTTTAAAATAACTCTAGACATTTCTAATTCACACAGAAAATTAAGCTGAAATTGTGCTTCTTATAAATCATGAAATTATTTAGCACAATCCATTATCCACCTTTCTCATCTTACCTTGATTTGCTTCCATCTGATGGATTTTGCTGCAAGTGATACATTCTATGTGTCACAAGACAAAGAGAAATGAAGTTAATAAATACTTTTGTTAGCACTTCAGTTTGAAACGCTAAATGTTGAAGGCAAGTGTCATACTTTTCCTTGGAGCTGTTTCTTTAGCACCATCTTTAGCTCCCAGTGAAATGCAAGAGGTGGAAAATTCAACCTAGGAAATCCAAACACAGTTCTTACTGATCATGGATATTTGCAATATTGATACGAGCTGTCAGGTGCACAAAACACTAATTTGTTTGCGTGTAGACACAAATGTTCTGCTAATTAATGTATCTTTCTAAAGCCATTGTCCTCCTTCACAGGGGCCTGCTAAATGTGCTGTTTATGCAGAAGGTTTAGATTTATGATTTGTGAAAATTGTTCTGGAGATAACATTGTAGAGTTGTTCTATTGCTGTATAGATAGTGTATTTTGAGTTTATCTTTACCTTTCTTCTAAAAAGAGGTTCTTGTTTTTATACTACCGACATAGTAACTGGATGAGTGATTTCACCGCCATAGCTGCCTGTTGGTTTATTTTAAATGTGGTGTTCGTTAGCATGTGGCAGACTTCTGCTTTAATGATCACAATGTGATGACAAAAATGCTAAATCTTATCCA
This sequence comes from Piliocolobus tephrosceles, assembly GCF_002776525.5. Lineage (NCBI taxonomy): Eukaryota > Metazoa > Chordata > Mammalia > Primates > Cercopithecidae > Piliocolobus > Piliocolobus tephrosceles. The sequence goes on along the minus strand of NC_045436.1, from coordinate 35,156,415 downwards.
ATGGAATTACAACATGGGCCCATTTTTGCCTTATGGAAAGGAAAGTAACCCTCAGAGATTTTAATTTGCTCATAAAAAGCAAATGTGGAAACAGTAACACCTTAAACAGAGAGAAGAAGTAGGAACCTGCCTGGGAATGTAGAATTTAATAACTGAAATTCTATTTCCTGTTGTGATAGTAACTGAAGACAACATAAAATATACTTGTCAAAATAATAACACTCCTTAAAATTCCATATTGGTGACTTAAGGATGTAGCAGTTTCAGCTTTAATTTTTGGTAGGGAACTTGCTTTTTGACTTTGAGTGCTGTGGACAGGCAATCCACAGCAGTCAGTCAATGTAGTGTAGCAGAAAATGTCCTCAGCAGCTATAATGGCTTGATAAGGTGATATGCAGTTTTTATGAATGGCTGTATCCAAGCAGCATCAGGTGATGCTACGGTGGCTTAGAAATTGTCAGGGGCTTTTACCTGTTATCCATAACTCTAGCCATGTGCCCTCCTTTTTGAGGCAATACAGAAATCATCCTTTATAAAAAGGTCCTCTCCAGTGCTTTGGCACTTAGCCTGGGAAAACATGCCTGCTTCAGGGATCCCTCATGATTATAGCACATGCCTCATGATTATAAGAGGGAACACTACAAAACTCATGTATTTTCAGGAAATATATTGATAATGTTTATTCTTAACTTTGGCTTGATAGGAAGCCTCATTCTTTACTAGACATAAACTACTAGCACCTTTGAAATATAGTAAATCACTTTGCAAGAGCAAGAATAGATTATATCTACGTGTTTATAACAACCCTATGAAACAGATATTGTCAGTATCCTACTTTAAAGATGAAGCAATTTCCTCCTTTTGTAGAGAGCTACAAAAAAAAAAAAAAAAGAAAGATGAAGAAACTTGGGTATAGGGAAGTCAGGTGAGTTGTCTAGGGTCCAGAGCCTATACTTTAAATCACCAGGCTTCACTTTGCATCATGTTTCTAAGGCCCTAACAACATGCTTATTGTTACCAGAGAATTGATGAACATTATGAAAGTGAAGTAGGAGACTGGCAGGACTTTTTTTCTGGTCACAACCCTGCTGACCAAAGCAGGATCTGATCCAGACAGGATAAAGTGAAGAAGCTGGCAGGAACCAGCAGATGACAGCAAAAGCCATCCCTAGCTGCTCTCATTCCTTATTGGCATAAGATACTTCCACCACTGCCATCACAATGACTGGAAAGTGACCACTCATTTCCATGGCAATGACTCAGAAGTTACCACCCCTTTCTAGAAAGTTCTAATTTACCCATCCCTCAATTTACATTGACCCACTCCTTAATTTGCATGTAATTGAAATTGGGTTTACATGAATATAAATACAACTGACAGGAGCCCATGCATTGCTGACTCTGGACACACTGCCTATATGTTAGCCCTGCTCTGCAACTGTTCAATAAAAGATTGCTGTCTAACACCACCGGCTTTCCCTTGAATTCTTTCCTGGGAGAAGCTAAAAACCCTCCTGGGTTAAGCCCCAGTGTTGGGGCTTCTCTGTCTGCATCAAAAGGAAATGCTCAGAGAGCTTAGAAAATTTATAACTGGGGGTCCTACCCTGTTCTGAAGGTGATAAGGATGGTCTTTCAGCAGAAGTGATGTTGAAATCAAGACCTTCAGGGTGAATATAATTTGTTCTGGAAAAAAATAAAAGGTTTCCATTAGAAAAGACTACACTGCACATTTTAACCCCTGGAGGGATATGCTATTGGGATGCAGGAACTGAGAAGTCCAGAATGGTGACCTGCAGAGAAAGGAGGGTAGGAGATGAGCCTGGAGAGATAGGCGGGAGCCAGAGGGGAGAGAACTTCAAAGATCATGGTTCTGATTTTGTACTTTACTTGGAATACAAATAAAAAGCGACTAAAGAAAAGCAAAAGCAGATGAATTACATGATCAGATGTGAGTTCTGAAACGATCATTCTGGCTACAAAGTGATTGAGAGACAAGAGATGGAAATAAGGAGTCTACTGAAAGGCAATTGAGAGCTAGTGGCTTGGGCATGAGAAAGAACTGTGAGTAGTGTATTGATTAAGTAAATTTTAAGGAGGTAGAACTGGCAAGGTTTGATAGTAGAGGGAATATACAAGATTAGAGAAAAGTAGCTCCCAGTCTTGTACACCATGCCAAGCTTATTACATTTAATAAAGTAATATTAAAGAGACATAAACCCATATACACTTTAAAATCTCTAACAGTTAGGAAATGACTAAGCAAACTCTTTGCTCTGTTAAGTAATATGTCATCATTAATTAATATGTTTATAACAGTTGTAAGACATACAAAAGATATATTATTTAATTTCAGATAATTAATAAGTGTATGATGATAAAAGTATACCAGTAGTCTGATTTAAAATATGCTACAAACATAAAGATATCAAAATCCTACACATAGGGAAGGATCAGGAAAGAATTTATACCAGTTGCTGTGGTTGATATTGGCTTCATGAATAATTTCTTCTTCTTTGCTTATTTATTTATTTATATTCATTTATTTTATTTATTTATTTATTTTTATTTTTGAGACATTCTGTCACCCAGGCTGTAGTGCAGTGGCATGATCTCAGCTCACTGCAACTTCCATCTCCTGGGTTCAAGAGATTCTCCTGTCTCAGCCTCCCAAGTAGCTGGGATTACAGGCATATGTCACCACACCCAGCTAATTTTGTGTATTTTTAGCAGAGAAGGAGTTTCACCATGTTGGCCAGGCTGATCTCAAACTCCTGACCTCAGATGATCCACCTGCCTCGGCCACCCAAGGTGCTTGGATTACAGGTGTGCACAACTGTGCCTGGCCTTCTCTCCTTTTTCAAATTTTCACATTTTCTTTGATGACCAAGTATTACTTTTATAACAAGAAATTATTTTTACAATAAAATAGTATGGACAAGAGCAGCTACTTTAAAGAAAATTCATTTGTCATTTGCCCTTTGTTATTTGTATACTTCTGAATTTTTATTTGTAGCATGTTTAAAATGAGACAAGGCTGTATACTTTTTTTAAGGAAAGAGTTTCATTATTCATTTCCTGCTTGTGTTAAAATGTCTAAAAATAAGGAAATGGTTAAACCACCTGTTTGCTCTGTTAAGTAATATGCCATCACTAATTGTTATGTTTATAACAATTATAAGACACAGGAAAATGACTTCTGCTAAGTGTTGAGAATTAACTGACTTTAGAACGTTTGAAATGGTTTTGGAATTGAACACCATTAGGCACCTCATATAATCCTCAACTGAATCCATGGAGGGCTGCTGCACATGTTGTTCGTGAACCACACCATTTATACGAGCATGTGTGGAAGCCCTAAGAGATAGAGGAGTCTGGGAACCCAGGTCTACCAGGGTCTAGACCCATGCATGTTACCAGTGCACACTCAATGCTGTATCTCTATGGCCCTTCTGTACCAAAAGCTGTGTGCAGACAGTAGCTGTCTATTATTGTTCACTGCTGTGTCCTCAAGGCCTGAGCAAATGGTAAGCTCTCAAGAAGCTCTGTTGAACAAGTGAATATATTTGTATATCAGTATATACAATGATTTTCTTAGATTAGTTTTAGAAATCAAATTAGTGTATTAAAGGTTATGAACATTTTACATTTCTGAAGTCCTTATAATGTATTACCAAATTATTTTGCGGAAGGCCTGTACCAATTTATATTTATTCACTAGAAGTATTATTATGTTGGTTTAACTATATCTTTACCAGCACTGGGTATCTTTATTTTCTGAAGATTTTAAATGTTTTTGGTAAAAAACAGATAAGGCCTGTTTTCTCAATTTCTGAGTTTTAATCTAATTTTCATGGTTTATTTTATTTTATAAAACAAAAAATACATTTTGAATTTCTATTTGTAAAATTAATGGAAGTTCATTTTAAAAATATGGTTAATAAAAAAGAAAATAAATGCAATAATGATCCAACTACACATAGCTACAGTCAACATTTTGGTATATATGGTTTCAGCCATCTATATTTAGACTTATATACATATATTTCATATATAATCCATTATTATATATGTATAATAAAAAGTCAGACTCCATTTTTGATGTTTGACTGCTGGCAGCTTTCAAGCCCCACCACTCCCCCTTCCCCTGCTCCTCTACATTTGGGAAAGCAAGTAAGAAAGACCTGTTGCTTCCTCCTCTGGCTCCAGTGAGAGGTACACAACACACAAACCTTGGCCGACATCTGGGAGCCTTCACCCCAGCCTTACCCCTTCATTGCAATAAAATCTAAGCTGATCTCCTTTCTCTACTCTCTCAAATCATTTGTGAATCTGCTTGGGAGCCTTTCTTGCTCTCCCCAGAAAGCCTCATTATGCGAGTAGCAAATGTTTGCATATCCTCTTGGTGTGTATGTAACATTATCATTAGTCTCTATATGTGACTCCAAGTCAGGTGTTTAGGCATGAAGGGAGTCTATCACGTCTTCTTGTGGAGACCACAGCAATATGGATTATAAAAATGGAGTTTAACAAATATAACTCAAACAAGAATGAGATTATACTATGCATATTGTATAATAATTTGATTTTTATGTAATAATGTATTTTCAACAATATCATTAAATATTTTTCACCATACCATATTTAACAACAGTATATTATACCAGTATATGGTACAAATTATCTAACCAACTTATTATTGGATAGATATGTTGGTTCCAACTTTTTTTTTGCTATTTTAAATAAGCTACAGTGAATAACCTTCCAGCTATACTTTTGTGTCTATTCTTGATGATTTCTGTAAGAGAGTTTTGCATTTAAGTATTAATGCATCATAAGCACATTAAGTAAACATTTATGGAGCATGTGAAATGCACAATTTTTGGGAATCCTGAACATAAAAGACATCAAATTTTCTTGCAGAGAAGTCTTAATATAATAAGGGATCCAGAAAAATATTTACAAGTTAGAAAACTGAATTTTTGATTAAACCAATATTGGTTTCAACTGTCTGCATTAAAAAGAAATCACAATAGCTTTTTTATTTGAATAAAATTTTATTAGGTGTGAAGTTTACTACAGGGTGGCACTAATACATTTCTATTTGATTGTGGACATGTTAATGAGCAGTTTCTTCTCTGATCTATTTTTAGTGAGTTATAACCAGAAAAATAGGTTTCATTTGACATTTTAAAAAATTAGATTACATTAAAACATAACCACAAAGCAGGATTTTTATTTAACACTCAAGTATTTCATATGTTTTTATAACCACAGAGCCTGACAAGTGATTTGCTTTTTTGAAATCTGAACTCACATTACTGAACATAATGTGCATGTATGTGTGCAAATTTATGGACATATGAGGATGAAATAACTAATTTACAGAGTTAGGTTTACTTTCTGACCTAGTGTCTAACTGAAATTTCAGGTTCATATGTTTGTTTTTTTAAGAGATCGGCAAGAGGGAGGGACCAAGATGGCTGACCAGAAGCAGCTGCAGTTGGAGGCTCCCACTAAGAAGAAAAAGGTAGGTGAATCCTGCACTGACAACTGAGGTATCTAGGTTTTCTCACTGGGACTGACTAGGTGGTTGGTATGACCCACAGAGAGCGAGGAAAAGGAGGGCAGAGCAATGGTCCACCTGGTAGCCACATGGGGCAAGGGAAGCTCCCACCTCCAGCCAAGGTAGGCGGTTAGTGATTCTGCTACCCACCTTGGAAACCATGCTTATTCCAATGATCTGTGCAAACCACAGGTCAAGAGATCCCCTCATGAGCCCATGCCACCAGAGCCTTGGGTCCCAAGCACAGAACTGTGCAGATTCTCTATGGCTGCTCAGCTTGAGACTGTTTAAGGCTACCCAGTTCTCAGGGGGAGGGGCAGCCATCATCACTGATGCCTAAGAAAATTGAGGAGACTGAGCAGTTTGGACCCAGGAGGAATTCCCCATAATACAGCACAGCAGTTGTGGCAGATTGTGGCCAGATTGCCTCTTTAGGCTAGACTCTGATCCATCCCTGCTCAACAGGTCGTGTCTCCCTGCAGGAATTTCAGCAACTCCAGCCAGGGCTTTCCTGACAAAACTCTGATCTTTCTGGGACGGAATACCTGTGGGGAGGGGTAGCTGTGATCTCTACAGATCAGCAGACTTAGTCTTTCCTCCTGCTGGCTCTGAGGAATCCAGACAGTCTGGACAAGTGGGATTCCCCCCAGTATAGTGCACCCCCTCTGCCAAGGGGCAGCCAGAGTGCTTTGTTAAGTGGGTCCCTGATCCCATGCCTCTTGACTGGGTGAGACCCCTCAACAGGGTCACCAGACACTTTATACAGTAGCACTTCTGGTGGCATCAGGTTGGTGCCCTTCTGGGACAGAGCTCCTAGAGGAAGGAGCAGGCACCCATCTTTGTTGTTCTCCAGCCTCCTTGGGTGACACCTCCAGGTGTGGGAAGGGCCCAAGTGAATAGGGTCTGGAGTGGACTCCCAGCAAACTGCAGTAGCCCTGTGGAAGAGGGACTTGACTGTTAAAAGAAAAACAAAGAGAAGGCAACAAAAACAACAGGGTCAAAAAATAGTCCCCACAAAAACCCTATCCAAAGGTCAGCAGCCTCAAAGATCGAAGCTAGATAAACTCATGAAGATGAGAAAGAATCAGTGAAAAGACTCTGCAAACTCAAAAAGCCAGAATGCCTCTTCTTATCTGAGTGATCATGACACCTCTCCAGCAAGGGCACAGAACTGGGAGGAGGCTGAGATGGATGAACTGGCAGAAGTAAGCTTCAGGAGGTAGGTAATAACGAAGTTTGCTGAGCTGAAGGAGCATGTTCTAACCCAATGCAATGAAGCTAAGAATGATGATAAAACATTACAGGAACTGTTAACCAGAATAATCAGTTTGTAGAGGAACATAAATGACCTGATGGAACTGAAAAATTCAACACAAGGACTTCACAATGCAACCACAAGTATCACTAGCTGAATAGACTAAGCAGAGGAAAGAATTTCTTTTTTTTTTTTTGTGACGGAGTCTTGCTGTGTCGCCCGGGCTGGAGTGCAGTGGCCGGATCTCAGCTCACTGCAAGTTCCGCCTCCCGGGTTTATGCCATTCTCCTGCCTCAGCCTCCCGAGTAGCTGGGACTACAGGCGCCAGCCACCTCGCCCGGCTAGCTTTTTGTATTTTTCAGTAGAGACGGGGTTTCACCGTGTTAGCCAGGATGGTCTCAAACTCCTGACCTCGTGATCCGCCTGTCTCGGCCTCCCAAAATGCTGGGATTACAGGCGTGAGCCACTGCGCCCGGCCAGAGGAAAGAATTTCAAAGCTTGAAGGCTGTCTTGCTGAAACAAGACAGTCAGACAAGACTAGAGAAAAAAGAATGAAAAGGAGCGAACAAAACCTCTGAGAACTATGGAATTATGTAAAAAGACCAAACTATGGCTGATTGGGGTATGTGAAAGAGACGGGGAGAATGAAACCAAGCTGGCAGGGAGAATGAAATCAAGTTGGAAAACATACTTCAGGATATCTTCCTTGGAGATACTTGGAGAACTTCCCCAACCTAACAAGACAGGCCAACATTCAAATTCAGGAAATCCAGAGAACCCCAGTAAAATACTCCATGAGAAGATTAGCCCCAAGACACATAATCATCAGACTGTGTAAGGTTGAAATGAAGGAAAAATGTTAAGGGCAGCCAGAGAGAAAGGCCAGGTCACCTCCAAAGGGAAACCCATCAGACTAACAGCAGACTTCTCAGCAGAAACCCTACAAGTCAGAAGAGATTGGGGGCCAATATTCAACATTCTTAAAGAAAAGAATTTCCAATCCTGAATTTCATATCTGGCCAAACTAAGCTTTATAAGAAAAGCAGAAATAAAATCCTTTTCAATTTATCACCACCAAGTCTGCCTTGCAAGAGCTCCTGAAGGAAGCACTAAATTTGGAAAGGAAAAACCATTACCAGCTACTACAAAAACACACGAAGTACAAAGACCAATGACACCATGAAACAACTACGTTAACAATTCTTCAAAATAACCAGCTAGCATTATGATGACAGGATCAAATTCACACATAACAATATTAACCTTAAATGTAAATAGGCTAAATGCCCCAACTAAAAGACACAGAATAGCAATCGAGATAAGGAGTCAGGACTCATCGGTATGCTGTATTCAAGGGACCCATCTTAGTGCAAAACACACATAGGCTCAAAATAAGGGATGGAGGAAAATTTACCAAGCAAACAGAGAAGATTAAAAAGCAGCAATTGCAATCCTAGTTTCTGACAAAACAGACTTTAAACCAACAAAGATAAAAAAGACAAGGGCATTATGTGATAATAAAGGATTCAATTCAACAAGAAGCACTAACTATTATAAGTATATATGCACCCAATACAGGAGCACCCAGATTCATAAAACAAGTTCTTAGAGATCTACAAAGAAACTCAGACTCCCACACAATAGTAGTGGGAGACTTTAACACCCACTGTCAATATTAGACAGATCAACGAGACAGAAAATTAACTGGATCAAGTGGACCTGGTAGATATCTACAGAACTCTCCACCCCAAAACAGCAGAATGTACATTCTTTTCATTGTCACATGGTACCCTAAAATCAATCACATAATTGGAAGTCAAACACTCCTTAGCAAATGCAAAAGACATGAAATCATAACAGTCTCTCAGACCACAGCACAAATTAGAACTCAAGATTAAGAAACTCACTCAGAACCACAGAACTACATGGAAATTGAACAATCTGCTCCTGAATGACTCCTGGGTAAATAATGAAATTAAGGCAGAATCAAAAGTTCTTTGAAACCAATGAGAACAAAGAGATAACATATCAGAATCTCTGGGATGCAGCTAATGCAGCGTTAAGAGGGAAATTTATAGCACTAAGTGTCCACATCAAAAAACTAGAAAGATCTTAAATTGATACTCTAACCTCATAACTAAAAGAACTAGAGAACCAAGAGCAAACAAACCCCAAAGACAGCAGTTGACAAGAAATAACCAAGATCAGAGCAGAACTGAAGGAAATAGAGACATGAAAAACCCTTCAAAAAATCAATGAATCCAGGAGCTGTTTTTTGGAAAAAAATAAAATAAATAAACCACTAGCTGGACTAATAAAGAAGAAAAGTGGGAAGAATCAAGTAGACACAATAAAAATTGATAAATAGGATGTCATCACTGACCCCTGAAAACTGAACAACCATCAGAGAATACTATAAACACCTCTATGCAGATAAACTAGAAAATCCAGAAGAAATGGATAAATTCCTGGACACATGCCTTCTCCCAAGATTGAACCAGGAAGAAGTTGAATTCCTGAATAGACCTATAACAAGTTCTGAAATTGAGGCAGTAATAAATAGCCTACCAACCAAAAAAAGAGAAAAAAACAGCCCAGGACCAGATGGATTTACAGCTGAATTCTACCAGAGTTATAAAGAGGAGCTGGTAACATTTCTTCTGAAACTATTCCAAGAAATTGAAAAGGAGGGACTCCTTCCTAGTTCACTTTATGAGGCCAGCATCATCCTGATACCAAAACCTGGCAGAGATCAACCAAAAAAGAAAACTTTAGGACAATATTCCTGCTGAACACTGATGCAGAAATCCTCAATAAAATAGTGGCAAACTGAATCCAGCAGCATATCAAAAAGCTTATCCAGCATGACAAGTCAGTTTCATCCCTGGGATGCAAGGCTGGTTCAACATAATGCAAATCAATAAATGTGATTCATCACATAAACAGAACTAAAGATAAAAACCCTATCTCAATAGATGCAGAAAAGGCCTTTGAAAAAATTCAACATCCATTCATGTTAAAAACTCTCAATAAACTAAGTATTGATGGAGCATACCTGAAGATAATAAGAGCCATCTGTGACAAACCTACAGCCAATATCACACTGAATGAACAAAAGCTGGATGCATTCCCCTTGAAAACTGGCACAAGGCAAGGATGCCCTTTCTTGCCACTTCTATTCAACATAGGCGTAAGTTCTGGCCAGGGCAATCAGGCAAGAGAAAGAAATAAAGCATATTCAGATAGGAAGAGGGGAAGTTAAACTGTCTGTGTTCACAGATGACATGATCCTATATTTAGAAAATCTCATCATCTTAGCCCAAAAGCTTCTTAAGCTGATAAGCAACTTCAGCAAAGTCTCATGATACAAAATCATTTTGCAAAAATTACAAGCATTCCTATACACCAACAATAGACAAGCAGAGAGCCAAATGAATGAACTCCCATTCACAGTTGCTACAATGAGAATAAAATACCTATGAATACAGCTAACAAGGGATGTGAAGGACCTCCTCGAGGGGAACTACAAACCACTGCTCGAGGAAATCAGAGAAGACATAAACATTCCATGCTCATGGTTGGAAAGAATCAATATCATGAAAATGGCCATACTGCCTAAAGTAATTTATGGATTCAATGCTATTTCCATTAAACTACCATTGACATTCTTCACAGAATTAGAAAAATCTACTTTCAAATTTATATGGAACCAAAAAAGAGCCCATATAGCCAAGATAGTCCTAAACAAAAAGAACAAAGCTGGAGGCATCATGGTACTTGACTTCAAACTATACGACAAGGCTACAGTAACCAAAACAGCATGGTACTGGTACAAGAAAAGACATATAGACCAATGGAACAGAATAGGGACCTCAGAAATAAGGTCACACATCTATGAGCATCTGATCTTTGACAAACCTTATGAAAACAAGCAATAGGGAAAGGATTCCCTATGTAATAAATGGTTCTGGGAGAACTGGCTAGCCATATACAGAAAATTGAAAATGGACCCCTTCCTTACACCTTATACAAAAATTAACTCCAGATGGATTAATGGCTTAAATGTAAAACCCAAAACTATAAAAACCCAGAAGAAAATCTAGGTAATACCATTTAGGACATAGGCACAGGCAAAGATTTCATGAAGAAAAATGTCAAAAGCAATTGCAACAAAAGCAAAAATTGACAAGTGAGATCTAATTAAAACTGAAGAACTTCTGCACAGCAAAAGAAACTGTCATCTGAGTGAACAGACAACCTACAGAATGGGGAATGGTTTTTGCAATCTATCCATCTGACAAAGGTCTAATATTAAGAGTCTACAAAGTACTTAAACAAATTTACAAGAAAAAACAACCCCATTAAAAAGTGGGCAAAGGACATGAACAGACACTTCTCAAAAGAAGACATTTATGTGGCCAACAAACATGAAAAAAAAGCTTAACATCACTGACCATTAGAGAAATGCAAATCAAAACCACAATGAGATACCATCTCATGCCAGTCAGTATGGCAATTATTAAAAAGTCAGGAAATAGATGCTGGCAAGGCTGTGGAGAAATAGAAATGCTTTTACACTCTTGGTGGGAATGTAAATTAGTTCAACCATTGTGGAAGACAGTGTGGTGATTCCTCAAAGACCTAGGACCAGAAATACCATTTGACCCAGGAATCCAGTTACTGGTTATATACCCAAAGAAATATAAATCATTCTATTATAAAGATACATGCATGCCTATGTTCATTGCAGCATTATTCACAATAGCAAAGACATGGAATTAACACAAATGCCCATCAATGATAGGCTTGATAAAGAAAATGTGGTACATGTACACCACAGAATACTATGCATCCCTAAAAAGGAATGAGATCGTGCCCTTTGCAGGGACATGGATGGAGCTGGAAGCCATTATCTTCAGCAAACTAATGCAGAAACAGAAAACCAAACACCGCCTGTTCTCACTTATAAGTGGGAGCCGAACAGTGAGAATACATGGACACAGGGAGGGAAACAACACACAGCGGGACCTGTTTTGGGGTTGGGGAGAGCATCAGAAAAATAGCTAATGCATGCTGGATTTAAATACCTAGATGCTGGGTTGATAGGTGTAGCAAACCACCATGGCCCATGCTTACCTATGTACCAAACCTGCATGTCCTGCACTTGTATCTCGGAACTTAAAATTAAATTATTATTATTATTATTTTTTTAAAGAGACTGGGGTCTGGGTATGTTGCCCAGGCTGGCCTGAAAGCACTCCTCTGGCCTTAGCTTCTTGAGCGACTTGGACTGCAAGTGCTTACCACCACACCCGCTTTAATATTTCCTTAAATTAAGGATCCTCAGTAGTCCATTCTGGCTGTCTTATGCCCCATTAAAATCGCGGGGACAGGGAACTTTCGGCAAGTGTACTCTACCAGCTTCTTCCCACCCGTAAACATTCTGATAATGCCCCTGTTGGCGTTTCCTTCCCTCCTGGGCAACCACTGGTCTAGGGGAGTGCCTGTTGACAGGGAGTGTCCTCTCCAGTGTGCCTGAATGAAAAAAAGGCTAAACGCCATCTCTTTTAGATATATCGTTTGAAAATCATTTAAAGTGATTACCCTAAACAGTTACGATATTTCATAAACTAATACTAAAAAACTAGTTAAAAAATTAAAAATATTTTTAAAAAATTGATGGTATATATAGACATAAATTCTTTAAATAGAATTGGATTACAAATTCTTCCTTTGCTTAATTTAAAGGAAATAAATCTTTCTGAAGTGGTTTTAACCTAGATGTTTTATTAGTCCATCGTCAAGGATTAATTTTAAATGTCTTTAGAAACAAATTTGTTAATTCATTATTCTGTACTTTACATTTCCTTTATTATAAGAAAAAATATGCCAAGAAAATGTTCACTGTGCTTTAAGTTAATGAATTGCACTGAAGGGTTATATTATTGGAGAGATGATTTTAGGTTAGTGCACATAATATTTTTTTCTTGATTGTCTTTTTTAAAAACAGCGTTATTGACTGGGTGTGGTGGCTTACAACTGCAATCCCAACAATTTGGGAGGCTGAGGTGGGAGGATTTCTTGAGGCCAGAAGTTCAAGACCAGCTAGGGAGACTGTCTCTACAAAAATTAGAAGTAAAAAAATTATCTGAGTGTGGTGGCTCACATCATTGGTCCCACCTACTTGGGAGGCTGAGTCAGGAGGACTGCTTGGACCTGGGAGGTCGATGCTGCAGTGAGCTCTGATTGTGCACTGCACTTCAGGCCCAGTGACTGAGAGAGACCTTGTCTCAAAGATCAAACAAACAAAAAGCTCCCCAGCATTATTGAGGTATAATTGACATGCAGTAAACTATACCTATTTAAAGTGTACAGTTTGAAAAGTTTGGACAGATGTATACACTATTTCCTCTAGTGACTTTTAAAAAGAAAGTTTTAAATTTTGATAAGAGGTTCGATTTATTAATTCTTTCTTTCGTAGATCATGCTTTTAGTGTTGTATCTAAAAAATCATTGCCTAACTCAAAATCACAAAGACTTTATCCTATGTTTTCTTCTGGAAATGTAATAGTTTTAGGCTTTACATTTGGGTGTATGGTCCATTTTGATTAATTTTTGCATAAAGTGCAAGGTATGGATAAAAGTTCTTTTTTTTCATGTGGATATTCAGTTGTTCTAGCAGTATTTTTAGAAAAAAAAATCCTCTCTCCACTAAATTGCATTTACATCTTTGGGCAAAATCAGTTGACTATGGATTCTCTTTTGTGTTCCATTGATTTATTCATCATTGCAATGCAAATATTACACTGTCTTGATTAATGTAGCTTTATACTAAGTCCTGCAATCACATAAGTCATCTTTGTCCTTTTTTAACATTGTGTTTGGTCTTTACATTTCAATATGAATTTTAGAATTGGATTGTTAATTTCTACAAAAAATGTTGATATTATGTTTGAGATTGCCTGGAATCTGTAGATCTGTTTTTAAAGAATTGACATCTTAACAATATTGATTATTTGGGCCCTTGAACAGTGTGTACCTCTCCATTTATTTAGATCTTTAATTTCCCTCAGAAATGTTTTGTAGTTTTCAGTGTACAAGACTTGCACATATTTTAATGGATTTTTCACCTTTTCATATTTTTATGTTATTGTTAATTATGTTGCTTTATGATTTCAGTATCTGATTATTTATTACTACTATATAGAAATACAGTTGCTTTCTGAATATTGACCTTGTATCAGACCTGAATCATTGCTAAACTCACTGGTTAGTTTAGCAGTATTTTTGTAGATTTTGTGGAATTTTCTGCATAAATGATCATGTTGCCTGTGAATAAAGTGTTCTTTATTCACACTTTTTTCACAGTCTTTCCAATCTGAATGCCTTTTATTTTCTGTCTTGACTTATGACCTGGTTAGAACCTCCAGTACAATGTTTAATACAAATAGTTAAAGCAGTTATGTCAACAGATATACTTTTCTTGTTTCTGATCTTAAGCTAAAGCATTCTCATGTTTCATTATTAAGTATAATGCTAGCTGTAAAGTTTTTATCAGGTCGAGAAAGCTCCTTTCTATTCCTAATTTGCTAAGAATTTTTATCTTGAATGGATGTTTGGATTTTATGAAATCTTTTAAACTATCTGTTAAGATGAATATGTATTTTTTTGTTTTCAATCTGTTAGTATGACGATTAATACTAATCGATTTTTCATCTTTTATTTTAAAATTTTAAATTATTTTTAATTGACAAATTAAAATTGTGTAAATTTGTGGTATACAATATGATGTTTCAAAATATATATGCATTGTGAAATGGATAAATCAGGATAATTAACATATGCATTACTCACATACTTAGCATTTATTTGTGTAGTCATTGAATTTTTTTCCTTTTTGTAGAGACAGCAGCTCCCTATATTGTACAGGCTGGCCTCAAGAGATCCTCCCACCTCGGCCACCCAAATTTTGGGGATTACAGGCATGAGTCACAATGCCTGGACTGTCATTGATTTTTGAATATTAAACTAATCTTCATGACTAGGATAAATCTCACTTGGTCATGGTATAATATCCTTTTTATAGTTGTTTGATTTGCCTTTCAAAAATTTGTATTATAATTTTTGTATCTATGTTCATGAGGGATACTGGTCTATATTTTTATTGAAATATCTTTGTCAAGATTTTGGTATCATGGTAATGCTTATATCAGAGACTTGGGAAGTATTCCCTCCTCTTTGATTTTCTGAGAGAGTTTTGTAGAATTGATATTATTTCTTCCATAAGTGTTTGGTAGAATTTACAGTGAAGACACCTTGGCCTGGAGATTTCTTTGTGGGAAGGTTTCTAGCTACAAATTTAATTTTTAAAATAAAGTCATGGCTATTCAGATGATCTATTTCCTTTTTAGTAAACTTTGGTTACTTCTGTCTTTTAAGGAAATGTGTATATTGCATCTAGGTTGTCAAATTTATTAGCATGAGATCATATATATTTCCTTATTTTCACCATCTGTAGAATCTTAGTTATATTATCTCTGTCACCCCCAGTATTGGTAATTTGTGTTTGCTCTCTTTTTTTCCTACTCAGTTTGGCTAGAGGTTTACCAATTTTGTTGATCTTAGGAAATCAGCTTTGGGTTTCACTAATTTTCTCTTATATTTTTCTTTTTTCAACTTCATTGATTTCTGCTGTGATTTTTATATTTCCTTTTTTCTGCTTACTTTGGGTTTCATTTACTTTTCTTTTTCTAGTATCTTAGAATGAAAACTGGAGGTCACTGACTTGAGATTTTCCTTCTTTTATAATGGCTACCTTTGGATGCTATTTACCTCTAAATTTTACATTAGCAGTGTGGAGGCAGAATAATGCCCCTCCCCAGAGGTGTCTATACTATAATTCCCAGAAGCTGTGAATATATTACCTTACATGTCAAAAGGGATTTTGCAGAAATGATTAAGTTGAGGATTTTGAAATGAGTAGAGTATTCTGGATTCTCTAGGTGATGCCAGTTTAATCTCAAAAGTTCTCAGTGGGAGGCAGAAGGGTCAGAGTAAGAGGAGACATGAAGAAGGAAGCAGAGGTTGGAGTGGTGCAACTGCTGGTTTTCAAGATGGAAGAGAGACCCAAGATGAGACATGTGGGCAGCCTGTATAAGCTGGAAAAGACAAGGAAATGATTCTCACCTGGTGCCCCTGGAAGGGACACAGCCCACTTGACACTTTGATTTTAACCCAGCGAGACTTCTAATCTCTAGAAATGTATGACAATAAATTCATGTAGTTTTAAGCCACTATATTTGTGATAATTTGTTAGAGCAGCAATAGGAAACTCATATATGTGGCATCCCCCAAGTTTTGGTATGTTGTATGTTTATCTTCAGTCAATTAAAAACACTTTGAAATTTCCCATTTGATTTCATCTGAACCCATTGATTATTTAGTAGTGGGTAGTTAGAGGGATTCTGTAGATTTTCCAGGTATCTTTCTGTTACTGATTTCTTATCCAATTCCATTGTGGTCAGAGCACATATTTTGTATGATTTGAATCCTTTCAAACTTATTGGGACTCGTTTTATGACCCAGAACATAATTTGTTTTGGTAAAACATCAAGTATACTTGAAAGGAATGTGTGTTTTTTGTTGTTGGGTGGAATATTCTATGCACGTCAAGTTGGCTGAATTGCGTTGCTCAAATCTATATTCTTATTTATTTTCTGTCTACTGGTATCATTTATTGAGAGAGGGGTGTTAAAATCTCTGATTATAGTTTTAGATTTGCACAGTTATATTTACAACTATTTTGTGTTTTCTGATTAAATGACCTCTTTATCAATATGAAATTACCTTCTTTATTCCTGGTAATTGTCTTTTCTCTGAAATCGACCCTGTTTGATACTAATGTAGCAATGTTAACTTTCTTCTGAGCTTACTTTTTTATCTAATCAGATAACCTCTCAATTGGGATATTTAGACCATTTGCTTTAATTTGACTGTTGATATTGTTAGGCTTAAATGTTATCTTGCTGTTTGTTTTCTATTTACCCTATTTATTCTTTGTTCCCCTTTTTCTGCCTTGTTTGGTTTTTTAAAAAATGATTCCATTTTATCTCAATTGTTGGCTTATTAACTGTAACTCTTTATGTTCTTTTAGTTGTGGCTTTAGCATTTGTTGTCTATATCTTCAATGTAATAGTCTACTTTTCAAGCGATACTGCAATACTTCACATAGAGTATAAGAAATTTAAAATTGTATACTTCTCTTTCTCCCTTCTCATCTTTTGTGCCTTTGTTTCCATATATTCTGCCTCTATACAGGTTATAAATCCAACAATATGTTGTTTTTATTTAGTATTGCTATTTATAGTTTGTTGGTATTATTATAATAAATTATCTTTTAAAATGACTTAAATGCTAAGAAAAAATCTTGTATATTTACCCTTGTGATGAACATTTATAGTGTTCTTCAGAAACCTGTGGATGAATATTTCCATTTGCTATCATCTTCCTTCTGCCCAAAGAGCTTCCTTTAACATATAACATAAAGGAAGTATTGTACATAGAATTTACATAATATATTTCTGCTGGTTTTAATTCTTTCAGCTTTGTATCCCTGGAAAAGTTTTTATTCCATCATTGTTTCTGAAAGATACTTTCACTGGGTATAGAATTCTAGGTTGATAGGTTTTTTTTTTTTTTCTTTTGGTACTTTAAAATTTTTGCTCTGATGCCTTTTCACTTGCACTGTTTCTGATGATAAATCTACTGTCATCCTTATCTTTGCACCCCTATCTTTGTACATATCTTCTTTTGTTTGGGCTGCTTTTGAGATTTTGTCTTTATCACTGGTATTGAACATTTTATTATATGTGCCTTTTCTTCATGTTTATTCTTGTTGGTGTTTGTGAATCTCTTTGAATCTGAATTTATGGTTTTCATCAAATTTGAAAAAAAATTAGCTTTTATTCCTTCATGTATGTTTTCTTTTCCTTGTCCTTTCCTGGGACTCTAATTACACATTTTTATGTCACCTAAAGTTGTCTGACAGCTCACTGATTCTCTTTTCATTTTAAAAATACGTTTTTCTCCCAATGTTTCCTTTTGAGTAGTCTCTCTTGCTATGTGTTCAAGTTAACTGATCTTTTCTTCTGCTATTATGTATGTCTAATCTGCTATTATCACATTCCATGTTTTTTTCTTTTCAGAATTGTAGATTTTATCTTTGGCAGTTCACATTTGGATTTTTGAAATGAGATTTTGGTTTTGGATCTGTTTTATGGGTATGTTTTCAACTTATGGAATACAGTTATAGTAATGGTTTTAATGACCCTCTCTACTAATTCTAACATCTGTGTCAGATATGAGTGTATTGTAATTGATGGATTTCTTTTCCCTCAATGTGAGCCTCTTTTCCTGCTTTTTTGCATACCTGCTAATTTTGGTTAGGAAGACAGACATTGTGAATTTTACCTTGTTAGTTGCTAGTTATGTTCATTCTTGAGCTTTGTTCTGGATTGTGATTAAATTACTTTGAAACTGGTCCATTTTGGTCGTGCTTTTAAGATATGTTAGGTAGGACCAGAGCAGCATTTAGTCTAGGACTAAATTCCCCACTTTTGAGGCAAAGCCTTCTGAGCATTCTGCCTATTTTCCTGTGAATGTGAGGTTTCCCTGCCTAGCTAGTGAGAATAGGCACTACTGTCAGACTTAGGTAGCTTCTTTAGACCCATGCACTGCCAGTTCTCTGCAGAATACTTCCGAGGAACCCTCTGTAGATATCCAGAATTATCTATCTGTGTAGCAGATGTCTGTCTCTCTCCTGTAATCTGTCCTGTGAACTCCCTGCACTTTCTGGTAATCTGTTTGTGTTCTTTTTGGACTCTTAGTTCCTCAACTCGGGGAATCTGCCAGTCCCCACCTGAGTTCCTCCTCCTGGTGCATGACCTGGAAACTCAATCATATACACACTTCATTTGTTTTATATCTCTTAGGGATCACTGTTCTCGGTTTCTTGATGTGCAGTATCTTGAAAACTGTTGTTGTATATTCTTTGTCTGTTTGCTTGGTTATTTCAACCAGGAATATAAATTTGGTCCATGTGACTCCATCTTTTCCGGAGTGAAATTTCTACTTCAAGTGTTTATGAAAAGGTTTTTGTTAGTTTTGCCATATGATTTTCTATTTGAATTTAGGCAGTAATCTAAATTGTACTTTAGATTAAGAAGGGAATGAATTACTTTATGTCAAATACATATTTATATAAAGAAATATTTTACATACAAAAGGTGAATTGTAAATAAAATAATTAACTTTTGTGTGTTTTCATAGTTTGGTTAGAAAAGTAATTATTTTGATTTATTAGCAGCTGTAAGTCTAATAATACTAGTAGCAGTCATTTTACACTTTTAACTATATTACAGTAAAAGTTATTTTTTGAAATTAAAATATATATGTCTGGAGGTCATGCTAAATACATTTTAAACTGAATATAATTATAGTTTTTTTTTTTTTTTTTTTTTTTTTTTTTTGAGGCGGAGTCTCGCTCTGTCGCCCGGACTGGAGTGCAGTGACCGGATCTCAGCTCACTGCAAGCTCCGCCTCCTGGGTTTACGCCATTCTCCTGCCTCAGCCTCCCGAGTAGCTGGGACTACAGGCGCCCGCCACCTCGCCCGGCTAGTTTTTGTATTTTTAGTAGAGACGGGGTTTCACCGTGTTAGCCAGGATGGTCTCGATCTCCTGACCTCGTGATCCGCCCGTCTCGGCCTCCCAAAGTGCTGGGATTACAGGCTATAATTATAGTTTTTTAATGCTGCAGATTATTAAAGCTAAATAAGCCTTATGCAAAGACTTAAGAAATTTTCTGAAACAAAGTAACTATCACTGAGTGTGTACTTTGTGACAGGTACTTCATAAAATTATTTTTTATTCTCATAATGTATTTATTAAATAGATATCATTATCCTTATTTTAGAGATGAGGAAACTGATATCTAATAGGGTTATATAATTTACCAAAGTTACAGAGTAAGTTAAATGATAGAGCCTGGATTTAAACAGGTCAGATAACTAAAACCCAAAGTATTTTATTATGCCATACTGGTCAAAATTCTCAACTCTATAAAGAGCTTCCAATTATTAAGATTTTTAAAAATGTGTTTTAATAATGAATTTGTTGGTTAGTTTTAGCTTATTAACATACCAAGCAGGAGAGTAATATTTTATAAATTTTATCTCCTGGAATGTAATGATCATTTAATGTCACACTTCAAGTCTGATTATAAGTCACATTGTGAAACACTCTGCAGTTTCCATAGTGCTTTCGCATAGTTTTATGTATTAATTCTCGTAGCCACATGGGTATGTCATTAACCTCATTTTGCTCAAACTTTACCACCTGGTCTAGGTTCCCATGATTCTTAGACGAGTGTTTTTTCTGTGATTCCAAGCTAGCCTTTTTATGTCATTAACTTATTGTATTAAAACAAACAAGCAAAACCAAAATGACACTGATATAAAACCAAATCATTTTCCCTGCTTTTATCATAATACCTTTAAAAATAAACTTTTATTTGTAATATATTCTTTTTATATTTGAGCAGATATTAAAACATTTTTCTTACTATAGTTATGCCAGGTTTTGATTTGCTTTGCAGTCTTGCAGACAATCTCACTGAATGTGGTACTCAGAGTACTGGTGGAATATTCACCAATTATCATTTGGTGCCAGACTGATAGGAAGCAATGAACATATATATAATATATATGTATATACACACACACATATATTTAATATCTACATTTTATAAATTTTATTGTTCATTTATTAAGCTGTATTTAAGTAGTGCCCATTTAAAAAATCTTTGTATTGTGAAACACAAGCAAATTTTATATCCTAGTCATTATTATCTAATTAGGATCCAGAACTAAGTTGTAGGAGAATTTTTTTTTTTTCCTTTGAGATGGAGTCTCACTCTGCTGCCCAGGCTGGAGTGCAGTGACATGATCTTGGCTCACTGCAACCTCCGACTCTCTGGTTCAAGCGATTCTCCTGCCTCAGCCTCCCGAGTAGCTGGGATTACAGGCACGTGCCACCACGCCCAGCTAATGTTTGTATTTTTAGTAGAGATGGGGTTTTGCCATGTTGGCCAGGATGATCTTGATCTTCTGATCTCGTAATCTGCCCGCCTTGGTCTCTCAAAGTGCTGGGATTACAGGCATGAGCCACCGCCCCTGGCTGTAGGAGAATCCTTTAAGGTGTCTTAAAGATCATACGTCCTCAAAATAATATGCAATGTTTTTGTATGCCTATTATAATATTATAATGTCTAACTTATTATGTTTGTTGTTATTAAACCATTATTATATCTGTTATGGGTTGAATTGTGTCCCCCCAAGAGAATATAGTATGTTGAAGTCCTAACCCCCCAGTGCCTAAGAATATGACCTTATTTGGGGATGGGGTCTTTAAAGAGGTAATCAAGTTAAAATGAGGTCATTAGAGAGAGCTGTCATCCAATACGAACGGTGTCCTTATTAGAAGGGGATATTTGGACAGACAGAAGATGGGAGTGATGCATTTACAAACCAAGGAACACCAGAGATTGGTGGCAAACACCAGAAGCTGGGAAGGGGCAAGGAAGGATTCTCCCCTAAAACTGTCAGAGAGAGCATGGCCCTGCCTGCTGATACCTTGATTTTGAATTTCTAGCCTCCAGAACTGTGAGCCTATAAATTCCTGTTGTTTTAAGTCACCCAGTTTTTGGTACTTTGTTATGGCTGCCCTAGGAAAGTAATGTAGTACCTGAAATAGAAATAGAACCTCTTGCTTTAAGGACTGAATACACTGAATATACTGAGACCTTAAATACCAGGACATGCTCATGATTTACTTTTTCTCTCACCCTATTCCATCCAAGGCTTCATTGTTAGAAGTAGCAGAAGGCCCTTGGTCCTAGACGCTCCTTGCTCTCAAAAATTCCTGCAATATGCACCAACAAAGTCTGGCTTCACTTACCAATATGAAGCTTACAATACACAGGCCTCTGCTTTAGTGTAAAACAGGAGCCTTTAGATGACATTCCAAACTGCTGTCAGTCTAGACAGTAGTTGCCTCCACTTTTACTCCATGAGCCTTGTCTATAGCCAAACAGGCACTGCTCACTCTTCTCTCTATCGTTTCTTCTTCCTCCTCCGTGGTTGTCATTTGGCGCCAGACTGGCAGGAAGCAATGAAAACACGAGTGTCATGGCATTGATGGGAAGTGTGGCTGGGGCCCTCTGCTGTTACGGCTCTGCATTGTCTCCCTCAGGGGGAGCATCTGCGGTCTCAGTGTGGAGAGCAGGTGGATCCCACACTTTACATCCAGTGTCCTGGCCTCTCACTGGAGGTGCTGTGTCACAACTCCACTGGAAAGATCTGAATAGATTTGACTTTATTTATAATTTTATTCTTACCTCAAAATCATCCACCCCTGTTGAAGACATGTCCATTTCTGGCAGTGAATGGTCAGTCTTCCACTAATCCGGACTCAGGCAATCTTTATTCTCTTCCATAGTCTTCTTTGTTCCATCAATCACCAGATGAGATAAGTGTTTCAATCCCATAATATTTCTCATTTTGTTCCTTTCATATTCACTCACACTTGCCAGTTTCCTCATCTAGATTCTGCAGATTACTATAATAGTCTCTTAATTGGTTTCCCTATCTCTTGTTTCTAGTGCAAGGGCTTTCCAACTCTGAAGTAGTTGATAGTCTTATCTATTCAACCAGATTGTAAATTCTGTGAAGAGATGGATCTTTGCATATCTAGGAATTTATCATAATAGCATTGTCTCACTCAAAATAGCAATTAAAAACCATAAATTCTACAGACATTACCTGGAATCCTAGTTCTACCACTTATTAGCTCTGTGAGATGAGTCAAGCTACTTAACTTCTATTTGCCTCAATTCACCTATCTGTAGAATAAGGATAATCTATGCTCGTCAGGTTGTAGAGTGGGAAGTTGGTGTGAATCAAATAATAAATGTAAAGCACTTAGGACAGTGCCAAAGATATGTAGTAAGTTTTCGGTAAAATGTTCACCTCTATTTTACTGTTTTGCACTTGGATGTTCATCAAATATTTGTAAATGAATCCAACTGATACTATATTAACACAAGAACAGACATGTGCTTTTGCTGCATCTGAACATATGTTGCCTATCTTAATTATGGTGATGTAGTTCTGAGCTTTTTGAGATCCTCAAGCATAAAATTAGGATAACACCTACTCACAGGGTTGTTTAAAGATGAAAATAAATAAGCTGCCATTGGTAAGGGCTGAGTCTAGTGCCTGACATATAGTAAACACTAAATAAATGGCACCCAGTAGAAATAGAAATAATGGCAGTACTATTAGTAGTAAAGCAGTGGTAGCAGTGATAGTGGTGGTTTTAACAGTAGCAATAATAGTAGTAATGGAGTGGGCAGCAGTATTTCATTTAGTTTCTTGTAACTGTGAGACATATAAGAAATTGAGAGCAGCTTGGGGAAATGTGAGGAAAAGACATCAAGATTTACTTGAGATTGGGTGAGCATTGATAGTTGAAACCATGGAAGTGGATGAGGTGGTTTGGGGATGTAGAGGACCACAAGGGGAGAATCAAGGAATCAAGGGAAGGGAAGGACAAGGGGAAAGTTGAGTGTTTTGGGAAGTTGCGGGTTGGGTTTTAGTAAGTTCTTGTCCATCTGATTCAGAGGTAGTGGGAGGAAGCACATGAGTTCTAAGAGGGGCAGCTATGATAAGAAAGTTAAGGAAGACACCTAGTAGGCTGTGCTGTAGTGCCTGTCCACCCTGCATCTCCAGTCATTTCTCAACCATGTTCTCATCTTTCCACCTTTCTCTGACTTTGTCTCCTTTCCTTCTTAACATTTAAAGAATTAATTTCTTTATCCATATACCCATATAAAAGATTTATCATAAATGAATAAATCTGGTCATATTTCATCTGCTTTCTTTAATGTGGTTCTCTTATTATTTTTTGTTTGCCTCCTCTTTTCCCACTGCTCCTCTCTCCTGCTTATTGGCACTACTTCTGCCTATGTAATCATGCTATAGACCAAACACGTATTCTTTTGTACTTTGTGTTAACCCTCAGATAATCATATATGGATGTGAATGCATATACACATATTAACATACTGGGGTATAATAAAATGTTCTCATATCTGATAAGCCAAGTCCTTCCTCATCCCCTTTTCTTAAAAAATATTTTTGTGACCAGGCACGGTGACTCATGCCTGTAATCCCAGCACTTTGGGAAGCTGAGGCAGGTGGAACACCTGACATCGGGAGTTCGAGACCAGCCTGACCAACATGAAGAAACCCCATCTCTACTAAAAATAAAAAAAATTAGCTGGGCGTAGTGGCTCATGCCTGTAATCCCACCTACTTGGGAGGCTGAGGTAGGAGAATCACTTGAACCTGCGAGACAGAGGTTGTGGTGAGCTGAGATCGCGCCATTGCACTTCAGCCTGGGCAACAAAAGCAAAACTCTGTCTCATATATATATATATATGTATATTTTTTGCTATTGTTTGGCATTTATTCTTTCACATGAGCCTTAAGATTATCTTATCCAAAGGAGGAAATTCTAATTGGATTTGTTTTGAGTATTTAATTAACTTGGTAGAATTGACATTTTTATTATAATGTCTTTCCATCTAAGAAAATGGTTTGGTTTTCCATTTTTATATATCTTGTTTTATTGTTCTTCAATACATTTTAGAAATATGTGCCATGGATCATATCACAGAATTGTCAACTTACTTCCACATTTTGCTTAGAAACGATGGTATGAAGTTGGAAACAATTGCAGTTTTTTATGATAAAGACTGGAGTGTGTGTGCGTGTGTGTGTTTGTGTGTGTGTGTAGATGCAGCATTTAAGAACAAAATCATATTATTCATTGACCTGGAATTTCAGTAGGAGACACTTGGGAAGAGTCACAAATTACATCTGCTGAGGATCACCAACTTCATACGATAGCTGTTCAGCCACTGTACCAAAGGAGACAATCCCCTGAAAGTAGGGGGCTTGGGTATGAGGAACTGTCCATCAGAAAGCATTCCAGTATGAGAAATCATATATTGTGTATAGGTGAAAAACAGGGAAAACTGTGGTTCAGAGTAGCCAGGAGGAAAACCAGAGGAAAAGTGACTACATTATACCAAATGATACATTTGATGAATAACAATTATCCAAAACTGTGTATTTTACATATTCAATTTCTATATTTAATATTACACCTCTTAAAATCACATGATGACTTATTGGTGTGTGATAAGGACTAAATTCAGATGATGCCTGGGAGCCAAAGAGAAAGAAATCATACTGAGAGGAATGGATGTATTTAGTATAGAAATTCAGATAATGTTTTTCTAAACGCGGAAACGGCGTCTGACTCCTTGTAATGAGAATCCTAGCTGGATGGAGCAGGGATTCGAGGGAAAGAAGTCAGAGGAATAGGACCGCATGAGCTGTGAGGCCTGACAAGGGCTATGCATGATTGTTTCCTGCCCAAATTGAGGCAGGAGAAGAGTCTGGAGGCTGGGAACCTAAGGCTGTTTCACGCTGACTGCCTATAACTAATTGAAAGGAAAACCCTAACTTTCCAAGCCTAAGTAACAAAAGGACCAGAGGCTACTCCCTTTGTAAACACCCCCCCCCCCCCCCCCCACCTTTTCTGCACTGGCAGATGGGAAATTGGCTGGCCACAGCAAATCAGACTGATTGCTGGTGGAGTCTTTGTTTGCAACTTTGTAACTTCACTCCAGCCTCTGAATGGTTGCTGTCCACAACCAATCAGACTGATAGCCAGCTGAGTCTTCATTTGCATTGAAGTATAACTTTGTAACTTCACCCTAGTGTCTGATTGGTTGCTTTGTGCAACTTCACTTCAGCCTGTGGTTGGCTGTTTCCTGCAACCAATCAGGCTGACTGCCGGCTACCACTTCATTTACATGAGGTGAGCATGAAGTGGCCAATGGGAAATTTCTAGGGGGTATTTGCACCCAAGACGATTCTGTATCTGGGCCCTTGAGCTGTTGCTCAGGTTGGCTCCCACACTGTGGAGTGTACTTTCGTTTTCAGCAAATCCCTGTGTTCCTTCTTTTGTTGCTTCATTCTTTGTTTGTTTTGCTGGGAGTTTTGTTCAGTTCTTTATTCAAAACGCCAAGAACCTGGACAACTTGCAGTCACAACCCTCTATCAGTGACAGAATTCCTGTGGTCCTTGATGACTTCAGACTGATTCCAGGGCTTACTGTGTTGGTGGTCAGATTGATCACCACTCTCCTCTTACTCCTTGCAGTAAAAGGAAGATGGTTACGAACTCAAGCTGGCAGGACTTAGCCTCAGTTTTCAAATAACCCCTGTGATGTACCAGTACTTTATAGAAAGAAACTATTTTTAATCTTTGAAGCCATAAATTATCCCCTAAATGTATATGTGTGTTCACTGTTATTTTCCTTGAAAAGCATTCTTCTAAATCTTAAAAAATATTGTGGTTTTATCCAAAAGGGAAATTTTAATTTCTACCTCAGTGATTCAAATCATATTGACGAATGCTCTGTGGTTTAGGTTTTTTCTTAATGATTCAGTGATTTATTCCAAATGAGACATATTTCTCCTGGCTGCCTACTTTTACTATAAATATCTCACAAATATTGTACCTTAAATAGCATTCTTAGCAACTGCGAATTAAAAATCATCTCTATTCAGCTAAATAGTAAGATGATATCCACTTATTATTTCTGATGTTTCCTCTTTTTTCTCTGTCTCTGTATTTCTGCATTTAAACGTGTGGTTTAAACAAAACATTCAGTACAAAATGTAAAATATGACCCCTGTTTTATTTTAAATAATATCTAGAACAACCAAGATTTATCTATAATTTCTTCTCTAAGGATAGTCCCAAGGAATAGTATCTTTATCATCTTCTGTAGGGTCATTTTAATTGTAATTATGCATAGCATGTGGCCTTTTAAAATTTGTAATTTTTATTTATGATGCTTAAAAATGCAGTGGTCATAATATAAAATAGCTTCAATTAGTATATTTATTCTTTTTCCACTGCAGTCTTTAAAAACGAATAATAAACTCCCAGTGAACTTTTACCCTGTGAATGACCTGATATGACACATTTGAACTTGCAGTGAACTTACACATGAACTTTCAGTTATCCTCTGAGAAATATAGCAGATGGAAAATAGGCAGATTTTTCAAATATTTTCAGATGCAGGACTTTGACATGCTCAACAGAGGCAACAAGGCTGGTTATCTCTTGGCAGTGTTTACTTTGCTGGCTTTGTTGTACTGCAGGCTGTTTAGTTACATTATATGCCTGAACAGAGAGGTTCAGTTATATTTTGTGTTTGACTGACACCTTAATTTTAAACCAGTTCTTGCGTATATTTTTAAAGACAAAATTAACTTTGGTAGGCCGAGGTGGGTGGATCACGAGGTGAGGAGGTCAAGAACAGCCTGGCCAAGATGGTGAAACCTCATCTCTACTAAAAATAGAAAAATTAGCTGGGCGCGGTGACAGGCGCCTGTATTCATAGCTACTGGGGAGGCTGAGGCAGGAGAATCGCTTGAACCCAGGGGGCAGAGGTTGCAGCGAGCCAAGATCGTGCCACTGCACTCCAGCCTGGGTGAGAGTGAGTGAGAGTGAGACTCTATCTCAAAAAAAAAAAAAAAAAAAAGGACAAAACTAATTGGGTCATAAAACATAACAAATTCTAAGAGAACTTTATTGAATCAATTGAAATAATATTGTTTCAAATCATTTAGATATTAGGGGGTTTTAAAGGCTCATTTCAGATTTTAGAATATGAATCAGCTATAATGTCTATTATTTGAATAGTTTTCAGCTAGAAATTCATGTCAAAATGTATGTGGTTTCTGAAAGGTCACTTGGGAAAAGAAGAGGAGAATTAACTGAGCACTAACTATGCTACTATTACTGCTATGGTGTGAGATAGGCTTCTTAGAGTTACTTAATCCTGACAACTTTCTTCCAGTGTAGTTCATTTTACAGAAGACAAAATCATGCTCATTTTATAGAGAAAGGAGACAAAGATTGAGTAACTTGCCCGAGAAAACACAGCTAACTAGTATTCAACTTCAGTTCTCTCAGACACTCAAACCCTTGCTCCTTGAACAATTTCATGCTCCCAGAAACAAAATATTTTGTTTGATCAAATAACTGCTAAAGATCCAAGTGTGAGAAAACTTTTATAATCTTCGTTTTGAGAATGTAAAGAGTTTCTTTATAATATCTTTAAATAACTTAGATTGAATAAATTATTTCAGAAAACTCTCAGTGGTTTAAAGATAGTAGCTAAGATTTCTGCTTCTCTTGACAAAAAAACTATACATCTATTACATTTACCAAATAATGCAGTCGTATATACTATTTATCTTCTGATATGCATCTCTTTCCTTAGAATCAATTCTTTTTAACACCCACTTTATTCTCAGACAATAATTTATTCATTCTAAGTAGTGTTTTAGATGTTATTTAGTTGAGAGAGATTATATTTAATGGACATAGATGTGTGAAATGACACATAACCGCATTTATAAGATCAGAATGTGAACTGTGTTAAGCTATCATTAGTCTAGCTTTTTTGACATTTGACTTAGTAATGACAGTATCATTGGTCAGGCAGATAAATATCTTTCCATTGTACAAGGATGTGCTCAGAAGCTTAAAAGACCTGTTGTGATCTTGTCAGTGATGTAATTTAAATGTATTACAAGTTAAAATAAGTTATTATTAATTTTAAGGGACTTTCTAATATTCTTCATTCTTTAATTTTTGCTTTTTTTTCATTTATTTTTAAAAACAGTTTTTTTCATTAAAAGTAGGAACAGATTTTATGTTAAAATAAGTGATGCTGTTTTTCTCTCCAATGTTTAGCTTTTGAAGGTAGAGCAGTGTAGGCTGAAAGAGCAAAGAGGTCTACTCCTTCTTCCTTTATTTATTTATTTATTTTTCCTAGAGATGTTATCTCTCTTTGTTGTGCAGGTTGGACTTGAACTCCTAGGCTCTGGCCTTAGCTGCCCAATTAGCTGGGACTACAGTCATGCACCATTGTACCTAGCTCCGTCTTTCATTAATAAGATCTTCTATCCTGTTAAGAGTTGAGGGAGGAGCACACTAATTTCCCTATGTACAATACATAGGGAGACTTAGTCAGGGGTTAAATATTAATTTCCCATAGAAAGTAGGGAGAAACCTTACTTGGGGGATAAGTCCACAGACTATCTTTGGTTTCATGACATTAAGATTAATTGGTGTATATAAACTCCAGATTTTATAGTTACTTACTCTTCCAAGATTTCTTAAAATATTACTTACTCTTTCAAATTTCTTAAATTTGAGGTTTTCATTGTTTATCTTAAACTACAGGTGTATACTTTGGCACTACAATTATAAAGCATCATAGAGGGGAAGTTTAGTTTGGATTTTGAAATTTTAATACAGGAACACATCTGCATGATACTCAAAATGATGTATTTTTTAGACATGATATGGAAATGGCAGAAAACATCAAATGTAAGCATTTTGTAACACTGTAATGAAATTTTTTCTTTTGTCCTTTTACTTTAACACAGGCTTCTGAAAACTACAAAGCAATGTTGTTTCAAATAGTAAAGTGTCAGCTAAAAAAGCTGACTGTTAATAGAAAGTTAACATAAAATTTTATAAATTTTCTATTAATAATCTAAAAATATATTAGTTTGGACTTTTTTATTTCAAGTGACAGAAGTTTAAACTAGCATAAACAAAAAAAGGGTGGTAGTCATATGTGAATGTAAATACATATAATATTTGGATCATATCGTATGCCATTTTTGCATCTTTTAAAAAATTTTAACATTAGGAGTATTTCTTCAAGATTACATGCTCTTTAACATTGTTTCAAAAGTGCTTCATAGCATTTCATTATCTACATATATCAAAGTGTATGTAACCATGCTATTCTTTTTAGACATTTAGATTGCTTCCAATACAGTTTCCAAATTCTCTGCCCAAGTAGAACAAAAAGCGTGAAATTTAAAGCCACAAAATATTGTCTGAATTTAGAAATAAAACTCAAAGTCAGCTGTAATTAGTTATTTAGTATTCAGCTAGTGATTTTTGTTTGTTTGTTTTTTGTTTTTTTGAGACAGTCTCACTCTGTTGTCAGACTGAAGTTCAGTGGCACAATCTAGGCTCACTGCAGCCTCTGCTTCCCTGGTTCAAGTGATTCTCCTGCCTCAGCCTCCTGAGTAACTGGGACTACAGGCGCCAGCAACCACGTCCAACTAATTTTTTGTACTTTTAGTTGAGACAGGGTTTCACCGTGTTAGCCAGGATGGTTTCAATCTCCTGAGCTCATGATCCGCCTGCCTCGGCCTCTTACAGTGCTGGGATTACAGGCGTGAGCCACTGCGCCCAGCCACTGGTGAATATTTTTAATTGTTTATTAAATTCAGTGTGACTCAAAAATAGTTTTTAACACATTTCTTATAATGAACTTAAAGTCTCAATTTACTTTTCGTCTTTTTTTTGTTGTTGTTTTGGGCTTTTGTCAGTTTGCACTGTGCCAGCCTTTCAAGTTTTCGGGATATAATTTTAACCAGTATCTGTAACATTTATGATACAGTTTACAGTTACACTTTTAGAGCCCTGAGTTACTTGAAACTTTGTTATAGACATATTCTCTATATATGCCTTTGTTAAAAAATAAAGCCACGTAGGGTTAAAACAGTTTTTAATTTTTTGGTGTTTTTCTAATTTTCTATAATGAAATTGTGTTTCTATTATAATCTCCCCACAATTTTTTTCAAACCCATATTTTATCTTTATAAATATTATTATTATTTCATTAATAACATAATTACTGATTTATATATTTAGAATAGTTTCTGTTTATTTAAAAAAGCTTCTCATGTACAGTAGTATGATCCATTCTAGGGCATGTTATTCCTATATAATCTCATTGTTTATATTTGTAATCTTTGACAATTTTAAATTGTTTATCAAAGTTAGTTTTGATGCAAAAATGGTTCAGGTGAATGCTTTTTACCATGATGGTTTCAGAGCAACTGCAGTCTGCATGGTAGGAGGGCCCAAAGCAACCGAAAAGGAAATGAGAACAGCTGAAAGTATTTTTTAAAGGTTTGTATGTGAAGCAAAAGACAGAATGTCAGTGTAGCTAATACTTTTTTTATGGGCAAGGTCTTGCTGTGTTGCACAGGCTGCTTTCAAACTCCTGGGCTCAAATGATCCTCCCATCTAAGTCTTCCGAGTAGCTGGGACTAACTAAATTTAAAGTGTGATAGTGATCAAATTATTTGACAGAAGTCATTATTACGCTCAATGTTTTTTCCTAGAGTATTTATGTATTCACTCAGCACATTATATATTAAGCAACAGGTACTATTGGCAATACAAATGAGCCCTGTACTAACAACTTTACAGTTTAGTAACACACAGACCTATAAAAAAGTTAAGTATTAGGAAAGTTTTATAGATGCCAAATTTTACCAGAAAATCTGTACATTTTTTGTCTTGACTTAGAGATTATGTTCAGAAAGGTAATGTACACAGGTGGTAGAATCAGAAGTAACAGACCTTCTGGCCACTTATATGGTACATCCCACTGTTTGGTGTCTGGAGAGCACTTCATTTGTTCCAGAAACTTCTCTTTTCCTTAAAAATATCCAGATAAAGAAATTTTGTATTATTTCTGTAACCAAATTGAATTATATCATGTATTTAAAGTATGTTATGGAGTTAATCAAGAAAACCTAGGTTTAAAAATGCAACCCCTATTAATAAAAATAAGTGTTGGTGAGAGATATTTAAAAAATTATGTTTTTTCTTTGCATGAAAAGAGACTCATATCAAATCATGTCATTCTTTATCAAAAACGAACATCATAAAACATTTAATAACACAAAAAATGTAAACAGCAAAATAAATGAAAAGTCTTTGATTTCATCACTCAACAGAGAATCAAAGTGTTTTTAAATCAAAGATAATCACAGTTGAATTTTCAAGACTATCTATACCGTTAATTCATACATTCAGCCGTTTATTACTTTAACTAACATTTATTGAGTCCCTTGCTACATGGCAACCCCTTCTAGGCCCTTGGTGTATAGTTGTGAGCAGGACACACAAGGTGCCTATCCTCTTGGGATGTAGTGAGTAGATAGAAACTATACTAATAACCTCACAAACAAAGAAATGCAAAATACTTTGAGGAAAAAATAAAGGATGATGTGAAAAAGAATAATAGGGGAACATAATTTAGCAGCTAAGGAAGTCTTTACCTAAATGATTTAAAAAAAAAAAAAAAAAAACAGGCTGGGCGCGGTGGCTCACGCCTGTAATTCCAGCACTTTGGGAGGCCGAGGCGGGCGGATCATGAGGTCAGGAGATAGAGACCATCCTGGCTAACACTGTGAAACCCCGTCTCTACTAAAAATACAAAAAAATTAGCCAGGCGTGGTGGCGGGTGCCTGTAGTCCCAGCTACTCGGGAGGCTGAGGCAGGAGAATGGCTGAACCTGGGAGGCGGAGCTTGCAGTGAGCCGAGGTCGCGCCACTGCACTCCAGCCTGGGCGACAGAGCGAGACTCCGTCTCAAACAAAACAAAACAAAACAAAAAAACACAAAAACCCGAGAAACCTGAAAGATGAGTATGAGTTACCTTCTTAGGCACTTAAAATAAAAGCAATGAAAACACAGTTATATGTCACAATATATGACATTTATTCTTCAGTTGATATTGTTGAATCAATAAATGGCTCTTCCAAAACATGAGAAAACAATGTGTTAAAAGAGAAAGCATAAAACAAGATTTCTCAAGTTAAATCAAAATTATAGTAGTGGAAATAAACAAATACTATAATGCTGCAAGACAGGTAATGTCTTGCTGTTGATTAAAATCACAACCCAACTAAGTGCTGAGAAGCACAGTGGAACAAAAAATGCAGGAAAGTTGAAAAAGAAACCAGAATGGGCAAGGAACAAGAAGAAAAAGGTAGAGGAGCAAGAAGAGGAGGAGGAGGAGAATGAGAGGGGGAAAAATAGGGGAGATGGAGATGGTATTAATATAGTGTGAAAGGAAAATAAATTTTGGGACCCCCAAATCACTAAGCTAAAGGGAAAAGTCAAGCTGGGAACTGCTTAGGACAAATGGGCTGTGTCACAGGCACATCCTTAACTTTGGCAACATAAACTTCCTAAACTGGCTGAGATTTGTCTTAGAAATTTTGCGTTAACAATAGTAAAGTTGGCTTCAAGTGGCGTAAAATATTCCCAATGAAAATAACGTGGTCATGCATCTTCATGGGCCAAATAACAGCATAGAGGCACTTAAATCAAAACTATTAGATACCAAAAGAGAAACGAAGAGAAATACAATTACTATGAAAGATTTTTAACAGATCTTAATATTTTATCAAGTTGATTTATTTTAATTTAATTAAATTAATTAATTTATTTATTATTATACTTTAAGTTCTGTGGTACATGTGCACAACATGCAGGTTTGTTACATATGTATACATATGCCATTTTGGTGTGCTGCACTCGTTAACTTCTTATTTACATTAGGTATATCTCCTAATGCTATCCCTTCCCCCTCCCCCAACCCCACGACAAGCCCCAGTGTATGATGTTCCCCACCCTGTGTCCAAGTGTTCTCATTGTTCAGTTCCCACCTATGAGTGAGAACATGCGGTATTTGGTTTTCTGTCCTTGTGATAGTTTGCTGAGAATGATGGTTTCCAGCTTCATCCATGTCCCTACAAAGGACATGAACTCATCCTTTTTTATGGCTGCATAGTATTCCATGGTGTATACATGCCACATTTTCTTAATCCAGTCTATCATTGATGGACATTTGGGTTGGTTCCAAGTCTTTGCTATTGTGAATAGTGTCACAGTAAACATACGTGTGCATGTGTCTTTATAGCAGCATGATTTATAATCCTTTGAGTATATACCCAGTAATGGGATGGCTGGGTCAAATGGTATTTCTGGTTCTAGATCCTTGAGGAATGGCCACACTGTCTTCCACAATGGTTTAACTAGTTTACAGTCCCACCAGTGGTGTAAAAGCATTCCTATTTCTCCACATCCTCTCTTGCACTTGATGTTTCCTGACTTTGTAATGATTGCCATTCTAACTGGTGTGAGATGCTATCTCATTGTGGTTTTGATTTGCATTTCTCTGATGGCCAGTGGTGATGAGCATTTTTTCATGTGTCTGTTGGCTACATACATGTATTCTTTTGAGAAATGTCTGTTCATATCCTTTGCCCGCTTTTTGATGGGATTGTTTGATTTTTTCTTGTAAATTTGTTTAAGTTCTTTGTAGATTCTTGGTATTAGCCCTTTGTCAGATGGGTAGATTGTAAAAATTTTCTCCCATTTTGTAGGTTGCCTGTTCACTCTGATGGTAGTTTATTTTGCTGCGCCGAAGCTCTGTAGTTTAATCAGATCCCATTCGTCTATTTAGGCCTTTGTCGCCATTGCTTTTTAACAGGACAGAAAATATTAGAATAATATAATATAATAGTATTTAATTCATAGCTGCAGATAGAACATTCCCCCATCAAACCACGCATACACCTTGTTTCCAAGTATCCTCAAAACTACCTTAATCCTTTTCAGAAAGTAGGTATTTTATAGACCACTTTTTTGGGCATGTGTAGTACAATAAATTAATAATTAAACCTTAAGCAACAACAAAAATAAAAAATTCTAACCCGTTATAGATATAAAAAGCACTGTCATATGTAACTATGGGATCAAAGAAGAAATGTTCAATTTTAGACTAATGACAAAATAAGAATATTGAGTCTATGACATATCAAATGTGGTTTGAAGCTAAAACTATACTACTGTCTGACTTACAAACTTTAAATGATTTAGATTGCCCTGTTGCTTTAACTGTAATTGTTATTGAGATCCAAAATGGGTAAACTCTATCAGGATCCCAAACTAAGGGAATGTTAGAATTGATCTACTACACATTCATGGTTATACTTTATTACATATACTTTGGTACAGAACTAGTGCCATGTTTCAAGAAGCTGGTTTAGATTATAGTGAGGTTCACATTCAAATTTTAGGATCTGAAAAAACATATGTGGCATAAGCTACAGTAAATTTAAATGGAGTAAGCAGAACAGATTTCTTATTCCAGTATAAATGAATGGGTTGGAATATTGTTAATCACTCATGTGTAAAAATATTTATTGTACAGGCCAACCCAGTTAAGATTTAATGGGTTATACATTTTGGACTACTTCTATTTTATAGTGTGTATTTTTTAAAAGATCTATATTTCTATGACAAGTTTATTATATATATATATACATATTGTGTATATTTTGAAAGATCTGTATTTCTATGACAAGTTTGAATTTTATATTTGTCTATGGCAAAGCATACCCCAATTCTATTCTCTTCCTTTCTTGCTCCACCTTTATATTTATGCTATGTTCAGGCATTGGGGTGTCACGTGATTTTCTTAAAAAATTCTTAGGGAGTTGTGAATCTTTAAATTTTCAACTTCTACTTCTTAATATATGCTGTTCTTTATCAATAAAAACAGAAGTAATGTTTCTTCTATTTTTGCTGAAAGTTTTCTAGCTTTTCACTAGAAAAGGGATCAAATATTCAGAATTAGATTTTTTTTGCTTACCTTTAAAAAATTTTAACATGTAAAGCATGTCTTCATCTATTGTGACTACCCATTAAAAATTAATTTCATTAATCTATTTTAATTTGAGGCATTTTGAGATTACTTTAAAAATATAAATGAGAGAATTAAAT
Organism: Piliocolobus tephrosceles; assembly: GCF_002776525.5. Classification (NCBI taxonomy): domain Eukaryota; kingdom Metazoa; phylum Chordata; class Mammalia; order Primates; family Cercopithecidae; genus Piliocolobus; species Piliocolobus tephrosceles. Next base: position 35,120,712 of record NC_045436.1, on the reverse strand, counting down.
AAAGTATAATCTATATCTTATTACATTATGGATAACAAATTTCACCTTGTCTAGGTAGTTTCTTTCCTCTATCCATATATTTATTTCTAGCAGCATTATTACTCATGTGTCTTGTATTATTTATAAGCTTTCTATTCACATCTTTTACCTGTTTGAATAATTTTTTAGAACTTTTAATGTCAGTAATTATATTCACAAAGGTTTGGTCATTTTACTAATTCTGGATTATATTTATAGGCATTTTGGTCTATAGTGATTATTTTCATTTAGTAAGTGTTAACAAAGATAGGAAAATGTTTGTAAATAATAATGACAACAGTAACAATAACAATTAACACTTAAACTATAAATGTGTTGAATACCAGCTTAAATTGCTGAAAGTAATTGAGGTAGAAATTTGCTTTTAAAATAAATCATTATGTCAATTCCTAGAAACAGGTGTTAATTAAAACCATTGTTTTCTTGATTTGAGGTACAATATGTGAGGGCTTCTCCTTAAATTACATAAATGGAAACACTTGCAGTGCAGAGGTAATTACCCTTCACCTGGTTGGTTATGTTCTGTTTTAATGGAATGAAAAGAGACTTTCTTGTTCCTGATGTGATGGATATAGAATGGTATTAATTTTTATTATTTTTTCTGAGGCTTCAACATCATATCTCCTAAATCACTGAATTGAAGCATAAACTCTTGTTTATTAAACACCAGAAACTGCCAATTGTATAAATGATCTTCTATTGTTTATCCTATGGAAGTTGATATTTTTAAAATGTAGGTGGAGGACATTCTGCAAATATCTATTATTTCTCAAAACTAAACTTGTTTAGAATTTACTTAAATTATATGCACTGATACCAGTTTAGTTTTTGTTTAGAATTTACTTAAATTATATGCATTTATATTCTTTTGTTTAGAATTTACTTAAATTATATGCATTGATACCAAAGTTAATTTGAGTTACGTTTTACTAAAGTAATTTTTGTGGCTTTTGTGAAGCAGTTTACATTAGTATATGATTTACACTAGACAAAAATGGGTGAATGTCAAAAGGGAAAGGGTTAGAAAGGCGGAAGATCACTTTGTACTAGTTTCAAGTATCAAAAGCCAGAAGTGATTTCGGTAAACAAAATAATAATAATTATGTTCTTATAGCATAACAACAAATAGTATTATTAAAAAAAAATTATCACTAATTGAGGGATTAGTATGTGGCAGGCGCTGTTGTTAAGTGCTTTACTTGTGTTAAGTCATTTAGTGCTCCTGATAACTTTCTTTTAGGTAGGTTCCATTTGTAGTTCCTTTTAAAGATGAGAAAACAGGCGTAGAGATTGAGTCCTACATATATACATGAGGTTATAAGTCATATATAAGATGTTACAGCTAATGAGGGACAGGGCCAGATATTGAATCCCCTACAGTCTAGTTCCATTAATCACAAGTTTCATTTGGTGTAAAGAATCAATTAAAAATATATAAAACTGTTGTAACTGAATTATTAAAGCTTGAATAACATGAAAAGGTCACTTATTAAATTTTAGAAGAGAATAAAATTAAAATAATGTATTTTAGAGTCCTAGATATATTAAAGTAAAAATAACTCAAATATCTTTATTGAGACTTTTTTTCTATTTAGAAAATTTACTCTCCTATATAAGAATAAATTCAATGAAGTATTGGCTAAATATTTTACTTCGAAACGGTTTTTGGAGAAAGGCTTCTTGTTTTCATAATTCTTGCAACCTGTTATTAATTTTATTTTATCAAGCTCTAAAAACGACAAGAACTTCTTGTGTTTTATTTTGTAGACCAGTGTGTGGTAAGGTCAAGATATAAACTTAGGGACTATTTAGAATTATATGGGAAATTTTAGATGCTTGATAAAATCCGGAAATAGAAAGTAGGTGTCACAGTGCAGATATTTCACGATACACAGAACTATGTGCTCTGTTAATTGCCTGGCAGTGTAACTGCCATATTTTAATTCACTGAATTAAAATTAGTAAATATTAAACTTAAAATGAAAGGTTATTGTGAAAGCAACTTATGGTATCTTGTTTAGAAGTTTCTCTTTATTAAACATGCTTGAAAACAGTAACTATGTCTATTTTTCATGGTCTGACTATAAACTCCAATTTAGTCACATAATTAAATTGTCAAATGAATTCCTTAAGTTGGGTTTTGAGAGACAGTGAGTGAGAATAAACATGATGGGAAAGGTAGAAATTTACTGTAATTATTGGTCTGATTAAAATAATTCTATCTCATATTTGTACTTGAAGTGTTTCACATCTGATGCAACATTTTTTTTTCATCATAATAGCTCTAAGAAGCACTTAGGAAGCCGATATGATCTATGTTTTGCTGAAAAGGAAAATGAAGTTATGAAGAAATGAACTGACTTAATTAAGGACAGGCAGGTATTTAGAATAAGCAGAACTAGACCTCAGACTTCCACTCCTTTCCAGAGACTTTCCAAATGACTGCACCTTTCAAAGGTGATTGACAAGTTCTTAAAATGTTCAAATTAGATATTTTAATGTACATATTTATACCATAAGTCTGTTTCAAACTAGGAGAATTGATTCATTCTATAATAAGCTATCTATTTACTACAGACCATCTTTGTTACAGATATTCTATAGGGGAAATTGAACTGTCTCAGCTACATACATGTCATTTAAAATCAGCAGTCATATGAAACAAAGCAATGGCTATCAGTTAAATAAAAGAGTAAAAAACAAAGGAATTTTACAAATATAATTTAAATGATTTTTTCAAGCTTTCATTATTATGTATCAAGTTGTATTGCTAAGATAAAATTAATTATTATTAATTTGTAGGGGATCAAAAAGGTTATTCTCTGTTTTTAATAAGTTGTTTATCTTGTGTGTACATCTGTGGCATAAGTACAAAAATTTATAACCTTCTCTTAGTAATCATACAAACTAGATGACTCAGAAAAAAATTCTCTTTCATGGTATGCAAATAGAAATTTGTGCCTTATTTTGAGGTATGCTTTTGTTAGTTTTTATTATTTGTTATTAGGGTTCTTTAGAAGTTGTATTTTGTCTTTTAGTCCATCATAAATGGAAGATGGTAGTGGAAATCTTTTCTAGAGAAACTGCACTAGCAGGGACTGGAATGGGTAACTACACATATTTTTACAGTTACAACTCTAAGAATCCTTCCTTTTTCTCACCATCATCAGTTCTAATACGCATTAGTTAGCCCTTCTGAGCTTGGCAATGTGTGCTAAGCTACATGGGTTATGCAGTACTCATAACCTGCTGCCTGTGGGTATGTTAATATCTTTAAGCATTTGTCAAGAATATACCCTTTTTTGTAACATTTATTTCAAGTTTATCAACATTAAAACAGTCCTGACATTAATTATGGCAGTATATATTTGTAGATTCTGTGTAAGCTGAATTGTGAATTTAGGATGGTGATCCCAGACAAAAAAAAAAAACTTGGTAAAGTTCACTTTAGTTTCCTCTGCCCCACCTCCGTCCCCTCCTATGTTCCAGTCTCCTCTACATTAGGATCCCATGTCCCTGCAAGCCTCTCTTCCGTCCTAGTGCCCTCTAACGAGGTCTCATGTGTCCTGGGCTGTTCAGCCCTAGGCCCACTGGGCCCTTTCCCACAGTGCCTTTCCCCACACTGCAACTGAAATGGACTTGCTTTGGATCTGATCATTAAGGGACCAGGCCTCTCAAGGCTTCAATTCAGTTTATGCAATGAACTAACTTTTCACTGCACCATAACATTCGATATACCTCCAGCTTCCATGTTTACGTATGGAGAGATTGAGGCTTAGAGAGGTGAAGTGGGGGATGGGAGAAGGCAGGAACCCTACTCTGACTCCTATGAAGAGAAATAACATTTCCTAGAAATACTGGTGCCATGGGGAAAATTTCTGTTCTGTTTCCACTTGCCTCTTCCTCTCCCAATGATTAAAAATGAAGAGAGAAATAGAATGTTGGCTAAAATATAATTAAAATACAAAATAATATTACATCTTAAAATTAAAACAAGAACCACATTATAGAAAGAGCAGAGGCATATTCACTGTAAACTAGTGAAACTTAAACTCCAGCTACCTCATTGGTACAGTCCCCTTCCAAGTCCTTACCATTGTGCTCACACAGTCAAGATGTTTTTGTAAGTTTTCTAAGAATAAGATATTTTATATGCAGTTTTTAACAAAGCTTCCATAACTTGTATTAGCTTCAGGCCTCACAAAACCCTGGATCTGTTCTATTTATGGTTAATATTGAGTCTCGTTAACATAATTTTTAATGTTGAGGAAGTTACCAAACTTTTTAAAGTCTCAGTTTCTTTGTGTCTGAAATGAGAAGAATGATAATAATGCTTGCTCAGATGCATGTAGGTTTGTGGGGTTGTAAAAGAAAGACAGCAGGGAGAAGGGGACAAGAGGAAGGAAGAAGGATAGAAAGGGCCGGGGGGAGAATGTGAAAGTATGTTTTGAGCAGCAAAGCAATATACATGAGCAAAACACAAAGTGATCTTAATGAAATATTTCTGGCCGGGCGCGGTGGCTCAAGCCTGTAATCCCAGCACTTTGGGAGGCCGAGACGGGCGGATCACGAGGTCAGGAGATCGAAACCATCCTGGCTAACACAGTGAAACCCCATCTCTACTAAAAAATACAAAAAACTAGCAGGACGAGGTGGCGGGCGTCTGTAGTCCCAGCTACTCGGGAGGCTGAGGCAGGAGAATGGCGTGAACCCGGGAGGCGGAGTTTGCAGTGAGCCGAGATCCGGCCACTGCACTCCAGCCTGGGCAACAGAGCGAGACTCTGCCTCAAAAAAAAAAAAAAAAAAGAAGAAGAAATATTTCTGCAGCATGTGACCTACTCCTTTCTTCTTAGCATATTACCCATCGTTTTACTTTTTAATTGATGATTTAGGATTGCTCTGTTGAGCACATGAAATGGATAGACTAATTCTCCCTTTAAAGTCCGTTATTCTACGGGTATGAGAAAAAGAAACCCCCAATTTGTTTAAGTCACTGTGGGTTTTTGTGCTGTTAGTTGGTTGGTTTTTCAGTTTTTGACATAGTTAAAAATAATCTAAATGATGCTGAATTTGGGAAGGAATTTGGGAACTCTGCATACGAAGAATTATTTTCCAAATCCTGTTAAACATTTTCATGCTGGACCAAATTTTTCTTACTCTTTCTTCTAACAGAACATTTGCAGCACGTGATCTGCTTTCTTGGGGGCAGGGTGGGACAGTGTGACACACGTTGATGTTACTGCATCACAAGAGTTACAGCTTTCTGGTTTCCAATATTTGTATCTTTGCTCAAAGCCCCACCTCCTCAGTAATCCAGTTCTACATTTCAGGTGGCAGCACCCCATTTCCAGGTACCAAATTCTATATAAGTCAAAGTTCTTGGTCTCAAACAGCATTCTAATTAATTTAACCTGAAAGGGGTTTATTGGAAGTTATTAGGTGGCTCACAGAATTTTGGGAGAGCCATATCAACCATTTTGGACACTTCAGTCAAAACAAAAACTGAAAGTACCAGGGGTTCTAGGGAGCTACTGCTGCCCTCGGCAGGTCGGACACAGCATGCCAGAGAGGCCACCTCAGTTTTCTCAGAAGAACCACGTGGCTCCACCTCCATGCTCTCCAGAAGACACAAATTCTGTCTCAATGCTTGTTTCTCATCCGAGTCCTGGGCAGCTACCTCTGTTTGTCAGAAGTTTCGGCCGTATGCCTGCACTCTAGCTTCAGGAAGATGGGGAAATGTTTTCAGTTCCCAGCCCCTGGAGTACAGTAAGGCAAGCAACAGAGGAGTTAGAATGAGTGCAGAGTGAGCCAGCCTACAGAATTTGCCACAGTGTCTTGCTTCCTTACAGTTCATTCTGGGACTTGGGGCAAGATACTTAACCTCTCTAACTAATCCATGTTCCTAATACATAACATGAGGATTTGGACCCCATGAATTCCAAGAGTTCTTACAGTAATACAATTCTGGGTCTGTACTAGTTAGAATTCTGGCTTCTAGTGATGGAATCCTTACATGACCTTGTGAAATTAAGTAAGTAGAATTTATTGGCTCTCCTAACCTCACTGTGGAAGATAAGGGGTGAAGCTGGCTTTGGGGGGTCTGGCCCATCTGGCCTGTCTCCCCTCTCTGCTTTCTCTGTGTGTGGACTATAAAAACCAGCTTGTCCTTGGAGCTGGAGAAGTAGCCGCTTATGGTACCAAGGCTCATATCCAATTAGCTCTGCGGTCAGAAAGGAAAAGAGCTCCTCTTTCTCTGAATCAGTTTCTAAGGTTCAGAAGGATGCTTAGCTAAGCTTGGTTTGTGTGCCCAGTCCTGTGGTCAGGGAGTGGAGTTTTTAACTAGAGAAAGGCAGGCAACCAGAGAAGTGTTTTGAGGCAGTCAGCCACCCCAGTCTGTGACCAATGCAGATTCCAAAACGTAATGTGCCACAATATGTAATGTGGGGTTTATTAATTTGTTTTCAGGCCCTTATTATGTATAATAATAATGTTGTGTGGGGCTTAATGGGCAGTAAGACATCATTGCAACCTACATTCAGGGAGCTTAAATCGAATTCTGTAGATAAAAGCAAACACAGTATGGAGTCTTATCTGCAAATAAACTATATAATAATGTTTTCAGGAAATGATCTGGATCCTAAAGCAGATGAATATGGAACTTGAAGGAAGAGACTAGCTTAATTTTTTTTGCCAAGGATTTTGCCCCAAGTCATATACCTAAGCCAACTTATATTTGACTTAAGAGATCACAGGTAAAATCTAAAATTGATTTTTTTCCTTGAACTTTTTGCTTTTTTATCTTTTTTTTTTTTTTTTGGATGTTGACTGTGTTGGTATTTAGAGCCTTTTCCTTTGACAAGTTACGTTACTGTACTGGAATATGTTTTGCTTTAGCAATAAATATGACAATATAGCCTTTTGATCTTATGCTTTATCAACATAGCTTATATAACAGGAAAAAAAATATATTTCCTCCTTGAAATCAAAAAAATAGGTAGCTCACCCTAAAATTTATCTGTACTTTAGTAGCATTTTGCACACTAAGTTATACTTTGTTGGCAATTAGATTGTTGAAAATGTGTGAAAAGTTTCAGCTGATCAAAGTTTCAGCCTTTGGTTCATCATACAAATGTGCTTTTTAGTTTAATAATCTGAAGCACATGCATATTAAGTAGAGAAAACTAATTGCAGTAAATCCTGGAAATAAGCTGGATGTTTCAATAATGTCACATTGTTTTTTCTGAATTTACTTGTAACACTGTTACATAAGAGTTTTATTTTCACATTGTTTTAAGTCTTGTTGGCCTCTGCTTCTCTGATGATTATTAATAACTATATGATTTAATTAGATTTTACATTTATATGTCGTATCAAGGCTCTTGAGTGCATTTTATACATTTTTCTACTTGAACAACGTCTATAGATGTAGTGAAATATACATATTCTGTATAGTTATTCTTTCTAGAAATTTGTATTGCAATAGGAAATAACTAATTTATATACCTCAGGGATAACAGAGTATCACTTTTTGCTTTTAAACATTCCAGTAAGTGGAATATAGCTTTTAATGAGACCAAAGTCATTTTAATGACTATGTATTCCAGCATTTTTGTTTCTTTTTCATTTTACAGTAAGTGGTTCTTAAATATAAATGGAAATCTTTCATATTCCATGAAGTTGATCAACAACCTTTGATGAGTGCCAATCTTATATAGACAGTTGTAGGCTTGGTGCAAATAAAATTAAAAGTCTAGCATTATAATCCAATTGGAAAGTCTATTGGAAGAGACTGGTTACTAAAGATGAAAAGTATCCTTGTGGAGCAAAACAGAAACATTGATAGTGGGATTCTAATATGTTATAGCAATACACAGCAGAAGCATCCATTGCTGCCTCGGGTACCAGGGAAGTAATGCTTAAACTGAGAATGGAAAGATTATTAGTAATGATGCTGAGCCTTGTGAAAAGAATCATAGTTAGAGGAAATAACATATATGAAAGCCCAGAGGTGAAAGAGAGGTTGGCAGCTATGGAGAAACTAAAATATGTTCACTTCAGCTGCAGCAGAGAGATGGGGTCAAGCAAGAGAGAGGTGTTAGGGAACTGATAACAGAAAAAGCCTGACCTGGAATGAGATTAGTGGCACTATGAAATGGGCAGATTCAAGAGGAGGACCTACTGATTAACAGGTTTTAAGAAACAAGGAAGAGGAAGGGGCATCAAGGATTTTTCCAGACACCTTGGGCAAATGGGTGGATGTGGTGCCATGTATGGAGAAAGACAGCGTGGGAGAAGAAGCAGATTTGGGGGGAGTCTTTGGGACGTTTCAGGATGTCCAGTGGGGAGCTTTTTTGGTGATAAAGACTGAGGAGACACCAGCATAAAAATATTAATTTCATACCAATACCCAAAGGGTTTGCAAAAACAGAGGAGGCTTAGAGGGATCTTCCAGAGAGGAGAAGAAAAACAAAGAATGCTTTTAAACATTCAAGGAAGGAAAGTCTTTCAAATTGGACTGAATGGTCATCATGCCAAATGCTACAAAGAGGTCAAATAAGATAAGAACAAAACAGTTCCCATTGGATTTTGCATTGAGGATGTTGCTGGTGACCGCTTAACAGTTTCAGTCAAGTGGTCAGGGGTGAATCCAGATGCAGCGGGTTGAGAAATGAATGGGAAATAAGGAATTGGAGATAGTGAATGTAGACAGTTCTTGTAAGAAGAATGTTAATGAAAGGGAGATAAAGATAAGGCTGTAGCTGGAGGAAGACGGGAAGCCAAGGGACGGTTTCATTTTTGTTTAATATGAGAGAGACCTGAGTGTGTTTAAGAACTGGTGATGTGAAATAACTGGAGGAGAGGGGAAGGCTGAAGATACTGAGGGGCTGGGGGAGGGTTGCACTCAATAGAAGGGGGCCTCTGAGAAGGTGGAGAATGATGGGATCCACAGTCCCATCTAAGGGTGCTCTCTTCAATTGTAAAGGGAGGAAAGAGTGAGATCAGTAGCAGTTAGGAGTACTTTCACTTGCAAATAACAGAAAACCCAGCTACCAATAGTGCCTCACTCAAGCAGATATTCATTTTTCTTGTATGACAAGCAATTTAGGGCAAGCAGTTGCTGACATTGCTTCTGCAAGTTGATGTCAGCACTAAGGGGCTGACATCACTGCATTTGCCTTCATCTTTTCCTTTCAAACTGTGCTCAAGGCAGGAAAAGGGGGGAAGGGATGGTATTGGTTACACTTGGTCATTTAATCAGGAAAGTGTTTCCAGAGGCCTCCGGGAGACTTGTGCTTGCAGCTCATTGGCCAGTACTGTGTCCCATGGCCACTCATAACTACAAGGGAGACTGGGAAAGATTCTTTTTTTTTTACCCTCATAGTAGGAGAAGGCAAGAGAGTTAAGATTTGGGAATGACAGATTAGTTAAATGGCAGCATCTAGCACAGAGCAAGTGCAGATAATTTGTAAATTTGGTAGCATGCAGATGAAGGACTTCCCATCTGATATTTCTGTTGTCTCTGAAATTGGAAATAAGATAATCTGTGAAGTCAGGAATAGAACTTTTGAGAGTGGTGAAAATAGGAAATGCCCTCTTTAGAGAACTTGAAAAACTGAGGACTGATGAAACAGTGATCTCTGAACTACACTGAGATTTCATTCGCGATTAGAGATTGATCGGGCACATGCCTAGAGAATTATGTGACTTATCAAAGAGTAATGACCAGACAGTGAGAGTCTTATTCTTCATTTATATCATACTTCTTGTGAATATAAGAATCTTATTCTTCATTTGTATTATACTTCTTGTGAATATAAAACATCCTACTGAATGCTTTTGATTTTGAACTGTTTGTATAAAATTCATATTGTAATTTTTTAAAAATGTGTTTGTGCTGTATAAATCATTACCTACTTGTTTTGTTATAGGTATGTCTCTTATAAATTTACATATATATTTATGTGGATTTTTTTCCCCACAGCTTTTTATTTTGAAAACTTTCAAATATATAGAAAACTTGAAAAAGTAGTACAGTGAACACCCCCCATGCTATTCACTGACTTCCACTAATTAACACTCCCTCACATTTTCCTTCCCCTCTTCTTTCTTTCTCTTTCTTTCACACACATCACACACTTTTTTTGAACCATCTAAAACTTTAAGTTGTAGACAATAAGACACCTCAGCCCTACATACTTCTGCATTCATCCGGCAAGAATGAGAACATTCTCCTATGTAACCACAATGCAAGAATTGCACCTAATCAGAATGAACACTAATATAATCCCTAAACTTGTGTGTTTAAGTTTTCCACTTGTCCTTAAATTGTCTTTTGATCCACAGAGTCTGAAGCAGAATACTTCTTTCTTTTTTCTCTTTTTTTTTTTTTTGAGACAGAGTCGTCACCCAGCCTGGAGTGCAGTGGCACGACCTCGGCTCACTGAAACCTCTGCCTCCTGGATTCAAGTGATTCTCTTGCTTCAGCCTCCCCAGTAGCTGGGACTACAGGTGCACACCACCACACCTGGCTAATTTTTGTATTTTTAGTAGAGATGGGGTTTCACCACATTGGGGAGGCTAGTCTTGTACCCCTGCCCTCAAGTGATTCACCCTACTCAGCCTCCCACAGTGCTGGGATTACAGGCATGAGCCACCACGCTCAGCTAAAGAAGAATATTTGAAAACTACATTTCTTTTTTTATAAATTAATCTAACAGGTTTGGAAAGTGCCCTTTAGCAGTAGACTTAATGTTGAAATTTCGTTTCCATTTGTCAAGGCTTTTCCAGTCTTTCTAGATTTTCATTTTAGATGCACACATTAACAGTATCTGCCTGTGGGTATATAACTGAAACCTATATTGGCTTTTCTCTTCAGCAATATCCTCTTACTTCCCAATTTGATGACCAACCTTTCCATCCTCCACTTTGACTGTGGCTGAGTACTGTGTGATAGATAAAAGATATCTATATTATCTCTTCCGCAAACCAATTAAAGCCTCTATTTGAGTAACTATTATAAACTGTTGCTTTCATTTTAAAATAGTAAATTTTACATACTTTTTATCCAAGTGGATAAAGTAGCTGTTTTATGGGCATATTAGAACTATTAATTAATAAAATAGAACCCAGTGACTGAGATGGAGGTATTTCATATGAAAATTAAATTTACTTTATATGAAATTGAAAATGCTGGTGATTAATGTTCCCTGGATACAGGATACAGTAGGAAACACTGGGTTTTTCCAAATACAGACATGATTCCTTATCAAGGAACTGGACTTCTAAAACAACATTGAAACGAACATGTAAATAAAAGACTTGATAAAGAAATGGAGCATGTACACGGAGATTATTTGCCAAATACAGGAATAAGATCGAAGATATTTAAACAGGCACAAATTTCTTGATGATTTATTTGACTCTTTTACATTTTCATACAGATTTAATCTGTTAATAAATGAAAATAGGATGACTGTGATTTGGATAATTTTACAAGCATTTTCAAAATCGTGCAAAAGTATAAAAAGTTGTCAGATGGGGTGGTGTTTGTTCCTGTTGGACTGCTTTGATGTATGCTGTATTATACGGGACTGGCCACAAGCTTTTGGCCTCTGCAGGTCCCATTAAACTTGAAACTTTTATGTTCACACTCAGCTCCTCGCAGCATCAACCACAGGAGCCCAAGGTGCACACACTCTCCTAATATGCGTCCCAGTTGTTAACAATGAACTTCTCTGCTCCCAGTGGACTGGTCAGTTTCCAGTGTTTGAATTATTTATAATTTAAAAACTAGAGACATAAAACTACACTGAAACAGACATGTCTCATCATCTTTCCTCGGGGCCTTTAGATGATAAATGCGTGCATATGAACTTAGGTTGAAAGATAATTTAGATTGCCAGCCAACTGTGGCCAGCACCTGAGCAGCCAAATCTGACTGGATAAAATCATGACTGTACTGATGGGACCTTATTTTAATTTATGACCATGAATCTATGGCCTTTATGGGTCTGACTCTGTAGCTCAAATCCATTCACTCACCTGCAGGACTAGATCACTGTTTCTTATCTCCTTTCTGTTCCCCTTCACGCACTCCCAACTGGTGGTTTTGCATCATATTTCACTAAGAAAATGAAAACAACAGAAGAGAATTTCTTCCTTCTCCCATCATCATCGTATCTACAAACTTACCTGGATCTACATCCGTGTAACTGCTTTCCTCTTTAAGCCCACATTTCTCCATTTTCTTTATCTTCACTGACCCGGAGATGAAATTTAGCATTTCTTGCTATTGTGAACCTAGATAGTCAAACCATAGGAATATTAGCTGTAGCTGTGACTGTACCTCCAATTAAAAAATCTACAGATATTTGCATCTCATATCACTTCTTACAGATATCTTGAAATAAGTATGGGCATGACTGCTTTGAAGTAACTGTAGTTACTATGCTCACTGATTGATCTCATTATTTAATATGTTAATTAAAAGTATGTATTTTATTATAGGGTAACTTTTAAAATATTTTGATGACATATTTTGTTATAATTTGTTTCCTTTTATACCAATTCTAGATACACCAAAAATATAAAAATTTTTTATTTTATACATTTAAAATATTATTCAGGCCGGGTGCAGTGGCTCATGCCTGTAATTCCAGCACTTTGGGAGGCCGAGGGGGGTGGATCACGACGTCAGGAGATCACGACCATCCTGGCTAACATGGTGAAACCCCATCTCTACTAAAAACAAACAAACAAACAAACAAACAAACAAACAACAAAAAACAATTAGCCAGGCGTGGTGGTGGCCACCTGTAGTCCCAGCTAGTCAGGAGGCTGAGGCAGGAGGATGGTGTGAACAAGGGAGGCAGAGCTTACAGTGAGCCAGGATCACACCACTGCACTCCAGCCTGGGCGACACAGTGAGACTCCATCTCAAAAAAAAAAAAAAATATTCAGAGAAGGAATCTGAGGGTTTTAACAGACTTTCAAAGGGATTCATGAAAGTCTATGCCTCCTTGAAGTATATTTTCTGCCACAACCTCCCTTTTCAGCTTCTAAATTCATGTATGCAACTGCCTACTCAACATTTCCTCTTGGATATCTAGTTAGTACCTCAAATCTACCATGTCCAAAATCAAGCTCTCCATTCTTACCTACTCCCAAAACTTGTGCCTCTTACAGTTTTCCCCCCTCAGTAACAGGTGATTCCATTCTTCTAGTTGCTCAGACCAAAACCCATGGAATCATCCTTGACTCTTCTCTTTCACAAGCCACATCTGATCCAGTGGCAATTTTGTTGGCTTTATCTTCAAAGTCAGTTCCACACTATCCATACTGGTCATTTGTTCAATAATCTTCTGACAGTACCCACTGCTTCCAGTACTGCCTACCCTGCCCCCCAACACACATACACACACCATACACATAATTGTGCTAAACCTCAGTCTAAATCCCTCTCCTCTCTTGCCTGGATTGCTGCAAAGACTTTTGATCTTCCTACAGTCACTATCTTTGCGACATCCTGCAGCTTGTCTCCAAACAGTGTCCAGAGTGACCTTGTGGTGGTGTCCCACTGCCATTAGAGCAGAAAACAAACTTCTTCCATGGCCACAGAGCACTCCTCAGAGGGACCATGCCCATCTCACTGAGTTCACCTCCCACCTCTCACCCCTAATTAACTGCCTTCTTGCTATTTGAACATGCAAGCCCAGGTTTCTTGTTCTTGCTGCTGCCTCTTCTCCCTGGAAAGTACTGTTCTGACATCTCATGATTGGATATCAGCTCAGATGCAACCTCCCCAGAGAGGCCAGCCTCCATCACCACAACTACAGTAGTGCCTCCCCTAGTCACTCTCTGTCCTATTACCCTTCTTATTTTAGTTTGTAATTTACTACTTACTTGTTCATGTGTTTATTTCTTTCATTTAAAGTGTAAGTTCTCAGAGGGTAAGCTATTGTTGTAATCACTACTGGCTTTCCAGCACTAAGAATCATCCTGGCTCATGGTAGGTGCTCAATGCATTTATGGTCAATGGATGGATGAATTAACTAGGTACCAACGATGGCAAAAATACTATACAGAAGAATGTATCTCTTAGACGGGCTAAAGCTCATTTAAAGGGAACTAAATGGGTATATTCAAATACTGTTCCTCATTTGTCATGATTTTAATGCATAATTCTAAGCCCTTACTTTTTATATGATGGCTAACTCTTATAATAAACTAATTATGTTCAATTTACTATCCTGATGAATATTAGCTAATTTTCTTTATGGTCAGAGTTAAAAATTTAGAAAAAATCTCCAGGTAAACCAGGGATACATATTGGAAGACAAAAGATATTATTTTGTAATTAAATAATAAACTGAGAGAATGGGCTTTAAAAATAAATAACATATCTTTATTTTAAAGACCAAAAATTTAACAAAAATTGAAATAATCTTTATAGTATAGGTTCTAGAATGAACAATGAAAAAGTATCCATGCCGTCCTATTTTAGATACATAGACAATTGAATTGATGCTGTGTACATACAAGAGGTTAGTCTTAGATGTGTCATTATAATCAATGCCAAATATGTAAAGGCTTGTATGTTTGGCTGTTTATAATACTTTAAATACTAATTTGTGTTTTTAATTTTCTTCTGTGTACTTTGTTTGTGAACAATCATAATATTCCATGTGACCTAGATAACAGGAGTATGCACTAGTGACTTTGTTGGGGGTTTAAGCAGAGTTCAGTAGCTATAAAGGATTTCACTAATAGGAAAAGAATAAGAAAAACTCACTGCTGACCTTTGTTTCACATTAAAATGACCGAAGTTTAACACCAACATGACAGCTGGTTAAAACAGCTTGAGATTTCAAAGTGCTTGAGTATATATAAATATTATGACGGATCCCATAAGTGTGTTGGATAACACTTTAAGAAAGGTCCTTGGTTTAACAGTTTTCTGCATTCTCCCATTTTGGTTGAAGGGAAGTATCACTCAAAAAAAGCTTTTGTCTTCTGAATTTAGATAAATAGAATAATTAAAAACATGTAGCTGAACTCAACAGAACCAAAATTGAAGGTTAATACTGTGGACAGAAATTACTACTTTGTGGAGAATGCTAAGCTTCAGATTCCTGTAGTTTGATAATATGATAGATACTTCTGTAGATTAACTTTAGGTAATGAGATGCCAATAGTATATGTATTCTCTGTCTCTCTCTCTATATATATATAGAATGCATCATTAAAATGTGTTTTTGCTGCTTCCTTTTCTGCAACAGAACATGTTAGGACAAGGCAGTTTCTCAGGGATCAAAGGTACACATGGTCAACTCATTCCTGCACTTTGGTCTCACGGTCTTTCAAAAGGCGCGTTCCTATCAAGCCTCAACTCTAAAATTATCTCAGCTTTACTACTGAAATTTAAATCAAGTTACTTTTTATCATAAACATTTTATAATAGTTACTTACAGTTTTCAGTTTTCCATGGGCAAGGAAAACTTAGGATGATAGAATAGAAAGAATAGGAAGCAAGAGTGATATACAGAAGTCTGAATGATGTAATTTGTTATTAGAATAAATTAAGATTATCAGCAGGATAGAGTTCAAGCAGAAGCTTTCCCATGAGGCATGTAACATTTCTAAAAGGGATTAACATCAATTGGTGAAGAATTAATTCAGAAAGTGGAGGTTGGCTAGGGTCATGTAATCAGGGAGTGAGTGCAGATTTGAGGGTGGAGGCCGCACAGCAGGCAAAAGGCCTGGCCAGCTTCCCGCAGGCAGGTGAATGGAACAAGAGGGAGACAGCATGTGTGGAAGAAGCTGGGAGGAATGATTTTCTTCATGTGTTTACTTTCTAAGCTTTTAAAAGGCATGCACATAGCACAGATTCAAAGAGACAACAGAAAATCGAATGAGAATTAAGTCAGCTTTCCACCCCAACTCCCAGTCACTGATTCCCCTCCCAAGGGTCAACACTGTCTTGCAAATCCTTCCAGAGGTACTCTATGCATGGGCAAGTATTTATGTACAGTTCTTCCTTTTTTTTTTAACCAAAAAGTAGCATTCTATACAATGCCTCCACTTTTTACACAGGTGGCTTGCAAGGCATACCATTCTACACTGTGCATTCCTAACCAAATAGAGTATAGACTTCATTCCTCTTAATTTCCCTTTTAACAGCCACATTATATGCAGATGTGCCTGTCTCCAGCTGATGGACATTTAAGTTATTTGGTCTAAGACAGAGAACTTGGAGGTTGTAGGACAGAAATAAGAGGGAGATAATTTTTAATGTATACTATTTTCCTGACTTTGATAATGTATATGTAGTTTGTATATTCAAGGGCAAAAAAATTTAAAGAGTCAAAATATAGTCACGTGGCACCTTTGCTTAACATCCTTCTGTGAATTTTTTTACTGTGAGGATAAACCCGGTCCAGGCCTACATGGTCTGCTTGGGCAGGCCTGTCTGTCTCCCCAAAGCCTTTTGGGGACTCTGTCCTGGTCCCCACACTCCAGGCCATCTTTCAGTTCTTCTAACATGGTCTCTTTTTCACCTCAGCAGTGAGAAGGCTCATGCACCTTTGCATTCTCCCTGCTCCCTGAACCGCTTATTTCCTTTACTTAGTCTTTTTGGTCTGCAGAGAAAAGTTCTCCAATCTAAATTGGGTCCCCTTATTAGTCTCTGTCATAGAAGGATGAAATTATTTATTTATATGTCTGGATTTTAGTCTTTGCTGTGGGTACCACTTTTTACTTCATCATTCTGGGGTAGTGGGAGAAACATTTTGTTGAGATTCAAGATATCTGAATTCTGATCTTACCACTGCATGACTGCAGCCTTCAGCAAATCACTTAACTTCCCTGGGCTTCAATTTTCTTACCTGTAAAATGAGAAAAACAGACTGGTTGATTTCTAAGGCCTTATAATTTGTGGTATTAGAACACTGTGAATACATAGTATAAAGTGAAATACATATAAATGTTGAATGCTAGCATACTCTTTATATAACATGGAATACACTTAAATATTGAATGCTTGTATAAGTATTTTACGTTACAAATGAATGTTTAATTTCTCTTTTCAGATTTACATAAGTTTATGATTATTCCTCAGAGAATAGTTTCCTAATTTCTCCCCTAACTTTTACAAATGTGTCAAATCCACAGATACCCAGACAACATTCAAAGGTAAACTTAATATGCAGACTAGTATATTCTAATATGCCAAACCCTAATTTTCATATAATGCCCTCCTTGCAATATTTTTATAAGGCATTTATAATTTTTGATTATTATGGATCTATATTAGTTGTATGTATTGATGGGGTACTTGTGATATTTTGATACAAGCATATAACGTAATAATAAAATCAGGGTAATTAGGATATTCATCACCACAAGCATTTACCATTTCTGTTAGGAATACTTCAATTCCATTCTTAGTTATTTTTAAATATACATTAAATTATTATTAACTATAGTTGCACTACTGTGCTACTGAACACTAGATCTTATTCGTTCTATCTAACTGTGTTTTTGAACCCTCTAACCAACCCCTCTAACCAATCCCCTGCCTCCCAACTACACTTCCCAGGCTCTGGTAACTATCATTCTACTCTCTATCTCTATGAGTTCAATATTTTTTAGCTCCCACATGAGTGAGAACATGCGATGTTTGTCTTTCAATGCCTGGCTTGTTTCACTTAATATAATGTCGTCTGGTTTCATCCCTGTTGCTACAAATGACAGGATTTTATTCTTTTTTATGGCTGAATAGTATTTCATTGTCTTCTTCCATTCAACTGCTTGTGGACACCTAGGCTGATTCCATATCTTGGCTATTGTGAATAGTGCTGCAGTAAACATGGGTATGTAGATATAGCTTTGATATTCTGATTTCCTATCTTTTGGATATGTACTTAGCAGTGGGATTGCAGGATCATATGGTAATTCTATTTCAAGATTTTTGAGGAACCTCCAAGCTATTCTCCATAATGGCTCCACCAATTTACCTTCCTACCAGCACTGCATGAGGGTTAAGGCATTCTTTCTATCTAGAGTCTATAATTCGAGTTAGTAGCTCATACAGTTATTTCTCATTCTTTTTTTTTTATTAAATTCTAGAACCACTAGAGGGTGTATATGTTCAGAGAGAACAAAAAGTTCATTTTTTTCTACTCTTGACATAAAGAGCTCATGTGAAAAGGTTCTGTTTGAGGAAAAGACTAAAAATATCTGATTGCATTTTGGTTTTTGGAGCAAGGGGAAATTCTCATCAAAAAAGCAACCAAAAAAAAAAGAAAAAGACTTTCTTCAACACAGTTTAAGATTTTTGTTGTCTGTTAAAATAGTTAATTCTACAAAGTGAATACTTAAATTGAAAGAATGTATCCAATAAATACTATTCAGTTCTGTAAATGTGATGAAAATTGTCGGCCTTCTTAGCTCTTTCAGCTTTCTCAGCTCTAACAATAATTCACTCATATTCCATAAGAATTTTTAATTGTAAAAGTATTCCTTCCTTTACTGATTCCTACTGAAAAATTCTGGACACTGTTTTAACTTGTATTTTCTGAAGAGCTAAAAGTGCTTTATATTAGAAAATTAACCCTCTGTTATAATGGACTGCACTGGGGTTATATTATAATAACTTGGCAAACTACTTTATTGTAAGAAGGAAATTGCTTTGTCTATTCTTTTTTCTTCAGCTCTTGGTCTGACAGCAGCTGTTGAAGGGTGTCCAAAAGTGTTTCTGATGATAAACTAATGTCAGTCTTTCACATGTAAGTATTTCCCCTTAGATAGTGGCTGAGTAAAGGTGAGAACAGGCAGGTGTAGGGGTCGGAGGCCTGTCCTACTGGCACACCTTGTTTATTAACTCTCCTGAGCTCACCGGGGGTTCTATTTTTTTTTTTTTAAGAGGCAGGGTCTTGCTATATTGCCCAGGCTGGAGTGCAGTGACTGCTCGCAGATGCAGTCATTGCACAACTACAGCCTCAAATTCCTGGGCTCAAGAGATCCTCCCAACTCTGCTTCCTGAGTAGCTGGGACTACAGGCATGCACGACCACACTTGGTTTTCTGTCATGATTCTTGAACATTAAGCTTGACTTATCTGAGAATCATCTGTATTGGTCCTGGATAAATCAACAGGTTAATTGGTCCCTGGGGTTATTCTCATGAGATAAGTGGCTTTTCTAGCAAGTAACATAATAGAGCTGAGCTAATCTATTTTTCCAACCACTAATGTACAAGTAGGAAAATCTGATTCAATGACAACTAAAGGTGGCTTATTTAGCATCACATAAAATTAGAGAAAGTTGATCAACTCACTTAGGTGAGTATTTCTTCTACCAGGATCCCTAGTTCAGACAGTTTCTCTGGGTGGTTCTTTTTGTTTCTAGAAAGTGAAGAAAACTCTTATACTTAAGTGAACTTTTCTTGCTGCTTTGTGTTCTATCCTTTTGAGATAAGATATGATATGTTTAGATTTCTGGATTCCAGTATGTATTGGCATCTGTTTAGTCAGGAATACATGGATTCTCTAATATGACTAAAGTCATATTAGTCAGAAAATGGCCTCAAAAGAGTTGTCTGTCTTTTTATTCCTTTCTCTCCTGAGCCCTGTACAAGAAGGGTCTCACACCCCCTGTACCACTCCTCCAGAACTGCCCAGGCCGAGGTCCTCCAGAACCTTCATTTTGCTTAATACAATGGTCTATTATTGTCATCGTCTTAAATCCTGAGCACAATTTGACACAGTTGGTTACTCCTCCCCTCCTTTAAGTACTTTCTCAACTTGGTTTCCAAGGCACTGCCTTTGCATGGATGTGTTCTACCTCATTATCTGATCCTCCACCTTTTCCTGACTTCTATACATTGCAGTGCTTCAAGACACGACCCTTGGTTCTCTCTTCTTTGCTAGCTACAGTTATTCCCTGGATGATCTGATCTTATTTTTTGCCTTTAAATACCACCTATATGCCAATGGCTTTCCAATTTATTCCTCTAGCCTCTGTGTGTCCCTTGAACCTCAAGCTCATATACCAGCTATGTACTTAGCAACTCCATTTGGGTGCCTAGTAAACATTTCAAACTTAACACTTCCCAAACTGAACTGCACTTCCAACCCCATCCAACCAGCTCCCTGCCTCTTCTCAGCAAATGGCAGCTCCAAGCCAAAAATCTTCCTGTTATCCCTGAGTGCTCTTTTTTTTTTTCCCTCATACCCTGGATACATGATAGCTGTGCCCGCATCTTCAAAATAAGCCAAGCATCTGACTACTTCTTATCACCTCCTCTGTTGCGACTCTGGTTCTAGCTGCCATCATCTCGGACTTGACTGACTGTGATAATATCTTAATTGGTCTCCCTGTTTCTACTTCCCTACCATCACTCATTCTCAAAAGAGTGATTCTTTAAACATGTAAGCCAGGTGATGTCATTCCTTTGCTGCAAATCCTCAGTATTATGTAGAATAAAAGCCAAAGTCTTTACAGTGATTTAGAAAGCTCTGCCCAGTCTCTGACCCTCTCCCAGGCACTCAGACTCCTTCTGCCCTACTGGCCTCTTTTTCCTAGCAGCCACTGCCTTGAGGTCTGTATACGCTCTTCCCTCCCACTCAGATGCTCATCACCGCCTCCTTCACTTCAAATCTTAGCTAAAAGGTCACATGTTCAAAGAGAACAACCCGACTACCCTATTTAATAGTGCCTAAAATCTAATGTTTTCTCTTTCCCTTCCCTTTCCAGCTTTATTTTTCTTAAGGGCACTTGTCTCCATGTGACTTACTATCTACTGTACTTATTTTTTCTTTATTATCTGTATTCTCTCCCCTGCCGTATTTAGTTAGTTTATGTTCATTGTTGTACCCCTAACATTGGAGGAGCTCCTGCCCTATAGCTGGCCCTTAATAGATATTTGTAATTTTAATGCATGATTAAGAAAATGTTTGTGATCAGACATGGTGGCTCACACCTATCATCTCAGCACTTTGGGAAGCCAAGGTGGGAGGATCGCTTGAGGCCAAGAGTTTGAGACCAGCCAGGGCAACATAGTGAGACCCTGTCTCTACAAAAATAATAAGAATAATAATACAAAAAAATAGCCAAGCATAGTGGCATGTACCTGTAGTCCTAGCTACCTGAAAGTTCAAGTGGGAAGATCACCTGAGCCCAGGAGTTTAAGGCTGCAGTAAGCTATGATTACACCACTGTACCCCAGCCTGGCAACTGAGTGAGACCTTGTCTCTTTAAAAAAAAAAAAAAAAGAGTTTATGTTAGTGGATACCCTGATTGGATGGGATGGAAGCACATTACATCTGTGTTAGAGTCCAAACTATAATATGTGAAGTTTTACTTTATACGTTTGGCTGACTACTCAACAAATATTAATTGAGCATCTACTCTGTGCCAGGCACTTTGCTTGGCATTAAGGATAGAACCATGAGCATGGAGCCTGTTTTGGACAGGCTCCATGCTCTTAGGAGCAGGAGGTCTCCATGCTCTTAGGAGCTCATGAATGTTCCTTCACTGAAAAAATTATTTTGCAACATCTAATATATAAAAATACATTAAAAACTTATATTCTTTATATCAAAAACATATAAAGAATAATGAATTATTGTATGCCTTCCTCACCCATGAAGAAATGAAACATTACCACTGCAGGTAAACCTCCATATTACTCCTCTCCATTTCCTCCCTTGCTGTCATAGGTAACTGCTAACCTGAATTTTTTATTTATCAACCTTATGCATTTTAAAAATATCTTTGCTACATATGGATCCCTAAACCACATATAGTACTATTTTATGTTTAAATGCTCTAAAAATGCAGGTCTTCTTTTTGCTTTGTTCACTCATTGTTATTTATGAGATTCATTTGTGTTGATACACATAAGCATTCATTTTCATTGCTGTGTGATATCTCACTTACTCATGCATTTCCCTGTCCCCTGTTGCCTTACTTATCCATTCCTCCATGTCCCCTGTTTCTTAAAAGGGGAATGGATAAGTGAGATATTTGTAGGTTGTTTCCAGTTTTTTGATACCCTAAATATTGTTGCCAACTGTCCAAAAGAACTTTCTGCAATGATGGAAATGTCTTATATCTGCACTCAACAAGACTGTTGCCACTTGCCACATGTGGCTATGGAGCACTTGAAATGTAGCTAGTGTGACTGAAGAATCACATTCTTAGTCTGTTTAGTTTTAATTAATGAGATTAATAACTATTGTATTGGAGAACACAATTCTACCTAATGTTATCTTTGGGTACATATGTGAATTAATCTTGGGCTGTAGTTCTTACCACAATCAGACCTGATATACTCTTTTATTAATAAATGTTTTATATCACCCCACTTACTATCTTGAAATGAAATTCATAACTTATCTTCACACATTTTAAAAAATCACTGCGATACACTTTCTATGATACAAAGTAAAAAGGTAAGAACAGTAATTTTAATAAAATAGTATGTATTTCAATATGTCAGTAACCACAAATACACTACACTACGTTAAGAGACATGATGAAGCAGTTCACAGATGAAGAGTGATAGAAGATTGTGAAACTGGTAACTCAAACACTGGAAGTGATACAACTATTGGTGATGTGAAGAACTCTTGGTAACGTTCTGAACAAAACACAATTCACACTGCCTTTATCTAGTAGTTGCATCTCTGAAAAATTTGGCATACAATTAAGACCTTACAGAGTACTTATTATTTATATCTAAAACAGGGTTATGTTATACTCTTAGATAATTATAATCAGGTTTCCCATCTATATAAATGTTCTACTAATCCTTCTAAAGTCATGAAGGACCCAGGACAATTCTTTTTTCAATGAGACCATCCAAATTTCAGGACATACAGGATATCTGGCTCTTACCTACTAAATGGCAGTAACACACACACACACACACACACACACCCACCCTCCGTCACTATTATAAGCAGACCTGCCTCCCAGGTGTGGCACCAGTCCTATTGAGACCCATTGGCCTATGGTACATACCCAGCAGGAAAACCACTGTCTCATAAGATATGATCTTCTTCAACTTTACCCAATATATGTTTGTTCTCCCAGTTACTCCAAAGTTTTCCAAAGGGTTTAGACCAATTGACATTCCCACTGCAAACATATACAGTGTATCATTTCTCTAAATATATGCAGTTTTTACCTCGAAAGTGACACTTTTCCTAGGTTATAATTTTGCTGATCTCAACAGTTGGCTGTTAAAAAACATAACTTACCTATGTTCTAAAATAACTCTTTGTACATCTCCCTCCAAAGGAGGACATCCCGTTTTTTTAAGCAAATGCAGAACAGCATGCCTGCTAACCTGAATGCAGGTATAGTCTCTTCCACCATTTTTCCCATTGTTGCTATGGCCCTAGAAGTCCCAAATTCTAGCTGCTCTTCACTAACACCAGGGACACCCATCTCCGTCTCCTTCCACCTCCCTTCAGATTTCACAGGGATCTGATGGGGATCCCCTGGGCCTTCAAGGCACTAAAACACCTTGAAATCTGAATCCCTAGTTTCATAGAGCAGTGCAGAGTGAGGTAAATGGAGCCAAGTCCATTACCATTAGAGGAGTCATAGCAACCTGACCTTTACACTTCTGATTATAGCTGTAAAACAGTTATTGCCACCATAATGGCAAAACTCTCCACAGCTCAGTGGCTCACAATAGCAAGCATTTATTCTCACACTCACAGTCAACTTCAGCTGGGCTGATGCAGGTTCAGCCGGGCAGGGCAGCTCTGCTTCAAGTTGCACGTTGGCTGGGTTTGGTTCTAGGTTTGGGGTTGGGTTTGGGTCACCTCCACATTTTTTATTCTGCAACTTAGGATGATGGGACAGAGGCCAAAAAGGCCCTGCTCTCCAGGCAGATCACTGGAGAACAACACAATGTGTCCACCACTCAATCATATTGAGGGCTGCTGCTTGCATCACATCTGCTAATTTCCAGTGGCCAAAGCATGTCACATAGCTAAGCCCAAAGGTAGAAAAATATATTCCGCTCTGAGGAAAAGGTGGGAGGGAGTGAGTGTTTGCTGAACAATAACGCAGTCCAACTCAAAACAGTAAACTTTTGTAATGGGATAGAGTTTGTGATTAATAGAACTTTTTTTTGTTTGTTTTATCACCAAAACATAGCAAATGTATCTTGATAATCCCTCTTAACTATGTTGTTTATTTGATATAAAAGAGGAAAAACTCTCAGTGGACCTGGCTGGGGAATGGGTCACTCTAATTACCTGATTGTTCCTACTAAATGGAGGTTAACCCTTCCTGTGAATTGCATCTGCCTTGACTCTGGACCATGTACATGACAACTCAGATGAGGTTACCATATGTATCACATCTGAACTTTTTTCTAGGATCATAAGGTTGTTTTGGATATCGTCTTCATTGTCCACTTTCTAAAAATTGCACTTTGCCAGTCATCTTTAGGTTAGGAACAGGATGGTATTCATAGTGACAGTATACTCATAAAAATACAAATGTCTCTGATAATTGTGTTTTGTTTCAATAAACTTTATTCCTTAGAGCAGCTTTAGGTTCGTGGTGAAATTGAGCAAAAGTTATCAGGGAGTTCCCACGTATCATCTGTCCCCAGCACACTCACAGCCTCCCCCACTATCCGCGTCTCCCACCAGAGCGGTACATTTGTTATAACAGATGAATCTACATTGACAGATTATTATCACCCAGAGTTCATAATTTACATTAATGTTCACTCTTGACATTGTACGCTCTATAGCTTTGGAAAAACATATAATGGCATGTCTTCACCATTAGAGTATCATACAGAATAGTTTCACTGCCCTAAAAACCATCTGTGCTCTGCCTATTCATTTCCCCTTTTCCCCTAAACCCTGGCACACCCTGATCTTTTCCTGGCTCCATAGGTTAGCCCTTCCAGAATGTTGCATAGTTGGAATCGTATGTACACATGGAGCCTTTCAGTGTGTCTTCTTTCACTTACCGAATATGCATTTAAGGTTTCTCCATGCCTTTTCATGGTCGAATTGCTCATTTCCTTTAGTGTTGAACATTATTTTATTGTCTGGAGGTACCACGGTTTATTTTTCCATTCACCTACTGAAGGACATTTTAGTTGTTTCCCACTTCGGACACTTATGAATAAAGCTGCCATAAACATTCATGTGCAGGCTTTTGTGTGGACATGTGTTTTCAGCTCCTCTGGGTAAATACCAAGGAGCACGACTGCTGGATCATATGGTAAGAAAATGTTCAGTTTTGTAAGAAACTGCCAAACTGTCTTCCAAAGTGGCTATATCATTGGCATACCCACCAGCAATAAATGAGAATTCCTGTTGCTCCACATCCTCAACCAGCACTGGGTGTTGTCAGGGTTCTGGATTTGGGGCATTCTAATAGGTTTATAGTAGTATCTCGATGCTGCTTTATTTTGCATTTCCCTGATGACAGGATGTGGAGCATCTTTTCAAACGTTTATTTTGCCATCTATACCTTTGTTGGTGAGGTGTCTGTGTAATTCTTTGGTTCATTTAAAAACTGGATTGTTTATATACTTGTTGCTGAATTTTAAGATTTATTTCTGTATTTCAAGTAACAGCTCTTTATCGGATATATCTTTTGCAAACATTTTCTCCCAGTCTGTGGCTTGTCTTTTCATTTTCTTGACAGGAAACTTTTATTATTTGTTTATTTATTTATTATACTTTAAGTTCTAGGGTACATGTGCTCAATGCGCAGGTTTGTTACATATGTATACATGTGCCATGTTGGTGTGCTGCACCCGTTAACTCGTCATTTACATTAGGTATATCTCCTAATGCTATCCCTCCCAGCTCCCCTAACCCCAAGACAAGCCCCAGTGTGTGATGTTCCCCACTCTGTATCCAAGTGTTCTCATTGTTCAGTTCCCACCTGTGAGTGAGAACATGCGGTGTCTGGCTTTCTTTCCTTGCGATAGTTTGCTCAGAATGATGGTTTCCAGCTGCATCCATGTCCCTACAAAGGACATGAACTCATCCTTTCTTATGGCTGCATAGTATTCCATGGTGTATATGTGCCACATTTTCTTAATCCAGTCTATCATTGGTGGACATTTGGGTTGGTTCCAAGCCTTTGCTATTGTGAATAGTGCCGCAGTAAACATACGTGTAAATGTGTCTTTATAGCAGCATGATTTATAATCCTTTGGGTATATACCCAGTAATGGGATGGCTGGGTCAAATGGTATTTCTAGTTCTAGATCCTTGAGGAATTGCCACACAGTCTTCCACAATGGTTGAACTAGTAGGAAACTTTTAATTAAATAGAATAAAGCAAAAAAAAGTTTTGAATCACACATTAAATATAAAATCTCAGAAGCTGTAAGCACGTCTGAGACATTAGGTTTCCTTAAAACGTGATCGTCAAGGTAATCAAAGTGCTTCTGAATTTCTTGGCAAAATTAGAAAACTTTAAAAAACTAACATCAATTGTTAATAAATTATATGAAGAGGGGATCATATCTGTCTCGTTCACCCCTATATCCCTGGCAGAGTGCCTGGCACATAGTAAGTGTCCAAAAATATTTTTAAGTGAATGAATGTTCGTTGTGGGTTAGCAACATTATAGATGTTATCTTATTTAATCTTCTTGGTAATCTTAAAAATTAGATTTTGGTATTCTCATCTTATAGATGAGGAGATTGAATCTCAGGGAGATAAGGAAGGTGCCCAAGGTCACACAACTAGGAAACAGCAGAAATGGAAATCCAATTACAGTGTGCCTGACTCTAAATCCAATATTTGTTCTACTATGACACTTGTTTTAGCAAAGACTGAGAGTTGGCTATTCAACTGTCATTTCTCTCCATGTCCTTGAGGACAGACCCTAATTGTGTACTAGTGCCCTAGACCCTTAAGTGATTCAAGTAAATCCTCATTGATCTGCCCCCATTCCCCATTTCTTTAACCAGTTTAGAGGTTTGGAATGTGACCTGGTTTTGGCTGTGAGATTGGAGAAAAATATTCTGATGGTACAGATGGGGGAGGAGTTTGGGAAGGGATTTTTGTTGCCTCTTTAACAAAGAAACACAAGAGAAAAACGGAGCTTTGTTTGACTCTTAAGTGTTGTTGCATAGAGATGTGATGCCACAGCTCCTGGAGCTATCTTGCTGCCAGGAGGGGAATGAGAAGACACCCCTAGGGGCCTAAGAAACTGTTGGACTCCCAGCATTGTTCAGAAAGTGGTAGCTCTCAGTCAAGTCTTTGGTTTTCCTAAGATAGTTACCTGAGCATTTGGGCTGCCCAGGAACCAGATAATTGGAGTATCAGTCACTCTGTAATACATACCCTACCAAAACCAGCTCCACAGTTTTCGAAATCTCTATTACAAACGCACATGTAAAATGAAATGCTTTGATAGTTTTTATTGTTAGTTTATGGAAATGGGATGTCTTAACTTATTCATTCATTTACTAGCCATTTCCTGTGTGCCAATTGCTAGCAGGCATGGTAAGTACTTGATAGAGATAGGCACTACAGAAGAGCAAAGGGAGATACTCAACCAGCCTGGTGGTGGGTTCTAAGAGGAAGGGTTTGGGAAGACTCTGTACCAGAGCTGACAAGCGGTAACACTTGAATGAACCCAAAAAGACCAGTAGGAATTATCCAGGTAGATAAAGAAAAACAGGGTATTCCCTGCAAAGAAGGTAGCATATGAGATACATGGAGGTGCGACAGAATATGGCACAGCTGAGGAAGTACAAGTAATTGAGTGCATAGGGTGCAGGTTAGAAGAATTGGGAGGGAATGTAAGAGAGGCAAACAGAGGCTTTCTCACAAAGCACCTTGGCCAAGCTATGGGTGAGACTTATTCAGCAAGCAGTAGGGAGTTACTGAAGGATATTAAGTATGTGCTGAACATGACAGTACTTGCATATTAGGAAGATCACTTTGGCAACAGAAAGAATATTTTGGAGAAGAGGAAAGGAGACCAATTGAGTTGATGTGCTGCAGAGAAGCAATGAAAAGAGGCTTTTAGATTCAAGACACACTTAGGAAATGGTTTAGAATTTGATGAGTGTATATCAGAGTTCAGCAAAGAGGGGAGTGCAAGGTTGGCAAAGAAACACAGAGCTAGCTAGAGGCATGGAGGAGGCCGCCAGACTGTGTGTTAAGGGCTTAGGTGAGGACACAGACCAAGAGTTAATGGTTCTAGTGCACATGGTCAAGTGATTTACTTAGAGTGGTTTTAGGAGCAAAGAAGGATGGATCAATCCACATTTGGGTAAGTGTTGCAGAAGGAAAAGAAAGCAAGAAGAGTGAGAAGTTGAAAGTATTGTTTAAAGAGACAGGTTGAAGAGCTAAACCAAAGCAGGATGAAGGAAGTAAAACCAGAAGAGGAAAGAGAGGGATGGGGCTTCACAACTGTGGAGGATAAGCAGGTATGATTGGAGCAATGTGGATTGTAGTAGCTGATGGAAAGAAAACTGAACAGGTGGAGTAGCTCCAGGTAATACGAAGGGGAAGGGGTGAGTTGCTGATATCTGTGTGGAGATGAAGGTCAGTGATGTTGAAGAAGGGAGGGCACTGGGTATTGGAAAGGTCATCCACACGGACACTGAAGACACTAGGATTATGGTAGATTTGGGAGGGAGAGAAAAATCATAAACCATGTCAGGAAATGATAAGAACAACAAGAAAAGATGGACAATGGTGAATTTGAGAGGTGTAAGTTTCAAAGGAAGAAGGATTTTCATAGGACATTTGAGGAATATTGAATGAGCAAGTGTTAATCGTTATTTAGCACTTACTGTGTACCTGGTTCTGTTCTAAGTGCTTTACATTTACATTTACTAAATTCATGTAATTCTCATCTGTGAGGTTGATACTGTAACTCCCATTTTACAAATGAGGAAACTAAGGCTCTGAGATGGTTAATAACTTACCCAAGGTCTAACTGTGTCTAACCCAGGTAGTTTGTCATCTGCAAAGTCTACACTTTGCCCATGTCATTCTTCCTGCTTCTGCCCACCAGCCCAGCCAACCCATGTGGTTAAGTGGAAGGTTCAAGAACAAGCAGCCTCCAGTTAAGAGTGCAGGGAGGAGGTACTGTCTGAGGTACTGTCTGACCATAACTGGTCTTTGATAGTACCACCTCCTTTATGTTTTCCAGGGTCTAGTTCATTTAGTACTGAGACATGATAATGTGCCTCTGAACTATGGGTTAATATGTAAACTGCCCGAAGCTTTTTCAGAAGTGGGTACTATATCCTTTTAAAATAAATGGTTACATAATTATTAACTATAAGTAATCAATTACATAAATGAGTTAATTTGCATGTTTTACAGAATTTATATACTCTATCTAAGAAGTGGCAAAGAAAAAACTGAAGTATATAACCGTGAATTATACATAGTTCTGCTTTTTCTCTGGCATTACATACTAAATTTTATGACAAATCAGTTCATGACTATTTTTTGAAAGATAATCTCCCTATTTTTCTTTTTGACTTTAGTTACCTGCCAGACACTGACTATGTTAAACACCAAAGCACAAGAATGCTCCAAAGAAGAGGTCTATATTGCTTGACTCATATTAACTTCTGTTTATTTTCTTAGGATTAAGACCCAAACGTTGTTGAAAAAGGCTCAGATCCTACAAGACACTGACATGCCAGTTCCTCAGCTTTGATGGAGAAACCAGCTTTCTCTTCTTGCAGAGATACTCTTCATGAAAAGTGGAGCTCCAAGAAGAATAGACGTGAGGAAAATATGTATTTTTACAAAAGGAAATGTATGGTGCAATTATAAACTGTAGCATGAACCCATAATTGGAAGTCTACATCTCACAGTTATAGTCAAGAATTCTGGTACATATAAAATAAGTTCTTTCAAAATGGGATTCAGGTATTATTTAGAAATGCATCTACTGAAAAGAAGCATACCACAAAAATTTATGCTGATTATGGATGAGATCATGGACAGTTTCATCTAAATTATGAGCTGGATTTGTCAGATGTAGAGTCTCAATCAGGTCACTTGAAAGACCAAATGATTTCCTTTTCATCTGAAGGGTTCAGAGAGGCAGCTTTTGAAAAGGCGCTATTGAAATATTCAAGGTAGCTGTTCTTAGCACAGCTTTGATTTCTTTCTTTCTTTTTTTTTTTTTTTTTTTTTTTTTACTTTTCCTTCCTTTAATCTTATGCAAAAGGGACACAGGGGTTCAAAAATAAAAATTTCTCTTCCCCCTCCCCAAACCTGTACCCCAGGTCCCCCACCACAACCCCCTTCCTCCCCCGGGGAAAGCAAGAAGGAGCAGGTGTGGCATCTGCAGCTGGGAAGAGAGGCCGGGGAGGTGCCGAGCTCGGTGCTGGTCTCTTTCCAAATATAAATACTTGTGTCAGAACTGGAAAATCCTCCAGCACCCACCACCCAAGCACTCTCCGTTTTCTGCCGGTGTTTGGAGAGGGGTGGGGGCGGGGGCGCCAGGCACCGGCTGGCTGCGATCTACTACATCCGCTGGGTGTGCACCCCGCGGGCCTCCTGCTGCTCATTGTAGAAGAGATGACACTCAGGGTCCCCCACAGCTTTGATTTCTAAAATAACTAGAAGGACTGTAGAACTACGTGAGGGGAGAGAAGAGAAACTGAAGAATTATTTGAAAACGTAAGTATTCTTTACTTGTAGTACCACTCCATGCTTTGTGGAAAAAAAATTATTTTATGAAGTCAAGAAGTAAATCAGAAGAAAACAGCAGGGAAAGTCAACACAAACTGGTTTATCTAATACTTTCTCAGTGTCCAATTTGCAATGCACTGAGTTCCCTGCTTAACTATGTCTATCTACTGGGGGCAGGGAGAGGAGTAGGTTAAAAATAAATATGAGTTGCAAGTCTTTCTCCTCAGGCTGCTAATATTAATATACCTGAATTTTATGTTTTTTGTTATCTTCCTTATCTCTATAGTTTTTGCAACTAGTGTATATATGTCTAAACAATCTATTGCTTAAATTTACATAATTTTCAACTTTACATATGTAGTATCATGCTGTTTGTTTTCTTCCATACCTCAGTTTTTTTCACTAAAAATTGTCTTCTGAAAAAAATTGGAGGTATCATACTTTCTGATTTAAAATTATATTACAATGTTATAGTAAACAAATCAGTATAGTACTTACACAAAAACAGACACAGTGTAACAGAATGGAGTCCAGAAATAAATTCAAACATATACAGTAAACTAATTTTTGACAGAGACACCAAGAGGATACAGTGGGAAAAGGATAGGCTCTTCAATAAATAGTGCTGAGAAAATTGAATTTTCACACATATGCAAAATTTATAAAATACAAGGCCTAAAACTATAAAATTCCTTAAAAAGAACACAAAAAGCTTCTGGACATTGGCCTTGGAAATAATTTTTTGAATATCACACCAAAAAATGAAAAAAAAAAAAAAGCTCAGACTACAAAAGCAAAAATACATAAATGAGACTACATTGAACTACAAAGATTTGTACAGCAAAGTAAATAACCAACAAAATAAAATGACAGCCTATGGATTGGGAAAAATATTTGCAAACCATGCATCTGATAAGGGGATAACATCCAAAATTAATAAAGAACTCATACAACTCAATAATAGGAAATCAAATAGCCTGATTTTAAAATGGGAAAAGAGCACTTGTTCGACATTTCTCCAAATAAGACATAAAAGTGGCCAACAGATACATGAAAAGGCACCCAACATCATTAATTGTCAGAAGAATGCAAATAAAAACCATTGAGATATCATCTCACACCCATTAGGATGGCTGTTATCAAAAAAACAAAAGATAAATGTTGGTGGAGTTGTGGAGAACAGGGAGCCCTAGTACATTGTTGGTAGAGTTATAGATTGGTACAACCATTATGAAAAATAGTATTGAGATGTCTAAAGAAATTTAAATGAGAACCATCATGATCTGACCCAGCAATCCTTCTTCTGAGCATAGACCCAAAGTAAATGAAATAATCACCTTATATTATTCAATATTGAAAAAGAAGATTCTGCCATTTGCCACACATAGTGAACCTGGAGAATGTTATACTAAGGGAAATAAGCCAGATGCAGAAAGAAAAATATTGCATTATCTTGCTTATTTGTGAAATCTAAAAGAAAAAGTCAAATATACAGAGATAGAGAATAAAACTGTTGTTATGGGCAGGGGATAGAGAGATGTAGGTCAAATATGTGAACTGAATAAGACTAGAGATCTAATGTACATCATGAAGAATATAGGCAATAAAATTGTACTGTACTGGGGATACCTGCTGAGTAGATTTTAGTTACTCTTGCCACAGAAACAAAGAAGAAATAGGTACCTATGTGAGATTATGGATATGTTAATTTGCTTCACTATATGTAACTATATGTATCCCATCACATCGTGTTGGATACCTTAAATATATGCAATAAAAATGTATATTAAAAAATTATCTTTTGGGATTTGTTCATGTTGAGGCATGTAGGAATGATTCATTTTTCATCACCAAAGAGTATTCTATTTTATGAATATGCTATAATTTGCAGCATAATTTATTTTTGCTTTGGGTGAGTATTGAAATTTTTATAGACTTTTATTTATTTGTGTGTCTGCTTGTCTCTTACAAACATGCCTGCCTTAAACATTCTTGTATATCTCCTGGTATTCATATGCGAAAGTTTATCTAGGTTTATCTACCTAGAAGTAGAATTGTTGCGTTATTGGACATGGGCACCTTTAACTTTATTTACTGGATAATGCCAACTCGTTTTCCAGAGTACTTATTTATACAGTTATCCTTCAGGATCTGTGGAGGATTTGTTCCAGGACTTCCTACAGATATCAAAATCCACAGATACTAAAGTCCCTTATGTAAAATGGCATAGTATTTGCATATAACCTATGCATACCCTTCCATATACTTTAATCTTTAGGTTACTTAATATACCCAATACAATGTAAATGTTATGTAAATTGTTGTTATGCTGTATTGTTTAAGAAATAATGATAAGGAAAAAAGTTGGTACTTGTTCAGCACAAATGCAAGCACCCTCTTTCCCAATACTTTTTATCCATGGTTGGTTGAATCCACGAATATACAACCCATGGATATGGAGGGCCAACTGTACTCATACTTGCCTTCTGTTATTGTTTGAGAATCTGTCCAACACTTGTTACTGATCCAACTTTGTAATTATTGCTGGTGTGATTGGTACAAGTAGTATTTTATGTTATTTTAATTTGCATTCCCCATATGTTTGTTGCCAGTCCCGCTGTCTTTCTGGAAAATGCCCATTTGAGTCTTTTGCCCATTTTTTTCTGTTAGGTTGTCTGTCTTTTCTTCAGTGATTTTGAGTTTTAAAAATTATCTTTTGAGTTCCATGTATTTTGGAGACTAATCCTTTGCTAGGTGTATATGTCACAAATTGGGGTTGATTGATGAATAAAATTCTTCATTTTAATGTAGTTCAATGTATTAACCTTTTCCTTTGATTGTTTTAGATATCTTGTTAAAGAAATTCCTACTTATTATGAGGTAATTTATTCTCCTCTATTTCCTTCTAAAAGTTTTAAAGTATTACCTTTCACATGTAAGTCCTTTGTCCAACCTGAAACTCGATAATGCATTTCCAATTAGTTTTTAAAATTTTCTCCATAATTGCCTTACATATTGAGATAATTGTATGTTTTCTTTCTTCATAGTTTGTTAAGGTAGTATTAGAGTAATAAACTTGAGAACGTTTAATCAACCTGCATTCCTGAAACAAATTCAGCTTGAGCCTGATGTACATTGTGTAGTTTATTTTGTGAATATTTCCTTGGTGACTTTCATATATATTCATAAAGGAGATTAATCTGTAATTTTGCTTGGTTTTGATCTCACAGTTATTTTAGATCAAGAAAATCTTTTAATGCTTTTATCCTTAAAGTGTATTTTTTAAATATTAGAATATCAGCATTACCTAAATTTTATTAGTGTGTATGTATATGTGTATATATATATATATATATACACACACACACACACACACACATATATTTGTTTGTGTGGTCATTAAGCTGTACACTTAGTATTTCTGCATATTGCCATATGTAAATGGTACCCAATAAAGTACTATTGTTGTTTTTAAAAAGAATATAATAAGCAACCAAGAAAACATGGACTATTCAGCTACCGCTATCAACTTTCAGTTATGGAGAATGGCAGGTGAAACAAAACAAAGACGCATAAACCAAAGCAAAATTCCAAAATTCTTTCATTTTGGAAACAAAAATCTTTCATTAAAAAATTTCTTTGACATAAGTCTGTTGGTAGAAATCTCAGTTTTTGTCTTCAAAAAATTTGTTCCTGAGAAACTAGAAGCTTTCCTGCCAAGATCAGGAACAGGGCAAGAATGTCGCTTCTCACCACTCACATTTCAAGATGACACTGGAAGTTCTAACTAATGCAGTAAGATGAGAGAAGGAAATATATATACAGATTGGGAAGGAAGAAATAAACTGTCTGTATTCACACATGACATAATTGTTTATCTAGAAAATCTGAAAGAATCAACAACATCAAAAAAAAATTCCTGGGGCCAGGCACAGTGGTGCATGCCTATAATCCCAGCATTTTGTGAGGCTGAGACAGGAGGACTGCTTGTTGCCAGGAGTTCGAGACCAGCCTGGGCAACAAAGCAAGACCTTGTTTCTATAAAAAGAATTTTTTCAATTACCTAGGTGCAGTGGTGTGCACCTGTAGTCCCAGCTACTTGGGAGGCTAAGGCAGAAAAACCACTTGAGCCCAAGAGCTTGAGGCTGCAGTGAGCTATGATTGTGCCACTGCACTCCAACCTGGGTAACAGAGCAAAACCCATCTCTAAAAAGCACAAAAAACAAAAATGATGACAACAACAAAACAAATTAATAGATTATAGTAAAGTTACAGTATAGAAGGTTAATATATACAAATCAATTGCTTTTCTATACACTAGCAAAGACCAAATAGAATTTGAAATTAAAAACATAATACTATTTATATTATCATCTCCAAAAATAAAATGCTTAGATATAAATTTAATAAAATACGTACAAGATCTACATAAGGAAAACTACAAAACTGCAATGAAAGAAATCAATGAAATAAAAAGATGGAGAGATAGTCCGTGTTCAAGTATAGGAAAACTGAAAATTGTCAAGACATCAGTTCTTTTCAATGTAATCTATAGATTCAATGCAATCTTGGTCAAAATCCCAGCAAGTTATTTGGAGGATATCAGCAAACTGATTCTAAAGCTTATAGGAAGAGGCAAAAGACTCAGAATTGTCCACACAATATTTAAAAAGAAGAATGAAGTCAAAAGACTGACATTACCAAATTTCAAGACTTACTATAAAGCTTTGATGATCAAGACAGTGTGGTATTTAGCAAAACAATAGACTAATAGATCAATGGAACAGAATAGAGAGCTCAGAATCAAACCCACAAAAATATAGCCAACTAATCTTGGACAAAGAAGCAAAGGCAATTCAATAGACAAAAGACAATCTTTTCAACAAATGGTGTTGGAACAACTGAATATCAACATGCAAAAAAAAAAAAAAAAGATATGGGACAACTTCACACCTTTCACAAAAAATTAACTCAAAATAGATTATAGACATAAGTGTAAAATTCAAAACTATAAAACTCCTAGAAGATAGCATAGGAAAAAGCTTATGACTTTGGGTATGGTGGTGACTTTTTAGGTACAACACCAAAGGCCCAATTCTTGAGAGAAATAATTGATAAATTGGGCTTCATTACAATTAAAAACTTCTGCTCTGAAAAAGACAGTATCAAGAGAATGAGAAGACAAACGACAGACTGGGAGAAAAATATTTGCAAAAGACCTATTTGATAAAGGTATTGTTATCCAAAATATACAAATAAATCTTAAAACTCAACAAAAGAAAATTAACAACTCAATTTTTAAAAAATGGGCCAAAGAACTAAGCATTATCTCACCAAACAAGTTATACAGAGGGCAAATAAGCATATTAAAAGAAATTTCACATTGTATGTCATCAGGGAATTGCAAATTAAAACATTGAAATACCACTATACATCTATTAAAATGGTCAAAATTCAAAACTCTGACAACACCAAATGTTGGTGAGGATGTGGAGCAATAGGAACCCTCATTCATTGGGAATGGAAAATGGTACAGGCCCTTTGGAAGACTGTTTTTCAGTTTCTTACAAAACTAAACATACTCTTAACATATGATCCAGTAATTGTGCTTGTTGATATTTGTCCAGAGGTGATGAAAACATATGTCCATGTAAAATCCTGCACATGAAGGTTTATGGCAACTTTATTCCTAAGTGCCAAATCTTGGAAACAACCAAGGTCTCCTTCAGTAGGTGAATGATTAAATAAACTGTGGTACCTTCCGACAATGAAATAGTAGTCAGCACTAAAAAGAAGTGAGCTACCTAGTCATGAAAAGACATGGGGTACATTAAACCCAGATTGCTAAAATCCAATCTAAAAGGCTACATATTGTATTGTTCCAACTATACGACATTCTGGAAAAGGCAAAACTATAGAGATAGTAAAAGATCAGGAGTTGCCAGGGGTTAGCAGAAAAGGAAGGCTGAATTGGTGGTGCGCAAAGGATGTTTAGGGCAGTGAAACTATTCTGTACAGTGGATATGTGTCATTACGTTCGTCCAAACTCACAGAATGTACAACACCAAGAGTGAACCCTAATATAAACTATAGACTCTGGGTGATAACGATGTACCAACTTAGTTTCATCAATTGCAACAAATATGCCATTCTGATGCCAGATGTTGATAGTGGGAGAGGTTGTACGTGTGTAAGGTTGAGGGATATATGGTTACCTTGTACTTCCTGCTCAATTTTACTGTCAATTTTACAACTGCCCTAAAAATAGTCTTTAAAATTGTGTTTATTTCTTTTGAAAGATAGTTTGCTTTGAAAGATAGTTTCACTAGAAATATCTGAAAACTTAAAGTTGTAAACACTTTGATTACAGCTGTCAGTTTGGCAATGTTTTGATGGCAATATCTTTTTCTGGCTTCTTTAAAGGCTCTTTTTATTGTTGGCATTCTGCAGTTTCACCATGTTCTTTCTAGGTATGCATTTATTCTTATTTGCTTTGTTTGGAATTCACCGTGGTGCTTGTTTGTTTGTTTTTGCATCAGAGAGTTTGCTCTTTCATTCATTCTGAAAGATTATAAACCACTGTCTCTTTAAGTATTTTCTTTTCTTTTTCTATTGTCTCCTTTAACTCCAATTAGAAATATGTGAGACTCCATCAGTTAGCATGGCAATCATTGAAAAGTTAGGAAACAACAGGTGCTGGAGAGGATGTGGAGAAATAGGAACACTTTTACACTGTTGGTGGGACTGTAAACTAGTTCAACCATTGTGGAAGACAGTGTGGCAATTCCTCAAGGATCTGTAACTAGAAATACCATTTGACCCAGCCATCCCATTACTTGTAATCCATGATTACAAAGGATTATAAATCATGCTACTATAAAGACACATGCACATGTATGTTTATTGCGGCACTATTCACAATAGCAAAGACTTGGAATCAACCCAAATGTCCATCAATGATAGACTGGATTAAGAAAATGTGGCATGTATACACCATGGAATACTATGCAGCCATAAAAAAGGATGAGTTCATGTCCTTTGTAGGGACATGGATGAAGCTGGAAACCATCATTCTGAGCAGACTATCGCAAGGACAAAAAACCAAACACTGCATGTTCTCACTCATAGGTGGGAACTGAACAATGAGAACACTTGGACACAGGGTGGGGAACATCACACACAGGGGCCTGTCGTGGGGTTGTGGAGAGGGCGGAGGGATAGCATTAGGAGATATACCTAATGTACATGATCAGTTAATGGGTGCAGCACACCAACATGGCACATGTATACATAAGTAACACACCTGCAGGTTGTGCACATGTACCCTATAACTTAAAGTATAATAAAAAAAAATGATGAGACTCATGGTCTTATCAAAAACACCTTCCTAGGATTATTTCATGTTTGTCAAAAGCCATAGAAAATATATCCTACATAGGAGTTTTTGAACTTGCCCTTATAATCTGCCTGAACCCTAATCTTCCTGAATTATCTTCTGCTGTTAAAGGCCAATTGCATAGAATTTGAGAGGATACAATGACAAATTATAATGTTTTATATTGATGAATTCATTTGTGGGGGTCACATCAACTTGATTATTGACAATATGGATGCTAAGTTTTGGGTTTCTATGATGTTATTGAAATGTGAGGTGATCCAGTCTGCTTGGTCATGAAAAATGATGAAAATGTGCCATGATGGAAAAGGAGTGCGTAGTCATCTGCAGATTTTTAAAATAGAGTTTTTAGAAATTTAGGCCATACAAGGACTTCATGTCTAAAACAACAAAAGCAATGGCAACAAAAACCAAAATTGACAAATGGGATCTAATTAAACTAAAGAGCTTCTGCACCACAAAAGAAAGTGAACAGGCAACTTACAGAATGAGAGAAAATTTTTGCAACCTACTCATCTGACAAAGGGCTAATATCCAGAACCTACAAAGAACTCAAACAAATTTACAAGAAAAAAACAAACAACCCCATCAAAAAGTGTCCAAAGAATATGAACAGACAGTTCTCAAAAGAAGACATTCATACAAGACATTCATACAAATGCTCATCATCACTGGCCATCAGAGAAATGCAAATCAAAACCACAATGAGATACCATCTCACACCAGTTAGAATGGCAGTCATTAAAAAGTCAGGACTATAAACTAGTTCAACCATTGTGGAAGACAGTGTGGCAATTCCTCAAGGATCTAGAACTAGAAATACCATTTGACCCAGCCATCCCATTACTGGGTATATACCCAAAGGATTATAAATCATGCTGCTATAAAGACACATGCACATGTATGTTTATTGTGGCACTATTCACAATAGCAAAGACTTGGAATCAATCCAAATGTCCATCAGTGACAGACTGGATTAAGAAAATGTGGCACATATACACCATGGAATACTATGCAGCCATAAAAAAGGATGAGTTCATGTCCTTTGTAGGGACATGGATGCAGCTGGAAACCATCATTCTCAGCAGACTATCACAAGAACAGAAAACCAAACACCACATGTTCTCACTCATAGGTGGGAATTGAACAATGAGATCACTTGGACACAGGAAGGGGAACATCACACACCGGAGCCTATTGTGGGGGGGAGGGGAGGGATAGCATTAGAAAATATACCTAATGTAAATGACTAGTTGATGGGTGCAGCACACCAACATGGCACATGTATACATATATAACAAACCTGTACATTGTGCACATGTACCCTAGAACTTAAAGTATAATTTTAAAAAAACTTTAAAAATAAAAAAAAAAAAAGAAATTTAGGCCGTAACAAATTAATAAGGAGTTTCTAGGGCTTCCAGTGTATGGCATGGATGCAACATTAATTTTTAAAAGAGATTTACAACTCTTTTTTATTATTTGATTTTAAAAAGGCTTTTCTTTACTCATTTAATAAAAAGTTAGAACCTCTCATCTGTTCCTCATAGGCATAAACAATAGGGAAATGGATAACCTTATTCACTGCTGCTGAATGTCTTCATCTGGATATATTTGATAGTATCTCAGGGTAAATATTTAAATGCTGCTGCCTCAGTATATTTCTTAACATTTGGAAAGAGTACATCCTAAATGAGACCCTGTAGGCAAGTACCTAGTAATAGTATTCAGGACTGCTGCCTCTGTTTTTGCCAGATCACCTTGTAAAATGAATAAAACTTATTATGCCAGGAATCTAAGCTTTGTTTAGAACTTCCAATGGCAGAATCTCTGTATATAAAAGTGCAGTGGTACCATTCAATCAACCACTTTTGCCTTAGTAACATTAAGCAAGAAAAGCTAAGTAGTTGTTTTAAATAGAATGAACAGCACAGGAGGAGAGTGAAGATACTATTTGTTTAAGTGGAACAGCTCGGAAATAAAAATTGTCCTGTCATATATACAGAATGGTAAGATGAATGATTTGATAAATGCAATTATTTATTGCCTGCCTACTCTGCGCAACTTGGTTCCAGTTCTCACAGCATTTGCAATGATCAAAAGTTAATTGCAAGGGTCAGTCCTGAAACACAGCAAACAAATAAAAAGTATACAGTTTAGTATAACGTTTAGTAAGAGCTTATATACGTTGGAGGCACTGACTGTGCTAGACATTAGGACACAGAAGAAAAAAGACATGGTTCTCCTCTTGTATAATTATATAAACTAATGCAGTCATATAAGTCACTTTAGAAGACATGCTATTATAGATTCCTGTCACCATGTGAGTTGACTGTACATCAATGCATGAGTCAGGTTCACCACACCCTGACAAAAAGATGAAGCTGACATTGCTTTTGGCACAGAAAGCTCCATTGTGTGGGCCTGGCACATGAGAGAAGGTGTGCCTCAGACGTGATTGAATTCTCGGAGGATAGGGTGAAGAAGCTGGAAATGCTCTTCCTGGGAGACTGTACTGATGAGGCAGGCATCAGTCACCAGCCCACGAGAAACAAAGAGTCATTGATTCTGGTGCCAAGCTCAGGGCTTCTGCAACAGAGTTTGTCCTAGACTATCAGATAGGGTTTATTGCCACTCTTCACTATCAGCAAGCAGAGTCAGGAAGGAACTCCTGAGAAAGGAGTGCTTGTCCAGAAGCAGAAGAGAAGAGGTTGAATGCAGGTTATTTTTTGTTTTTTGACACTAAGTACAGTGACAGAGCAATATACTCCATGTGATTTCATAAAGCTTCATAAAGCTTTCGTGAAGTTTCAAAAACAATTAAGAGTGAAGAACTGATCAGTTAGTATTCCAATGAAACTAAATTATAGGTGCCAACCTTCTTATTCATAAAATCTTCTTTTATTCCCATTTCTTAGCTAGGGGATGGGAGCAAATGAATTTTTTAAACATTTTTTTTTCTAAGTCATTATCCACATTAATGGGGAACGTGCTGAATTCTTTCACGAAAATCTCACCTTTACACTGAAGATATTGGCTTCACACAAATTCTCCCAGGATGGATGATAACCTAAAAAGTACGTTCCTTTTCTCTACCTGATATTTTCTGCAAAATCAATTATTTTTCTCATTCTTCATTACTGATTCTATCTCCTAGTATATTGTTGGCAGACATAAATATGATATGGGAAGTATGTACACTACTTTGACAGGAAGTACTAACATAGTTTAATCTGAGGTCTGTGATTGGTAAGAACCTGAGTGTAGCATACATATGTGAGCTTGGAGTTGAGTTCATGGAAGATACTGACTAAACTGAGATTCATGGGGAAAAAAATGATGACCTATATTCCCCTTGGTCAAAGCTAATATAAAGGTTATTGTTGCATAAATCAAAGATAGGCCTACATAACTGGAAGTCTAAAATTTCAGGCTGGATTTTGAGAGGTAGACTTTCAGGGAAATGATCTTATCCTAGCTAGGGGAGATCTAACTCTAGAGAAGGTGGGAAGGGTACAGAAAAGGCAATCATCATTGTGCAAAGTAGTCACGAAATGGAAATGTTAATTTCCATTAACATGAGAAAGAGAGGGAGAACTTTGCAAAGCTCTCAGCCTTTACAGTCAGCTTTAGGTAGCTAAAATAAATCCACAAATCCACTCTGACTTTTCATATTCCTTTCCACATTTGGATCCACTTCCAACATTTTATCCTCTGTGCTTTTAAATATTGTGAAATATCTCCAAGAATTCCTTTAATGTGAAGCTTTGTTTGTTTATTTGGCTAGCATCACTACCTCTGGAACATCTTCATCCTTTTAGTCACAATTACTTTCCTCATTTACATGGATAAACTTGCCTTCTCTAGTCTCTAAAAGGTCAGCAGTGTCAACATTCTCGCTGTCTGCTCTTTCTTCTATAATTCCATTTACAATGGGTTCGGATTTTACTTCCAGTGTTTCGCGTAACATTCAGTGGTGCAGTTTCGTCTTTCTTGGCCAGTTCTCTGTTGCATTTTTGTAAAATGTCATGTGAGTTTATCACTGGGAGACAAGGAAGCAACACAGCTACATGGTTTGCTGTGTGTGCATGAACTGTAATAGTTATGCAATTATACCCAGTTAATATATTATGGTAACTGAAATAGGAATCATGTTTTTGGGACCCTAGTATTAGTCAACTAATTTGTAATAACTAAAATTTGTGCATATTTGAACTGTACAAAGGGAGGGTTGCCTGCATATTCAAAGGACTTACATTGTAATTGTCCATGAGCTTCTTAGCTTAATTTTAATTTTTGTATCCCTATGAAATTTGCTCTAAGGATATTTTATAACTGAGGGTGGCTTTTTTCCACTTGTTTGGAATGGTTTTCTTACTAATTCAAAATAAGGAGGTCTTACTGGTTTTGCATATTTTTTTATCTTGTGAACTGGTATTCATTGTATGTTTCTCTGCATAAGTAAATGCTATTCAACCTCAGTGAGAATTTAGAATGTTTTAGTCTCCCATAAAGATGAGATGTGAATTTAGAATGTAGACAAAAGGTAATTATTTCCATGAATTCATTATAAAAAGAAAAATCCTTTTTTATTTTTATAATGGAAAAAAGTATTTTTTGTTTTTATAATGGTAAATGGTAAGCCATTTTCTTACCAACATAACAGACAAGAAATGTATGCTTCAGAGAAGCTGGGGCTCTGAATATAATAATTCATTTTGGCAAAAAAGAAATATATTAAACATATGTGAGGTCAGAAAATCTAATCCTATTTCATAAAAGAAAAAAAAGAAAAAATGTTAAGCTTCCCATTTGTTTACTTGACATGATAGATCTCTTTTCCTTTCTAGCAATTTTGCAGGGCTATTCATAAGAATGGTACAAATATCTCAACTAACGTTTCAGCTACTCTCATTTTATTATTGGCTTTACATAAAAATTGGACTTTTTTTCTTAAGCAAAACACGTAATTATGCCTCATAAATGTTAGGTGTTTTTGAAGGGCTAAAGAAACATGTCTTTTATGTAGTGTGCTGAGAGAAGATCCCTCCAAAAAGGGATTGTCTAACTTTGACAAACTAAGCTGCTCTCTGTAACTTCAATGTTAGAACAACCACACTCCATAGGACCATCTTTTTATTTTTTTGTATATGTCTTTAATTGTCTTCCATTCAAAGGTCTACCAAGCGGCTCACTCACACATCACTTGGAAGATCTGGCCCATGCAAGAAGCAGGACAAAGGCAACTCTGCACAAATACGTGTGTTTTTGCTTATCAAAAACACTTTTGCCCATCTCTAAACTTGATTGCAGTCATTTAGTGTTTTCATTTGTATCAAACAATTCAATAAAATCTGTGTTTACTGTATTCAATAATATTAATTAGTCCATTGCTTCAAAGCCATTTTCTTACCAACATAACAGAAAAGAAATGTGTGCTTCATATAAGCTGGGGCTCTGAATATAATAATTCATTTTGGCAAAAAAGAAATATAATAAACATATGTGAGGTCAGAAAATCTACTCCTATTTCATAGTATTAATTTATTCATTCTATTAATTGGTCTTTTGTTAACAACTTCCTTTTTCTTTTCTCTAAGTGCTTTCTAAATAGTACAGTATTTGTTTATTATCACCATATTTCTATTTTTTATTCACATATATTTTCCTTATTTATATATACTTAAAAACTATCTTTCCCTCTTAAAATTTCTTCTTTCTTTTTCTTTCTAGAAATTGTCAGATCCTTCCCTTACAACTTCTTCCTCCTTTTTAACTTCACTTATCTTGTTACTGAAATCCCGAGAATAATGAGGCTATCTTCTAGTAAATGCCTTTAGGTGGACTGTAAAAGCCATTTTCCTTTTGTAAAATTGATATGTAAAAATCAGAGTGGACCTAAATTTCTATTGGCTAGTGAGTTTGTAAGCTGAAAAGAATGAAAGTGTACAAATTCTTATTAAAGGTGCCCATAATTGTATTTTTATAAACAGTGGCTCCATGTACACTTTATCTACACCTGGAAAGATATCTGGATTGCGGCCAAAGCCAGTTTGTGGACTTCAGCTTCACCAGTAGCTGCTGCCAAGTTATTTGAGGTGAGGTAACTAAAAGAATGGATTAGCCAGCCATTTATTGCTGATGATAAAAGAGAAGAATTTGCATTTTCTAAAAACTTAAGATATGTATTTCTGTTATTTTTCACTCAAAAATATTTAGCCTTTACCATTCCCTAGAACATTGCTTTGAGTGGAGTTATATCAGTGAGCATGATAGTCAAGTTTCTTGACCTCATAAAACTTGGAGTCTATTGAAATTAATGTCCTAGCACTATTCATTTGATTTTCTGTTAATTTTTAATCCTCTCTTTGCAAGTTGCACCTATACAGCATATGCTTAGTTTCAAAAATTAAAAGAATGAGAATGAATGTTATTAGAGTTTCATAATACCCCTTGAGATACTTAGAGTTGCCAGAAAAATATAGAACTCCCTGTTAAATTTGAATTTCAGATAAACAATAAGTAACTTTTTATACATAAGTATGTCTTGTACAATACTTAGGTATATCCTAAATTGGATATACCTAAATCTGGAAAGTCTAAATTAGACAATCTCTGGATGTCATCAAAGCAGGAAGAGTGACATTCACTATCAACAGATTCACCGTAATGGCAACGGCCTGTCCAGTCTACATCCCACAACCCCCGCCATTCTCATCCCCAACCCTGGCCACAGGATAAACAGTATCATCTCAGAATCAGATTGATACTGTACTTCAAACTAGCTAGTCATCTCAATCCATCTTCAGCATATGTGCTTATTAATGTGATGTTTTGTATACAGCACA
Source organism: Piliocolobus tephrosceles (assembly GCF_002776525.5). Taxonomy (NCBI): domain Eukaryota; kingdom Metazoa; phylum Chordata; class Mammalia; order Primates; family Cercopithecidae; genus Piliocolobus; species Piliocolobus tephrosceles. Next base: position 35,075,751 of record NC_045436.1, on the reverse strand, counting down.
CCAACATGGCACATGGGCACATGTATACATATGTAACAAACCTGCATGTTGTGCACATGTACCCTAGAACTTCAAGTATAATAGTAAAAAAAAAGATATCATACACAGCATCCTCTCTACTATCCATACTTAAAAAATATGTCTAACTGATCAGGTCATAGAGGACTATTTCCAAAATATTGTGCATAAAGAGCAACATGAAGGAAAATCAGTAATAAGGCATGGCTCAATTTAAGTGGCTAAATTGTCACATTTATATTTTGGGTTTATAAATAGTCCTGAGTATTGATTTTGAATTAGGAGATCAAATATTTTTATTCCAATTCTAGGACTTTTACCTTTTGTCCACATTTTGGAGGATACAGGAAAACAGAAGACATGATCATTATCCTCCAAAAGGAACTGGTGGTCTTGCTTAATTGACATTCTTTGTACACTTGTGAAATTGACAGGGTTTGCAGCATCTAGAAGTCCATAGGAGACCCTTTGGGGATAAATGCTCGATTGGATATTTCAAATATTAAACCTAGTAGGTGGGAGAGACATGGGTTGGGAAAAACTTGGTAGAAATGGTAGGACTTGACAGGAAGAAACATGATCTACCATGTGATTAAAATACAAAGTGTGACATATTTTAAAGAAATACAAGTATAGACAAACTAAGTTTATATTATAGGACTGAGTGTAGTAATGTTGCACATGATATTATATCACCTCTTTAGACGTTGCCTCAGTGTCAGAAATCCTATTATCATTGAATCATATGCTGGAAAATTTATATTAATGAAATTGGAGTCTATTTCAGTTGCTCACAAAACAGTCTGATTTTCTTAAAATTAAAGAGTTTTTAAAAAAGTATAAGAAATATATTCAAGGCCAGGCATGGTGGCTCACACCTGTAATCTCAGCACTTTGGGAGGCTGAGGCAGTCGGATCACCAGAGGTCAGGAGTTCAAGACCAGTCTGGCCAATATGGTGAAACCCCATCTCCACTAAAAATATAAAAATTAGCCAGGCATTGTGGTGGGTGTCTGTAAGCCCAGCTACTCGGGAGGCTGAGGCAAGAGAATTGCTTGAACCCAGGAGGCAGAGGGGCAGAGGTTGTAGTGAGCTGAGATCCCACCACTGCACTCCAGCCTGAGCAACAGAGCAAGACTCTGTCTCAAAGAAAGAAAAGAAAAGAAAAAGAAAAGAAAAGAAAAGAAAAGAAAAGAAAATATAGGCCAGACGCAGTGGCTCATGCCTGTAATCCCAGCACTTTGGGAGGCCAAGGCGGGCAGATCATGAGGTCAGGAGATCGAGACCATCCTGGCTAACACGGTGAAACCCCATCTCTACTAAAAATACAAAAAAGTTAGCCGGGCATGGTGGCGGGCACCTGTAGTCCCAGCTACTCGGGAGGCTGAGGCAGGAGAATGGTAAGAACCTGGGAGACGGAGCTTGCAGTGAACCGAGATCGCGCCACTGCACTTCAGCCCAGGCGACAGAGTGAGACTCTGTCTCAAAAAAAAGAAAAGGAATATATTCAAAATATGGGATATTATGTGCATGTAAAATTCTAAATTATGTATCTGTTGTTTGACATGAATATGTTATGTTTTTGTTAAAAATTAACATTTTCAATAAGCTACATAATTTTTCTTTTAATCAGTTTATTATTTTGTAATTATTTAACTTCATTTTCTGATAGCTGACTTTAGAAATTCATATACCTTAGCAGTTTGAGAACAGAAGATCAAAATAATTAAATGAATTTATTTACACTTCAAAATCAACAATTAGAACATTCAAACCTAAAGGTAGTATGATAGATGCTATTATTTCTTTATAAATAATCTTTTCTGAATGAAGTCTTTTTGATTTTGGAATATGATCGTACTTAAGCACACTGCAAGTTTTCCTTTTTTCTTTCTTTCTTTTTTTTTTTTTTTTTAGCTCATTAGCGTTTTGTACTTAACTGAAAGCAACAATGAAGCTATACTTTATTCTTGGCATTTCTTCACCTAAAATAAAGCCATGGAAAGCCCCATCTTCACATTAATGTAGGTCTTATGGAATGCCTTGGTTACTTTAGACATTTGGAAATGTCAGATCAATAGTTACGGGGGCTGGAATGTGCTACTTCACTTTAACAAACAAAAATTAGAAGGCAGGGCATTGCATTAAGAAGATCTATCCATGAGTTTTGGGAACATAGGCAGAGACCAAAACCAGAGAGATCACCATCAGTATTTTGAGTGAGAAAAGTGTTTGAAATGGACTGAGGTAGCAACTGAAGAACCACTGGCAAGCTTAATTGAGGGCCATAATTCAGTACACTAGGGTCAAAATAGGGCAAAGCTATGGAGGATGAAGCCCATTGGCTTAGCTATACAGGACGAGGTCAGGGAAGGCCAACGTCATCATCAGACAAGTTAGCAAGGCATACTGAGACTTTCTTAACGAACATAAGAAAACCAGATAAGCAGAAGCTGAGGTCTAGCTCTGAGATAATACTATCAGTACCCATGAGTTATTTTGATAATAGGCTATCTTAAATCTTTTCTCTGCATGGGCTGGTAAAACTGTTCCATCGACAGCTCTGTTACTATGTCAGTATTTCTAGGACTGTGTTTGTTGAGGCAGGTCAGCAGCAGCATTTTCAAACTCCCAAAACCTGACCCATGTTTGTGTTGGGTGCTAGTGCTCTGAGTTGAGACCTTAGCAGGGAATCTCCACGAGGCTAAGTTCTCCAGTTTCCTTCATGGTACTTTTACTCTGGTCCTACCTCCACCCCCCAACATCCTGGGCTCTGGGCCAGACTTAGCATCAGGGTTCAGATGTACATTGCCTATCAAAATGTCTCTGAATTGGCAATAATTACTCTGTGTAACTGTATTAAGCTCTAAAATGCTATGTGTGCTTAGGGATTGTTCTTACTGGAAATAGGCCTAGAGAGATAGATTGGGAATGACATAATATTCTCAATGAATGGAAAAGCACATCTAGAAATATTTATTTTACCCTTTCCTTATCAAAGCTTTTAAAATGACTGAACTCTGATCTTGGGTTCCGAAGTGTCTCTGGGGAAGGTCATTTGAATCTGCTGTATTGTCAGGCTGTCTAACATCTGCAAGGTGATTCTCAACCTGGACTCTTGGAAATTAATGTCAGTGTTTTTTGGTTATCACAATGACAAGGGAGTAATACCAGCATTTAGTGGTGATATGGTTTGGATCTTTATCACCTCTAAAACTCTTGTTGAAATGTAATCCCCAGTGTTGGAGATAGGACCTGCTGGGAGATATTTCGGTCATGAGGGTGGATCCTCCATGAATATTTTGGTACTGTCCTCCTGATAATGAGTGAATTCTTGTTCTGAGTTTATATGAGATCCTGGTTGTTAAAAAATGTAGCTCCTCTCCCACCTTGCTCTTGCTCTTACTACCTGATGCACCTGCCCCCTCTTAACCTTCCGCATGATTGTAAGCTCCCTGAGTCCTTCCCCAGAAACTAAGCAGATGGCAGCACCATGCTTCCTGTACAGTCTGCAGAACCGTGATTCAATTAAACCTCTTTTCTTTATAAATTACCCAGTCTCAGATATTACTTTATAGTGATACAAAATGGACTAACACAAGTGGAGAAGAGCCAGTGATGCTAAGCTTTCTATAAATGGGCAAGACAAAAATCCTGCACAACCAAGGATTCCCCTAGCACTACCATGATTGGCAATACCTGTAGTGATTTCTAGTTGACTCCCGGGGCATTGGCACTGGCATTTGTATGAAACTTTTTCTGCTCTTCCTAAATACACTGGGGATTATCTGCTGTTACAATTTCATATTTTTGTTTCCTCAGGCTCTTCATATCAGTCAACAAAAACTTGAATTCCCTCCCTCTTCCCTTTACTATTCGTCATCTGTGTTCACCCTGTTCTCTTTCCTCCACTCTTACAGAAGGAAATCTTTCATCTTCTTTCCAAAGATAACAACAGCTCCATTCAAAGCTTTGGTAACATCCCACTGCATCTCATCCCCAACTCTGTCTCTTGCATCTTTAATTCCCTGCCAGTCCCTTCTTCTCCTTAGACAAGTGCTTAAGTGTTCCTATGCCAAATACCAAGTAAAAGCAAAAACCAAAACTCTTAAACCTGCCACTTAACTCCTTAAATTAATGTTCCTTATCATTTCTTCAGCAGAAGCCTCAGAGTCTATAAACTGCTTTGTGCAATCACTGCCTCTAGTTCCTCACCATCCATTGGCTTTTAAATCTCTTGTAATCTGATTTCTACCCCTCTAATTCTGCTCTCTTGAGCAATGCCCAGTTGCCAGAACCACTCTCTCTCTCACTCTTCAAATTCCTTGGATTTCTCTGCAAAATTGGATCTGTGATAAATCCCTTGTTAAAGATCATTTATTCTCACTTTGCTTTAGTTTACCCCCTGATGCTCCTAGGAAGACTGAGACCACACCAAATGAGCCCCTTCATTTTCTTGAATTCCACTTTAATATTTCACTGTCTGCATAAATCCAAGATTCTCACTGTTCCATCTTTGGGGCTCCTATTCCTCATCCTCTTCCCATACACTGGATACTGGGCTTGGGTCCCCTCTGCTGACTGCCCTTAGCCTTCTTCTCATCTAAGTGAGTGTTCTGAAAAATACAAACATGGCTAACCATAACCCCTCTCTTGCACTCCAGGCCAAGCTGCCAGCTTCCTGACAGATTACTCCACTTGGATGCCCACTGCCACTCCTGGAATTCAACAGAATGACATCCAAAATATTTTGGCATATTTCTTTTATAGTATTTTGTGTTTAGTGATCATTTTTATACATGACTGTTTCAACTACCAGCCTGAGAACTCCTTAAAGACAAGGATGGTTTCTTATTTTATTTCTTTTTGCCCCAGCATCTAGCATAGTGCTTTAAAAAATGTTAATTGGATGATAAAGAAGAGTGAAGACTTGATGTTCTTTTAGAAAATGGATTGTGTCATATCCATGGCCCAGTGCCCAGCACAGGTATAGCACAGTGCTTAGCACCACTGTACTAAACAAATATTTTTTGAGTGAATCTGTCATCTCTTCTTCCAAAGCCACCTCTGTTTTCTTTCCTATCAATGTCAATGATACCATCATTTTCCTAGTAATCAATGTTACAAACTTCAGTCTTCTCTGATTCTTCCCTGGTCCCTAAATCCAGAGTCAAGTCTGATAAGTCTTCCTCAAAAATGTTAAATATTTCTCTTTTATTTCGTTTCCACTGTCACCATGCTAGTGTGTGCTTTCACTTAGACCAGTATTTCCAATCTGCTCTCTTGCAGTCTATCAAAGGTTCATAGAGGCATACAAAGAAAATGAAAAGAGTTCTTCAGGAGCAAATATGTTTTGGAGGTAGACACTGGGTCAGATGAAAGTAACTAGGTTTTATTGCTGAGTATCCTCTCTGAATCTTTGATTTAAAAAATATAAATATCTTTTAAAGGCAATATGATATATAGGGGTTTACAAATTTATTTTACAATGGAAGCATTTTTCTGATGCTACATCAATTAGTATCTCCTGAGTGTTCTACAGAACACAAGTCTAGAAAATCTAGAACTAGACTACTAAAATAGCATCTTAATTGCTCTCCCTGACTTGAGCGACTATTTTTTCCTAATCTATAATTTAAAATAATGCCTAAACTAGACTTCCTGAAATCCAGCTCTGATTGATAGATTATTATTTTCTTGTTTATCCACACCCCCAAAAAGGAAATTTGTAATGACTCTCAATGACTTAACTAATAAACTTTCCAAATGTCTAGTTATTTTCAGTTTTCTGCCTTTTAAAAACACTTCTGTGCCCAAGGAAATTAATTTGTATCATAATAGAAGCATTTTGTCAAAAGAAAGCATTGGGGCTTAGGATGCTTCACCCCAAAATGTGACTGTAGGTGACCAGAATATGCTTCTTTGGCATGTTTTGAGTGGTTATTCTGGGAAATTGCAGACACAGGAGTAGCTCTGAAAAGCTGCCCTTTTTAAAAGAAACTTACAAGTATGAAGGAAGTCTACATTAGTAAAAGTATCTGTACCAGGAAGAGAGCTGCTGTGAGACAACTTTTATTACCTAAGAGACTTTTTATCTGCATAATAAGACAATCTTTATTCATCATACATTTCCTCCCCTCACCCTCCTGCAACCTCTCTCTACCATCCACTAGAAGCCCCATGCCCCTATTCCTTTACTGTAGCTCAAGATGCAATAGAAGCTTCAATCGTCGGTACTTCTTCAAGTCTCATATTTTGTGGGACTCTTGTGTGCACATAAGAAATTAAATATGGTTTTTCTCCTGTTAATCTTCTGTCAATTTAATTTTTACCCCAGCAGAAGAACCTAGGAAGGTAGAGGAAAGCTATTTTTTCCCTCCCCAACAAAAGCAAACCTTATACGTTTTATTGCTCTTTAGTTTCCATTTCAGTGAGTATTCAGTATTTGAACAAAGTATATTTTCCATAAGAATAGAATAGTTCCTTAAGTATTTGGCATTGAATGATGCTTCTTCTCGTGTAAGTAGGACTTAGAGTTAGAGACTGGTGACCACTTTTAAGTTTCTGAAGGAGATGGTTGTACAGTTCAGTAAAACATATAGTGGACTAAAGCCTGTGTCATCTAAACCTGCCCACTTTCTAACTTGAGTATTTAAGCAGATGTGATATATTTATTTAGCTCTAAGGATATTGATAAATTTCCACCAGTTAGTTCTACTTTCTCACCCTGTCCCATTTGTTATTTGTAAAATGCATTTTTTGAATGTCCTGAGATTAGAGCCCTTTGTACAAGGTACTGAAAAACTAATTACCCTGTGTGATTCCACTTTGTACTCATTAATAACTTGCTCTAATCAGCTGGATAACTGGCACCAACAGCGTGGGATGTTGAACTGAATCATTACTCCAGAATACAATAATTTAAAAATAGAATGGCCGTTTTCAGTATCTGGATAATCTTGGAATCTATACTTGAAAAGCCAAATCCTGGGAAATACCTAGACCTAGAAATACACTTTCTGATTTTGTCAACCAGAGAAGCATGTGGCCACCACATGGCTTACCTTCTAGTCAGCAATATCACCACCATCCACCCACCTCACCCCTCACACACACATTGCTGAAATTCTCCAGAGAACAAAGAGCATGGTTTGTTATTTTTCTTAATAAACTCACCGTAGAAAGAGTAATTCGCTCTTGATGTTTTCTATAAGTACCAGGGAACAACACACAAAGCATCTTTCTGAGTATCTTTGAATGACTCACTTCCTGGGTGTGCTCAATCATGATGTAATCAGGAAAGCTACAATACTTAAATTTAAGATTTTTATTTTCTGGATAAGTTAAATTGGAGAAAAATCATATTCTTTTCGGAGGGGGGAGCATCTGGTAACTTCACTAAGAAGGAAGGAGTAAATGTGTTTCTAGTTGCTTTGAGCAAGCCATATGGTGCCAATCAATACCAACACTGGCCAGTGAAAAGGGTGAATTTCACTTGTGTGTTTCAAGACTTAGTCTGATCCTGTATCGTTGCCATTCCTAGATTCTACAGAGATCTATTTTCTTTCTTGTATTCTCATTTAATACTTTCAAAAGATTATCTGCTATTGGTTGATATTTTCTATTTTTCTGTACATTTCATCAATAATTTAGCCAAAACTAACAAGAAATTCTCCTGAAAGTCTGATCTCTAATGAATACTGAAACCAAGTTTAACGCATTAAAGGAAGTAATTAAGAAGGCACCCTGTTGGGTTTAGGTATGCTAGGTCAGCCAAAACAGAGGATTTTTTTTTATCTTTATGAGATTTTGTCAAATTTAAAGTATGTCTACATTTTAAAACAAAAATTTAATGAAATTTGTTTGTAGCTATGCTACTCTATAAATATTTATTTTTTAAATTATTCTTCACATAACTTAAAGATGATTTTTAAAAATAATGGCCTAGACATGCCAATAAAAGTACCTATTCAATTTGCAAAAAAAAAGTATTACATACCACAGGTATTTTCTACATAATTATATATATATATATATATACACACAGTGGTAAGTGTGTGTGCGTGCATGTGTGTGTGCGTATACGTGCTGTGTAGCATACTAGCCATGTAAGAACTGTTAACTGTGAAAGTTTGTAAGAGGTCAGTCATCTGTTTCATCACCTTACTTCAGAAAGGGCTGTGCCTGTATTAACCATGGGGCATGGCTAACTAATGTGGTTTCTTACTTACTCTTTCACCCCTTTTTTTTCATTGAAGTCACAGTCATAACTAGCCCATATACAGTGCTTACTGTTTGCCAAGCATGGTTGCACTTTACACATACTGACTCACTTAACTCACAGAATCTCTATCAGATAGGTTTTCCATTACTCTTCACATATTACCTTTAAATTCCCTTTCTTTCCCTTGCTTCTCATTTAACCCAATTCTGACTTTAAATAAAGCTCACCTCTTTTTATTCTTCTATTCTCATATTCATACTTCTTATTTTAATTTTTTTCTGACCCATTTTCCCTACTTGTATCACACTTTATCTTCCTGACATTTTGTTTTATCTCTCTCTTTCTATCACAGCTTTCAGTACTTTTGCTTCTCCTAGAATTTTTAGCTGACAGCCATTGCTAAGCAGTGAGCTCTCAAGGTGCTCAAGACTCCTGAGACTGAGCCGCTCACTTGTTCCCATATCATAGGAGCAGGTGAGGCTGACAGGCAGGCTGGGTGCCTGGGAAGTCCAGGGGTGTCAGGAAAGCAACACTTCTAAAGAATAGAGCACTCGCTGTGTTAGATTGGGTTCAGAGATAATCACTCACTCAGTCAGATTGCTATTCAGATTAGCAGTCTTGTGAAAAGAAAGGCCCAACCTTCCCTGATGAGTATTTCAAGTGCACCCTCCCCAGCAAAGATTCTTTAGCGTACTGCTTAAGAACCTTGCACTTACATTAGAATCACCTGGAGAGCTTGTTAAAACAGATCTGTAGGTCTGGGGTGGGGATCACAGGTTTGCAATTCTAACTAGCTCCCAGGCTACACAGATGCTGTCTGCCCACAGACCACTGTTGGAGTAGCAGTGTTTTACAGTTTATATATTTTTCTAATTTTTGGTTTAAACAATTCTGTATATAGTTTAAAGCTAATCACCTGTACCCTCTTTCCAGTGGAAATGATCTGCCAGACAACTCCTGTTGAGTGACATCCACTCATTAGATTTCGTTTTGTGGCTAAACAACAACCAGTTTCTTTAGCTTTTTATAAAAATCTGTGTTGTAAACCTTGCAGCACTCCTACATCTCTCTTTCATGCCTTCTACCAGTTGTCTACATCTTCCTCCAGTGTAGATATGCAAACTGAACTGAATCTCTATATATTTTAAATTGGAAAGAGGTTTGTTTGATTCAGACTTGGTTTTGCAGAATAAATTTTTTCCTATATATTATATTTATTAAACAAAATCTGTATTTATTTAGCACTTACGTATAAAATGTAAGGGAATTGATCCTACCCACGGTTCCGTCTCTATAGCTAGAATACTGTCTCTTGCATTATTTCTTTGTGCAGAGTTGGACATTTAGCACTTAAATATAAAATGTATGTGCTAAATACCTATAGTGTACTGCACAAAGTGAACTGGAGGTTTTTTAAAAAAAGGAACTTAGACACAGATTCAGAACTCCAGTTGCTTTGAAACTCAGTAGGAAAATAAAACAAAACAAGACAATCACAAAACAAATCACAGAGAAATAGAATTTTGGGCTAGAGTGGACCAATTAAATACCAAGCATTGACTGATAATATAAAACTGGAACAGCAATTCCAGGAAAAATAATTGAGTCAGTCGTGTTTAACTAAAAAAAAAAAAAAAAAAAAATAAGGACACAGATAACAACTTTTCATTTGTATATCAGTACACATATAAATATACTTTCTATCTATGTCATGCAGTTATCGCTGGATACATAGCCCCTTTTTTGTTCTTATTTATTATGTCCTATCTCCTCTGCTACAATTTAAGGCCCTTCAGGGCAGAGACGATGTCTCACACTTCATATTACCAGCACTTAATATAGCATAAGTATATATTCCCCACTTACTATTGATTAAATATGTGAAAGTGAGTACACAGGACATAGGCTTATTGGGAAATAAAATGGTCACTCTATCATATTTTTTAAAGCTTATCAAGTAATTTTACCTCAACCATATTAAAGATCTTCATAGGAAGTAGTGTCTAAATCCAAGCACAGTATTCTACATGTAGAAAGACCTTATTAGCATATATTGAGCTAATCATTTCATTCAACAGATATTATCTATTGAAAGTCTATCTGACCCAGTCATAGCTTTTCAGCACTTACTAATTCACTTATTCCTCCTGGCAACATACTTAGGACACTGGGTAGGAAGTACAGCACACAGCGATGAGATAATCTGCCTAAGGTCACAGTGGTTGGCTGGGATTCAAACCCAGACAATGCAGCTCCCAAGTCTGTGCTCTTGAGCACTGTACTGCATCACCATGCTTCTGGGAAGGAATGCCTGTTACAGTCTCTCTCCCTGCAACCAGCTGACATCCTACCTTCCATTACTTCTTTGTGCAGAGTTGGACATTGATGCTTCCCAGGTATAAGTGAGGTGGTACATGTGGGTTTTGGGTTTTGCCCTCACCTAGCACTAAGTTGAAAGTGATTCAAATTTGAATAGTGTGGATCTACTGAGCTTAGTTTGATGCTAGTTTGAATAGAATACTGGAACTTATGTACAAAGTCTCTGTTAAAATATGTTTATAGTTTCTAAATATTAGATTGGATTTCCATACTTCATTACTTGAAATTTGGTTCTGTTTTTGTAAGGGAATTGATCCTACCCACAGTTCCCTCTCTATAGCTAGAATACTGTCTCTTGCATTATTTCTTTGTGCAAAGTTGGACATTGAGGCCTCCAAGGGATAAGGGATATGGAGTACATGTGAGTTTGGGGCTTTGCTGAGATCTAGCACTAATATGATTAAAGCAATTCAACTGTATACATATGAATCAGTCTTGGCCACATTTTATCCTTCTTTGAACTCCTAAAGGACTTTATATTATTCCTGTCACACACTGACCTGGATTGTTAGGGAAGGCTGGTATACATCCAGCACAGCAGGACTGAAATATTTGTCCAGTAAATAAGGAAATTAATGAAAAAATCTGGTAGACTTCTGTGTCACCTGAAATTCATAAGCAGACTTTTCTTTTTAAATATAATTGCAGTAATTATGAAAGTTGATTAATAACAGTTCTTATACAATTTTCAGTCTCCTCATTAAGCCCACATTCCTCTTGGTTATATGTGCGAGGAAAAAAATAGTTCAAATTTATATTAACAGCCGTCAACTTACAAAGAAAATAGTAAACCTAGAAACTTACAAAGAAAATAGAAAACCTAGGTCAGGTTTTCTTATTTAAAATTAATCTCTGCTTGAAATAACATATTTAGACATTGCTCTTAAATATAGCTTGTATTCATTTGAACAATAATGAATGTATTTAGTACTATGTAGCAAAAATTGCACAGTAAAAAGGAAAATATATAAAGTCTAGCTGTTTCAGTTCCTTGAAGGTAAAAAGGTTGACAGGAAAAAAAATTCCTTCCTGATACCAGTCTTATGATACAATATATGCTCTGTGAAAATGTGAAAAAAAAGATGAAAAATGTAAAAATTAAAAAAAAATGTGAAAACAGTATTTGAAGAAAATGGTTTCAAAGAGAGATGATGGGCCAGGAGCGGTGACTCACACCGTGCAATCCCAGCACTTTGGGAGGCTAAGACGAGTGAATCAAAAGGTCAGGAGTTCGAGACCAGCCTGGCCAACATGGTGAAACTCTGTCTCTACCAAAAATACAAAAATTCACTGGGCTTGGTGGCATGTTCCTGTAATCCCAGCTACTCAGGAGGCTGAGGCAGGAGAATTGCTTGAACCCAAGAGGCAGAGGTTGCAGTAAGCCAAGATCATGCCACTGCACTCCAGCCTAGTGACAGGGAGACTCCGTCTGAAAAAAAAAAAAAGACAGATGATGAAGCTGTCTTCTGCCAATCTTAATGCTAGAATAAATGTTGAATGTGTAATGTGTAAATTCTTGTTGGTGCCTGTGCAATTAATCAGGATATTTATTCTAAATCCATTTTTTGTTTCTATACATCCTTTGTATATTTTCAATTATACTCATTTACATATTCAAGAAATAACAAGAACAATGTTTAAAATATCACAAGTAAAGGAAACCATTAGGTTGGTGCAAAAGCAATTGCTTTTTTTACCATTAAATTCAATTTAATTAATTTAATTTCCCATTTCTACCTCTCCTCCTTTCACAGGTACACATATTAATCACAATGCCCTGTTTCACACTTCCTTGGTCAGCACTGATATTCTCTGAACTACTTTTCCTGCACAAGCACATATACCCATAAACATAAATACACACGCATATTAAACAATCCATCACATGATGGATAGCACGGCAGCTGGTGACACTGTGGGGACGTGGCTGCACATGGGCTCTGACCCAACTGGCCTTTTCTTGGTGTTGGAGGCCGCCTCTTCCGAAGTTGCAACGCAGGCAGCTAGAGGTGGCAGAGAGTGTCGGATGGGTGGTGGTGTGCATATCCAGCCCGGGCACAGTTTCCCCAACTGACCAGATCTCAGGTGATCTAGGCTGAGGTCCTCAGTGCAACCATACGGTTCTGGATTCTCTGGTGCTTTTGTCATGACTCAGATGCTGTGCTGGGTCACTTTCTATATCCAGAGGCTTCCCAGTGGACAGATGAAGAATTAGGCATCCTTTTTAATGATGAAGACTGAAAGTGTAGACTCAACTCTTTACAAGAGCCAGGTGAGAATTTCAAGAGATCACAGACTAGAAATTGAAGTTGTTTGGTCAAGAATAATAATAAAGCTGGGTGTGGTGGCCCAGCACTTTGGGAGGCCAAGGCGGGAGGATCGCTTGAGCCCAGGAGTTTGAGACCAGTCTGGCAACATAGGGAGACCCTGTCCTTACAAAAATCAGCCAGGCACAGTGGCACACACCTGTGTTCCCAGCTACTCAGGAGGCTGAGTTGGATCTCTTGAGTCCGGGAGGTTGAGGCTGCTGTGAACCATGATCATACCAACCTGGAGACAGAGTGAGACCCTGTCTCAAAAAATACAATAAATAAATAAAAATAAAACAATCCATTAGGACATACTATTAATGTGTGTATGTGTGTGTGTGTATGCGTGTAAATATGCATATTTTTTTCTCATGGTGTAAGTGCAGTGAGCACTGAACAGAAGGTATAAAATAGCTTTGTCCTGTACTCATTAGTAAATCTTCCTGTGAATACTTTCATGAGCCTCTATTGAGATATTTTGACTTCTGTGCACACTTTGTGATATCCAGGCTAGTCTCTGATCAAAGGATAATACAGATTGAAGGTAAAAAATTTTGGAGGAAATAATATCCACTCTGATACCACTCTCGTGATTAATATGCTATGTGCAGGCTTCTTGTTTTCTACCACCAACTTTGTGTCCTGGCAAACAACTTTGAATTCCAAGGCTGACAGCAGAATGCTAGTGATAGTCCTGCAACTGTAGCAAAGAAAAAAAAAAAAAGATGTTTCTGTGTGTTAAAATGCAAGTTTTACCATGACTTAAAACTTCTTCAAACTGATTGTCAGTGAAACAGTGAGCAAAAATCAATTTAAGGTTGGTGGAAGCCCATTGCTGATATGAAGGGGACTAGTACTGTTGCTGACATTTGGAAGAACTGATCTCTAACTTTTAGGAAGGTGGCTGGAAGAAACTATTGCTAGACAGTAAGCAGGGCTTTATAAAGAGGAATTACCAATAGACAGTACTGGACACACACATGGCCATAAGGACCATACTAATACCTGGAAAATTCTCTTTAGTCTTTTAAAATGCTCTTCAGTTAAAGCTGCCATTGTTGGGGACGTGGTTTTTTGCCTACCATTCATGATGTGTATGTATACTTAAAATGCCTTTCAACTCTAGAAGGACCCCTGTGGGGTCAGATTACAGGTATTAGGATAAATTCATAGTTTATGCTAATAAACCATGACCTTCCAAGAGATAGACATGGAAATAGATATAAATGTATGCATGCATGTGTGCATGTATGCATGTGTGTGTTTGTATGTCATAAAGCTATTTTCTACTTCTGTTTGCTAAGATGATCTAGAAACCATGGCACCCCACTACCAATTACACACAAAGTGTCTAGATTTTTATTTCTAAATGCCATTCTATACACTAAAAGGAACAAGGGCTACATAGAAAAATATATATTGATTGTAGAATTGGGGTTGGGAAAGAACAAGATGAACCTGGAACATTTTATGGTAGCAACAAGTAAAGAAGTGCTCAAAGAATGGTAGGGGCTGGGTGCAATAGCTCATGCCTGTAATTCCAGCACTTTGGGAGGCCAGTGAGAGGATTTCTTGAAGCCAGGAGTTTGAGACCAGCCTGGCCAACAAAGCAATACCCCCATCTCTAGAAAAATAAAAAATTAGGCAGTTGTAGCTACTTGGGAGTCAGAGGCAGGAAGATTAGTGGACCCCAGGAGTTCAAGGCTGCAGTGAGCTGTGATCAGTCCACTGCACTTTGGCCTTCCAGCCTGAGTGCCAGAGACCCTGTCTCTAAAATAAACAAACAAGCAAACAAAGAATGGCAGGGACAAGTCAGAAGAACACACAGGCCAGCCTGAAGGAACTTTCACAGGACAAATTGGAACAACGTGATCATCAGAATAAATAAAAATATTAATGGATCTAATCCATTGAATAACATAATACAATGAAGTCCACAGCAATATTAATAGGCAGGAGATAATAGAAACCTTTTTCTTATGATGGAAATATAACTCCTTACTATAGAAAGAATGACTAGAATAATTACCATTTGGCACTCATCATTGTAATAACTGATTCAGACAAGAATTATCAATGGATGCTAAAACTAATGGTAGAAACTTTGAGGGGTACCAGGATATGTACATAGTCTCAAAGTATTGCCCCACAAGAAACATATTAATTACAAAAGGAACATAGTAACTTTGCATTGCATAAACCTGGCAGACATACTTTAAGCAACTGATCAATATTATGATCACTAGTGTCAATGCCTTGTGGCCTAAGACCAACAGGAACACACCTGCAGTTGAACAAGATGAGTTATTAATTATTGTAGTGACAGAGAATGCACCTCATGAGAAATCACGGGGACATCTCAGTAAGAAGGTGTTAGACAGGAATTATAGGATTTGGGCTTGTGTTAGATAATCTGTGGAGGACTTAAAGAATTTCTGGATTGGATGTTCTCGGGAAGCAGAGGTAATTCTATGGTTGGATAACTTATTAAAGCTAATATAGAAGGAAGGAAGATCAGACTGAAGCTCAAGCTGTAATTGGTAAAGAAGCCACAGGCATACATATTAGCCAGGATCGAGGGATGATTAGTCATTTGTATGATGATGACAATGTTTATGGTTTTGTCTATGCTCAGACTTGATAATGAATGGTCTTGACACAAAATCACAGAGTGGCCTTGACTGATTGCTCTGGTTTAATAAAACGGACCTTGACTGGTGTTCTGGTTAATAGTTTATGTTCAACAAAAGAACTTCAAGTCTCAGCTGTGAATGCCAGTGTATCTCCTAGCAACACCAAGGTTACTGTGGTATTCTCAGATCCCAGATGTCAGGGACAAATCAACATCACTTGCCTACTGATATGATGCATTGAAAATGAAACACCATCACTCCTGTGAAATTCCTGTCCAAAATTCATAACCTGGATCTAATCATGAGGAAATATGTCACAAATACAAATTGCTGGATATTCTACAAAATAGCATGCCTGTATTCCTCCAAATGTCAATGTCATTAAAGAAAGACAGATTGAGTAATTAATCATTCCACATCAAAGGAGACTAGCAAGACATAACAACTGACAGCAATGCATAATTTAGAATTTACTTTTGCTTAAAAGGACATTTCTGGGATAGTTGCAAATTCTGAATAAACCTGTAGATTAGGTAACTGTGTTCATGTTAAATGTTCTGATTTTGATAATTATACTATGATATGTAAGATAATATTTTTACTTTTAGGAAACATATATTGAAGAATTCAAGGGTAAAGGGGCATTATATCTGACCCTTTCTCAAATAGTTCAGAAAAAACATATATTTGTATATGTATTTACATGTGTGCACATACACACAAAGGGAAGAATGAGATTTTGAAAATCTGGATAAAGAATATATGAGAATTCCTCACACAATTGTTGCAAATGCTATGGATCATCTGTAATAATGTCAAAATTTAAAGGAAAAAGGAAAAAAAGTCTTCCTCTTCTGGTGAATTCAACCTTGCTGTATGACTCATTGCATTCTTAGGTAAAATGTCTATTTACACACATATTTACATCTAAACCTCCTAGCTTAATTTTTATGGCCATCATAAGGCTGACGACTGTGGGGTTTATTCAGATGTATATACTTCCTTTAGCAGTCCTTGTATTTGGTAAAGTGTGTTGTAATTCATCTTTTCTTCTGTAGATATGAATTGCTGGCAATATATACACTAAACTTTGTTTTGAAAAATCCCCTTGATACCAATGCACTGTATCACTGAGAAGTGATCCACAGGTGAGCATCTAAGCACTGAACATTTTCTATTCTGTGCTTTTTTTCTTTCGTGTGTTGTTGATATCAGGCTGTTATCAACACATTCTATAAAACAGGACCCTAAGTATATGCATTATAACACACAATTCATTATAACACAGAGTAGAGAATTAGGGATAAAATAGGAGTGAAATCATTTTTGATAGCTTCTTAGTGAAACATAATTGTCTTTATTTTAATGAGTGTTGTTTTAGAGGATTTGAAGATCATAGAGCGCAAGAGAAAACATAGTGCCTTTACATTTAAGCTCGTGTGTGTGTGTGTGTGTGTGTGGTCATTAATGACGTAATCTTAAAGCTAAAGATTATTTAGTATTCTATAGATTAAGACAAGTCATTATTTGAGGCAAAGAAAGTTACTATCTTATTATTATATGGTCCAGAATCAGCTAAAGTCAGATACTATGGAAGTGAGTTGACATGTGCCTGGGTCATCCTAAGAAGGAAATAAAATCAGGACTTTAGCTCAGTCCATTGTATCACTGAGCCTTAACATCTGCAAATGATTTTGAAACCTTGCTATATTTAGCTCTTCTTAATCATAATTAACAATCGGCAGTGACTACATAATTTTTAACAAATGCATAGGAACAATATCTTATTTAGTAGGAGTATCTCTTAGGTTCTCATGAATATGTCAGGGGGACTGCCTTACCTTCAGGACTATACCATCGATCTCACTGGGCCCCATTACCTTGTGGCAATGACCTGAGGTTTGACAAAATTGTAAGAACCAGCCTCAGTAACAGTGTTTCTGCAAGTGTGAGGACTGCCTACCTCAGAATCAACTGGGGTGCTGATTAGAATGAAGATTCCTGGCTCCACCCTAGACCTACTCATTGAAAACTGATGGTGAGACCCAGGAATCTGCTGATTTCCATCAGTTATTCATTTATTTATTTATTTCGCTGTGTTTTTCCTCTCCATCAGTTCTCCTTTTATGTACAAATATCCTTCTGTGTTCTCCATTTAAAACAAACTTAAAAATTAAAAGCAGGCCAGGTGCAGTGGCTCACACCTGTAACACCTCCAGGCACTTTGGGAGGCCAAAGGCCGGGGAATTACTTGAGCTTAGGCATTTCTGACCAGCTAGGGCAACATAGTAAGATCCTGTCTCTACAAAAGAAAAAAAACCAAAATACCTGGTTATGCATGCCTGTAGTCCCAGCCACTTGGAAGACTGAAGTGGGAGGATCACCTGAGCCTGGGAAGTCGAGGCTGCAGTGAGCCCAGATTGTGCCACTGCACTCCAGCCTGGGTAACAGAGAGAGACTCCATCTCAAAAAAAATAGTAATTAAAAAAAAATAAAAAATATAAAAAGTGAAAACTGAAAAAATGAATAACAATAAAAAACTTTCCATTTGATCCTCTATTTCTCATTTTCTTTACTGCAAAGCCTTTTGAAAAGCTTCTCTATTCTTTGCCTAGCCCTTCCCTTTGCCTAACTCACTCCCTCAACCCTCAGCAGTCAGGCACTTATGAAACTATTTTCACACTAGTGCCTTCCTTATTGCCTAATCAAATGGTCTCTCGATGCTCTTGCTAACTCCTCTGTGTTTGACATGACCGAACATACCTCTCCTAAGACTTCGTTTGGCCTGGCCATCTCCTACCTCTCATTCCTTCCCCAGCATCTTGGCTGACTCCTTAGTGCTGCCTTCCTTTTATGCAGGGCTCCATTCTGGCTGCCTTCTCACCACGTTCTATGTGTTATCCCTGGACAGTTTTGTCTACTCCAAAGTAGTAGCACCCACACACTTCTGACCCCCAAACCTGTATCCTATGGCCATACTTCTCTCCAGAGATCGGTTTAATCTATGTATCCACCTACTTAACATCCCAACTTGAAAAGCCATAGATTCCTGAAACTCAGCATGTCCAAGAGTGAACTCATTTGTTCCTCCTGCAAAACCTGCTTTTCCTCCTACCTTCCTCATCCCTATGAAGGGTTTCACTCTTTGCCCAGAGTCATCTCTGGTTCCATTTTATTCTTCTTCCCACTTCTGCCACCACCACTACATCCAGTTGGTCACCAAAAAAATCTAACTTTTTTCCATGCCCCTCCATCTCATTTTCCATTACCTTAATCTGGCCCCTTTTCATCTTTTCCTTGGACTGCTAAGTGTCCTTCTAATTGGTCTGGGCTCCAAAGTTGCCTTGGATCACATTATTCCCCTTCTTGAATGTCTCTCATGGCTATCAACTACCTGCAGAACAAAGTCTGAGCTCCCCACATGGCACAGGAGGCCCTTCACAACCTGGGCCCCACAAGCTCCCCAGTGTGGATCTGACCCCTACCCTTAGAGAGGTATAAACCTTACATTCTAGTTGAGCTGGACCATTTAAATCTCATCTTTGTTCATGCTGCTTCCTTTGCTTGGCTTCTTGGTACCCACCTGCCTACCCCTGTAGCTCTAACAAACTCTGACTCCTCATGGTACTGCTTAGGAGCTACTTAGTCTCTCACATTCCCTACCCCAAGTAGATGAATTGCTCACCTTTGGTGCATGATGCTTTTCCAACACATCACACAGAATTATGAAAGTTTATTCAGGTCTGTTTCCTCCTTACCAGGCTCTGTGTTCTATTAGGGAGGGACTGCATCTAATTCACTGCTGTATTTTGGAATGTCCACCTGGAACTTGAGACTAAATGTTCCATAAATACCTGTTGAAGTGTATTCAAGACTAGAATTCTCCCATCCCCATTTACAGAATTTCCTACTGCCCTATGGCTCTTTGCCACTTTTTGCAAATTTACATGAGAGTTATAGGCAATTAAGAGATTGCTCTATGTATTCCAGAAGAAAAATATTACATAGCCATCACTTCTTGCGTTCTTACTAGGTGCTGCTTTTAAGTAATATATGCATATTAATTCATTTAATCCTTACAACAACCTTAGGAGGTAGGCTTCATCTTTATCATCATCCTCACCTTAGATAGGAGGTAACTGAGACAGAGTAGTTAAGTAACTTGCCCAAGGTCATAAAGCTAGGAAGTAGAAGAGCCAGGATTTGAACCCAGGCAAGTTGGCTACAGAGCAGACATTCTTAACCGTCACCCCACACTGTTTCCATTTGTAGTGTACTGTCCCAGCCTACCATTTTGTCTTCCTTATTTAGTAGCAAAGACACATGTGATTTCAGGAATAGATAAATATTATGTCAGTATGTTTAAATCTATTTGGCTATGTAAGTATGAGAATGTTTTATTGATATAATTTTTATATATAATTTGTAATTTTAAAATAGTTAAATAAAATATGTATTGCTTTTGACTTTCTCAAAGAAGTGTGGAATTTTTGAGTCAAAAGGGACTTTGAAGGTCACTTGGAGAGATGACTCCTTACCCAAGGTAATAAATATAAATTTTAACTAGGAATAATTTTGAAATGTAAGCCAATACAGTTAAAATTCTTAACTAATCCAAATAAGTGTAACTTACAATATACCTGTTAGATAAAATCGTAAGCAAAACTTTATTGAATGCCCACTGTGAACTCAGAACTCATTCTTACGAATATGTTGCCTTACTCAAGGAAGATCCATTGCTAGATAATATTGCTAAAATTAGCTATATGAAGTCACATTTTTGGTAAAGCACATTATTAAAATAGCTTCTTGACAATTAATCTTTCTTTTGTAATATCAGTAATTACTCTTTATTTATTCTTCTTGAATTTGGTTTTCTGCAAAAAGAATAAACCTCTGCTAGACATTTTACATTGGAGGATTCATAAACAAGTAGAGAGAAATCTTCAAGATTTCTATCATTTCACCTATAAAGCAAAATACTTGGTTAAATTATAATTAAGCACCATGTACTTTAAAAAAAAAAAAGATGAAAAATAGAAAAATTGTTATTTGGAAACCAAATGGTGCAGCCCTAAAAAGCATACAAGAAAATCCAGTCCCTTTCAAAAGAAATAAATATAAGAGGAGACATAATTTAAGGAAGTAGAGAGTTTGGACTTTGTCATCTTATATTGGACTTGGCAGTGAGATGTGAGAATGACCATCTACAGCTATCACTAGATTAAATTCCAGGAAGGTTCAGAAGCTGAAGAGACGATGAGAGTCACCAGCAGGGAAGTAATGGATAGTATCTATTGCCTTTTCTGTGATGAGTGGACCAGGGTGCAAAGAGTTCAACTGATTTACTTAAGAGTCATGAAGTAGGTTGTGCCAATATTCTGGGTGACACAGGACTAAAAGGAGGAAATCTAATAACAATCTAGAGGATGTCTAAGTCTGGCTAAACCTTTGGGCCTGGCTCCATGGCCACCCTCTACAGACCCCTCTACTGGCAAGGACCTGCTGAGTGTGGTCTGGCACCCTGAGGTTCAAAGCATTATTGGTTCAGTTACTTGCTTTTCTGTGGGAGGCAGGTCACAGTTGGATAAAACATGATCTAAGAGACTCCAGGTCACTCTCCCCACTGATTGTAAGCCTGATTTCCTAGGTTCTAATGCATTTAGGGCTGATTTTTGAGATGCCATTTGGCCTCTGAGGATTAGAACCAGTCATAATAATATCTGATATGGTTTGGATGTGTCCCCACCCAAATCTCATCTTGAATTCCCATGTGTTGTGGGAGTGACCCAGTGGGAGGTAACTGAATCATGGGGACAAGTCTTTCCCATGCTGTTCTCGTGATAGTGAATAAGTCTCACAAGATCTGATGGTTTTAAAAAGAGGAATTCCCTTGCACAAGTTCTCTCTCTTTGCCTGCTGCCATCCATGTACTACATGACTTGCTGCTGCTTGCCTTCCACTATGATTGTGAGGCTGCCTCAGATATGTGGAACTGTAAGTCCAATTAAACCTCTTTCTTTTGTAAATTGCCCAGTCTTGGGTATATCTTTATCAAACAGTGTGAAAATGGAGTAATACAATGTCCGTAGAGGATATCACAGAAAAAAACTAGAGCCCTCCCTTCCAGATTCCAACACCCTAGAAGTAAATGAGATAAAAGAATGATAGCTGAAAAAGAACAAGTGTAATGTATGTTACAACATGAAATAATTATGACCAAAGGGCAAATATTCTAGATTATTCTCTTTGAAAGTTAAACTAAGTTAACATTAAAAGCCCTGTGATTTCTGATTTTAATTGTTATGTATATTAAAAACTTTATAGATTTTTAATTTATCTTTAAAGAAAAACGTTGGGTTGGGCACAGTAGCTCACACCTGTAATCATAGCACTTTGGGAGGCCGAGGCGGTCAGATCACAAGGACAAGAGATTGAGGCCTTCCTGGCCAACCCTGTCTCTACTAAAAATACAAAAATTAGCTGGGCATGGTGGCGTGCACCTGTAGTCCCAGCTACTTGGGAGGCTGAGGCAGGAGAATTGCTTGAACCCAGAAGGCGGAGGTTGCAGTGAGCCGAGATCATGCCACTGCACTCCAGCCTGATGACAGAGACTCCATCTCAAAATAAAAAAAGAAAAAAGGAAAGGTTACTGAACTTTTTAAGATTAATCCTATGTGATCCAATTTCAGTTCCACTCACATTCTTTATAGGTAAAGTCTGGATGTTAATAAAATGAAAGTAATTTTATGTAATCTGACTTAAAGGCAAGTCATTGTAGAGGGCAACCAGAATAAAAATAAGTGTTCTTAAGTCAAGCGTGCGGTTTGTGCCTACAGAGGCAAACACAAGCAGCTTAGTTCTTAAGAGAGAGCTGCCCACTTGGAGTTCTCTCAATTAAGAAGTTGGAGACAAAAATCCATTTTTTTCTATAGTTGCATGAGACTTTTAGGTATGAATCAGCTTCATTTGAACTACCTTGAGTTTTTAGCCTGGTGTAAGATAAGAATATAATACTGTAGGATGACTATAGTTAATAATATTATGTAGTTTCAAATAGCTAGAAGGAGGATGTTGAGTGTTCTCAACATAAATGATAAATGTTTGAGATAATGGATATGCTAATTACCCTGATCTGATCACTATGCATGATATGTATCAAAATATCACTATGTCCCCCATGATACTGTACAATTGTTATTTTCAACTAAAAAATTTTTAAAAATTTGAAAAAGTAAATGTAGCTATAAAAGACCAGAATGACATGCTAACCTCCTTTCAAATTAACTTTAGATATTAGGCATTATATTTTCAAAAAACATATCAATAATAAGTATTGTGACAAATCATTGATGAGATAGTGTGCCTATGTCACTCAAAATTTCTCTGCAATTGAAGATATGTTATCAAAGGAGCCATTGATTTTCAACACCAATTGCTGCCAAACTCTCGCTCAATCAATCTCTTCTTGTTTTCCTATGGAATTACTCCTTTACTGCAGTATGAATGACTTATTTTTTCCTTTTAAAACAGTTATTATGGATCCTGTTAGGTTGTCTAAGTACTAGACAGTGATTAATCTTCTTTTTTCTCATAATTACTCCCCTGAAAATTGACTAGCAGTTAAGACACTCTGAAGGGCCTGAGTAATTTGATTTTTGTAGGCTGGTGCTCCATGAACCCTTAGAGGAGTTTAGAGAGCATCTCATTCCAGTCTAGTACAGGCACGACACTATACACATGAGGTCTCTGAGGCCTCAGGAGAGTCAGCAATCTCACAGAGCATCAAATATGAGTATTTAAAGCAAAGCATGATATTAAAAGTTATTTGTCTTTTTGTCTCTAGAATGTCTAACTATTTAGGATTTTTGAAATATAATAACAGCATTCATTGCTGCTCTGGTACTTGATAGTACTGATGCTTCTCAATGCCGTTCTGTTTGATGATAGCAATACCCAATTTCTCAGTACATTTCCTATATGAATACAGTGGCACTGCAGCTGTCTTCTGCATTTCTGAATATGTAGGCAAAGGCTATAGTCATATTTCCTTTTGTTAACAATCCTGGGTCATCCAATATTCATATCTATTATTGTCTCATAATAATAAATTGGGATCAAAAGGAAACAAGATTAACTTATAAAGTAGTTGCTATATTTCTTCCAAGTGACGAAGAAGTAACATGGCTTGTTTATTGTTTATATGTGAAAGTGGAATATGCTTTATGTTTTCTGGGCACATCAAGTGTTTTACTCATTTCTTGATATCATTCTATCATTTCTGAAATAGACATTTGGAGTGTTTTCTGCTTTGTGAGAGGCATTTTTGAACAAATGACAGGTTTTTAGTCTTTGTTTTTATGATTATAAACCACTTCATTAGTGAAGAGCCAGAAGAACTGAGCTCTGAGAAAGCTCCCAAATCTGTGTGCTGTGTGCTGGCTGCCTAGTGACTGTGTCCTTTTTACTCAACTCCAAAATACTTGCCTGCTTCTTGCTCACCCCTGTGCCCTGTGCCAGTACTCAGAAGGGGTCTGTGAGTAAAGGTATGTCCTTTGTCTACACTGCGTGCTTGGATGACTGTGCTGTCAAAGAAGAAATGGAAAAGCCCCTCTGCCTTACTTTGTTTATCTGAATAATACAAATGATTACATAATGTGATCATCTGCATCACATTATGAATTTTCATAGAATGCTGCAATGTATTTGATTCTGTTTAATTCTCAAAATAGCCCTCTAGAATATTATTTCCATTTTAGAAAGACGGAATTGAGGCTCAGAGGTGGGAAGTGACTTATCTGAGTTTATTTCATTGTAAATGGCACTTCCAGGCCCTTAACTCAGAATTTCTGCCTTTCTGTCGCCTTCCTCTGATCACAGCTGCCTCAACTTGTTGTTAATTTTATATTAAGCTGTATTAATTGGGGCTAGGAGTCTTCATAATGCTAAATGTAAATTCTTTGTTTTGTTCAATGTTCTTATTTTATGGTTGGCAAACAAAAACAACAAAACAACACTGACAACAACAACAGAAACAACCAGCTGAACCTGCAGCTTTTAATCTTTCGAAAGACAATAGGCTAAAGTGAGGTCCTCATAATAAGGTGCTAGTCACCAGGAAGGAAGCCAGGGAAAATCTCCTCAGGGGGTAATTGATCCCTACTGGCCTAACACTGCAAGGAGCACCGAGTTAGGAGACTCCATGGA
Source organism: Piliocolobus tephrosceles (assembly GCF_002776525.5). Taxonomy (NCBI): domain Eukaryota; kingdom Metazoa; phylum Chordata; class Mammalia; order Primates; family Cercopithecidae; genus Piliocolobus; species Piliocolobus tephrosceles. The sequence continues at coordinate 35,050,981 of NC_045436.1, read as the reverse complement.
GAAATGTCTGCTTATTTTCCTCTGCTGTCAGAACAAAGTTCACAAACACCTTTGTTTTCCCCACACCCTTGGTGTTAGCTAGTTAGGGCCCCTATTTATGTTCAGGGGACAGGACCTGGACATTCATAAAAGAACTGAATATAGATGGATAGCTAAGAAAAAACCAAATGTTAAGATTACCATTATTTATAGCCCAATGATTTAGTATTCTAAAAAAAAAAAAAATCCAAGAACAACAAAATAATCCCTAAGGAGGACAAGAATTTTAAAACATGCAGTTTAGAAAACCAAATTAATCAGGCCTAGGGCTCAAGTAAAAGAAAATCTAAGATATGAAGTCTGGAACACTGAGTCTACATTCTGCTCCTGACTCTGTGCCCTTGGGTAAGACACTCAACTTCCCCACCCCAGATTCATGTGTCTAAGGAGGGTGTAGGATTTCGTGGCCTTCCTAGTGATGGCATACTATTAATCAGAACCTTAACCAGCTCTATTCTCACTATCCCAGTAAAATGATGTTAAAAATTAGAACTCGTGATATGAGAGAAGAGGAGAAATTAATTACAGATTACAAAGAAAGTGTGGGATCTAAGTTTAGGGTGAGGTGTTTTATTGAACCTTTAGGGTTGGTCATAACACCTGCCATATAGCAGGTATTCAATAAATGTGGTTAGACTGATGGAAAGGCAGGCCTCCCAGTGATGGTAAAGGACCTGGGGCAAAAGAGACCTGTGATTGAGTCCTGATCCCCACACATTAACACAGTGCCTACACAAAGTTATAAGCCTCAATTTCTTCCTGTGGAAAATGGAGATAATACCTCATAGGGTTATGAGGATTAAATAAGAAAATGCTTAGCTCAGTGCCTAGTACATAGGAAGCACACTGTGAATATTAGTTGTTATTATTACTAATACTGTGATCATATCTTCCATCCAAAGACTTCTCTGAGGAGCAGGGAGGATCCAGAGATAAGAAGCCTGCAGGTGAGAAATCTATTAGCCTTCTAGGACTTTAGACTTCTGCGGAACTCTGTACCTCCTCTCTCTCCTAATTCTTCAGAACAGAAACTCTCCAGGGACCTGCGGTGAGGTAGCCCGTGGGAAGATGAGGGGCAGAAGTAAGGTGGGCCCTGCGAGCCTCAATTTCGGCCTCTTCTGCGCTGAGACTCAGGCGGATCTTGCTTGGCCTGTATGCGTTACTGGGGGAAATGGACGTGGGCCTGAGCGCCGCAGGTGCCAGGGCGCTGCCCCCAGGCCGACCACCCAGCGGGGATCCTGTAGCTGTCATTACTTCTTCTGCAGGCGGGTAGGAGAAGCGGTGGCCAAAGTGGGAGTCGAACGCTCAGCACAATCTGAGTGTTGGCCGGGAAAGTCTAGGCTCTTTCTAAATCTCGCAGCCAGACCTGGTGACCCATTCGCATGTATTTAAGGCGTTTGCACAGAACGTTATCACAGAATGCAGCCACCTTTCTTACGATCCGGGAAACCAGAGGTCTCTCCAGCAACTCAGGATAGAGGAATTTCTCCTATCTCCATGTGACATCTTCTGATTTAGAAGAACTAATGTTAGATTTCTCTTGGGCCTTTCCACCTACAGCGATAGTCTTCCCTTTGTTTAGCTAAAATTGAGGCAGGCAGGAAAATATTATTGGGGGCATGAGCCTATTAGTGTGTAAACGTATTTATATGAAGTGTGCCTCTAGGGAGCCATTCAAAACCGACCTCTCAACCACAGAAATAGATGAGATTTTGACAACATTGAGAAGCTGCCTTTTGCAAAGTAAATTTACCGTGGTCCTTGACGAAAGGGGGTCGGGGGCGGGGAGAAGTCCAGCCGAGAGAGGAGCGCATTCCATGCTATATTTTTGCAGTTGAAAAGCTGCCTAATCATCGCTAACCGCTTCCCGCATAAGAGTTCTGGGAAGACTTCAGAAAAAAGGCAAATGAAGATTTTCAACTGCCTTCTTCGGGCTGCTGCTTCCGGAAGCCGAAGCCCTAGCACGCAGAGCAGCAGGAGAGGGCTGCTTTCACGCAGTTCCACTGAGCAAAACAAATTCATTTAAAGGCATAACGTTCTGGCTTAAAATTTGGAATTTATCAGAGGCAAAAATATCCTTCAAGAAACTATGGACACTCCGCGCCCTCATTCATTTCCATGGCAGCAGGGTATCTGCATCTTGAGCAACCTATAGAGATTCATGCCTCGTATCGCTCTCACCTCCTTTCTTTTTAAAGTAAAGCCTTTTCCAAAGAAGGCGGCCAGAAAATGGACCCCACCGGGGGAAAAAGAAAAATGAAACGCAAACCACCTTGGCACTGCTTGCGTCTTCCAAAACGCGGTGGGAACAAGGCTATTGAGAGTCTATAGGTAATTCTTTCATATATATAAAATGTATACATATGTATATATTTTTATATACATAAATTATATATATATATATAGTTGTATGGAGCCGTGAAGCAATTATCCATGCTTTTGTCTCCCTCAAGTTCCCCAGGTGGAGGCAGTCATAATCATTATAAGCCGCCTTAGTGACCACCAGGGACGGAAACCGTTAATTACCACGTCTCCTTTGATCTCCACACAAGATGCTTTGGTATTGGCGCTTTCCAAGAACTGGACCAGAGGAGCCAGTTCAGAGTCTGACGTCGATTCTGCATTTAACGTACACACCGAGGTCTGGATCAGACTCCCCCGATTTTAGCAAAGTGTGTGAACTGCTGTGCTGCTAGAGGCTGGCAAGCTCCCTGTGCGCAGCTGATTAGTTTCAGCAACTCGCCACCTGGGCGCTTTTCTTTAAATTTGGGGAGTAAACTGCGAAAACAAAAAAATCTCCACGTCCACTGGCTCTCTCCCCTTCCCCAACTTCCTCTCTCGACTCGTTTGTGGGAGTTTTCTCCTCTTTGCTGGAACTATAATGCGATGCGCAGTCGTTTGTGAATGAACAAAAGTCACCGGCAAGCAGGGCGACAGGGACAGATCGCTGACGGCAGATTAAGGGTGGGAGCAAAGGCCCGGCCTCCAAGGATAATGGGGACCCGTCTTCCCCCACGCCTGGTCTCTATGGCCTCCTTCGTCTTCCAGGTAAGATGAATGTTACTTCATCCATCATCCGCAGAGTACCCTCCCTCAGGCGTGTGTAGAATCTGCTGATGAAACCTATTAGCCCCTACTGGGCAGCTTTGTGGAGCCAACCGACGCTCTCCATTGTGGTCTTTGTCTGCAGAATTTAAGCATTTACATAATGCATTAGCACGGAACTCAGCACCGGGTGGGGGCGCGGCGTGCCGAGCCTGGCGGGGCTAACGCTTCAGCGGCTCCCTCACCCGGCAGCGCCCTAGGACCACCCTCGAGGATTCACTGGAGTTGGGCTGCAGGCGAGCGGGCAAAGAACTTAGCATCTCATCCAAGTACTTCGCCTTCCTTGGCCATCTCCGGGATGTTATGCTTAAAAACATAAAAATAAAAATAAAAATAAAAATAAAAATAAAAATAAAAATAAAAATAAAGGGAGGGGGGCAAAGTTTTGGTGGGTGAACTGAAGCTGGGTCCATGTGACCCTGAAGCCGGAGAAATAAACTTAACAGGAATCTTGCTTTCCTGGCGGACGTTGGGACCTCACCGTTTTTCATGCGGACCGTTGGAAGCTTCGTGCTCAACGGCCACAGGTGCCTAGGAGCGCAGAGAGGCCTCGGGTTCGAATAGCCGACGGGCAGGGCCTGGAATCGCGGGTAGCGACCCCCGCCCCCCTCCCCCACGCGCACCGGCTGAAAGCATGGGGGATTCAGGGCATTTGAAAAAAGAGGGGCTGGGCGCGGTGGCTCACGCCTGTAATCCCAGCATTTTGGGAGGCCAAGACGGGTGGATCACTTGAGGTCAGGAGTTTGAGATCAGCCTGGCCAACACCAGCCTGGCCAACATGGTGAAACCCCGTGTCTACTAAAAATACAAAAATTAGCCGCGCGTGGTGCCTGTAATCTCAGCTACTTGGGAGACTGACGCACGAGAATCGCTTGAACCTGGGAGGCTGAGGTTGCAGTGAGCTCAGATCGCGCCACCGCACTCCTGCTCTGGGTGATAGGGCAAGGCACTGTCTCAAAACAAAACAAAACAAAACGAAAGATTCGGTCAGGAAAGAATCCGCAGGCATTCGAGGCCCTCACACGTTGCAAAGTAAATTCAATCTCTTTATTAAGCCGAAGTCCCGGATATCCATCCTTTCAGAGGGAGGTGGTCCAACTCAGAAATCTCGCCCAAGAGGATTTTCCACCGAATACGACCCCGAAGTGCCAGGAACTCGCCCCAGTCCGGACAGGTGCAGGACCTTTCGTCCCGCCACAACTTGGGACTCTACCTCTCCAAATAGAGCGCTTAAAAGCCGGTAGCGCAGCCAGGATCCCCCGTCGGGAAAGAATCACCGAGCAGAACCCTGGAGCTAGAAGGCGGCCCGCCCCCCTTCCAAAGAAACCGGGATCCCGCGCCCTCCCCGCCGCGAGCGCCGCGCGCAGGCGGCTTCCAATCAGTGAACTTTCCGGGTCTGTGACGGCCTTCGGCTCCGCCCCCTCGACGGCCATAAAAAGTCACAGCAAAGCCTGCACCTCCGAGCACCGCGCGCAGTCCTGCCCCCGGCACGGTTCCCAGGGGCGCTTCTTCTCCGGCTGCTTGTAGCACCGGTCTCACTGTCCCCGCCGTCAGCCACCAGTTCCTTATCAGTCTCATTCCCCATTGTGGCTTGGCTGAGCCCGTCGCCAGTCCTCGCTGTCTTCTTTGCCTTCTTCCTCTCTCCTCCTCAGCGGCCGTACTTTGCGCTGTACCTCACCTGGCCTGCAGGTGAGCAGTAGCGCAGCGCCCCTGTCCGGCGAGCTTACCTTGCCCAGCCCGGCCCTTGCCGGAGTGGCACCGGCACCTCTCCAAGACTCCCTCTTCCCAGCAGGATGAAGAACCCCATGCTGGAGGTGGTGTCTCTACTACTGGAGAAGCTGCTCCTCATCTCCAACTTCATGCTCTTCAGTTCGGGCGCGACGGGCGAAGACAAAGGGAGGAACAGTTTTTACGAAACCAGCTCTTTCCACCGAGGCGACGTGCTGGAGGTGCCCCGGACCCACCTGACCCACTATGGCATCTACCTAGGGGACAACCGTGTTGCCCACATGATGCCTGACATCCTGTTGGCTCTGACGGACGACATGGGGCGTACGCAGAAGGTGGTCTCCAACAAGCGTCTCATTCTGGGCGTCATTGTCAGAGTGGCCAGCATCCGCGTGGACACAGTGGAGGACTTCGCCTACGGAGCTAACATCCTGGTCAATCACCTGGACGAGTCCCTCCAGAAGAAGGCACTGCTCAACGAAGAGGTGGCGCGGAGGGCTGAGAAGCTGCTGGGCTTTACCCCCTACAGCCTGCTGTGGAACAACTGCGAGCACTTCGTGACCTACTGCAGATATGGCACCCCGATCAGTCCCCAGTCCGACAAGGTATGACGTGTGACTCCCAGGGAAGTGGGTTCCGCGGGATGCCCCATCCCATCTCTGACCTTTTCTCTTTCCCGCGAGTAGGGATCTAATTCCTGGACACCTACACTACTAATTCCATACCATTCTTTCGTTTTTTTGAGACGGAATCTCGCTCTATCGCCCAGGCTGGAGTACAGTGTCGCGATCTCGGCTCACTGCAAGCTCCGCCTCCCGGGTTCACGCCATTCTCTTGCCTCAGTCTCCCGAGTAGCTGGGACTACAGGCGCCCACCACCACGCCAGGCTAATTTTTGTATTTTTAGTAGAGACGGGGTTTCACCGTGTTAGCCAGGATGGTCTAGATCTCCTGACCTCGTGATTCGCCCGTCTCGGCCTCCCAAAGTGCTGTGATGACAGGCGTGAGCCACTGTGCGCGGTCTTCCATACCATTCTTAAAGTTCTAGATTAAGTAAGGAAAGTTCTAGTATTCCTAAGGTAGGCTAAGTAAATAAACAAATGGCAACATGCCTTGCAGGATATCTCGAAATGCACAGAGAAAGGGTGTGGCAATCCAGGACCGCTTCCAGAGATTCCAGAGCCGCCCAGTATTGCTGCAGAAGTCATCAGGTGTCCACCCACCATGTAGTTCAAATGACAAAGGGCAAGTGACGGGGGCAGGGTATACAAGAAATCAGTCACCGCTGCTTGCAACTTTAACCAAGAATTTCACTTGAAAGGAATAGGTCCAGAGTTTATATTTAATCCATAACACTATAAAAACAAAGTGTGTGACTTTAAAATAAGGAACCACGCAGTTTTCTCTCTTTGAAAGCTGCATAGAGGGATTTTTCATTGCTTGCTATAAGCTATCAAAATTCACAGTAATAGGGGCTCCCTGGTAGGTCCCTTATTCTTGTGTTGGTGCTTCAGAGTTGTATTTCCCTTGGTGTGCTGAATTCTTTCTGGGTTGGCTTTAATCCCCATCTAGACTTCCTCATTGTTAAGCATCCTTTACCCATTAGCCCTAAAGGTAGATTAGAGTCTTTATGGATTCCCCAGAGATCAATACAATTAGTTTTCAAGAAGAAATGTTAAACATTGGAAGGTAATTTTTATGAGTATTTTGAAAAACAGTATTAGAATTTAAGATTATTAAATTAGCCACAAATCCAAAGTGAAAAATGGATTTTTATTTCCTTTTAAAACCTCTTAATTTTTAAAGATAGTTAAGATTTTAAGCCTGAAACTTTATTTACAATTGGAAACTTTCTCAGCCTTCATTGTACTTGTTAAAGAAGTCATTGTTAATGTTCAGTCTTTACAATGGAAACCTGGGCAGTAACATAATGAGCTTTAGTGTTACTCTTCAAGTTTAGATATTTTTGGGACCAGAAAAATCTGAGTCAGTTTTTTTCATGTAACCAGTTCTTAATTGCTCCACATCTTGGTTGATTTTTTTGACCCATTTGGGAACATCTTTCTCTATCCTCTGTGGGAGAACATGGAAGTATTTTGCTTTTATAGATTGGTGTATGAAACTCCTTGTAGATTTTATAGAGCCACAAAAGACTCAATCTAGGAATTCTTTTCCAAGTAAAATAAAAATACAGTTAGAGCACTGTGCAGCGATTCAAGAATCACAGCTCTAGTCCAGGCCTGTTTAGAAATGAACTCCACCACATTTACAAACACTGGCTCCCAAAGTGTACAAAAGGAAACATGTCAGATTTACTTAGGAACCAAGCAAATCATTTCTCTAAGGAAAAACAGTATTTCTATCAGGTAATTAGGAGTTACCCTTTCATGTAACACATATAGTGCTGCATTATATATATCTACAGAAAAACAGTAACTAAGGCTTTTGTAAGGTAGTAAAATATTTAATCTGCATAAATAACTAGTTGGAGTAGTTTTTCATCTTTGGAAACTTTGTCAGGGTCTACAGAAGTAGAGAAGTGTTTTAATTGCTGTTGCTGCATAGCACCTCTTGTGAAACTGAGTTTTGTCTTCACTTTGAATGGTCTAACAAACAATTTGGCCACAGAGTAGATTTCCCGGGAGAAAAAAAAGTTTTCATCCCAAATTTCCTAATTCTACAAACTGTTTTTGAACATGCGCTGAGAGAAGTAGGTCATTAATACTGAAGGAAGGACTGGTTTCTACCTTTTGAAAACATAAGAAATTATTTGATTCTGGGTCTGATTGTTGAGTTCTCATATATACAACTAATATTAACATGAGAGTTAGAAAGTTGCCTCTTTCTTAAATTTGAGTTAATAAAAACTCTCAAGAACATACTACCCCTAAGGAAAACACTACAATTAGTTTGCAAATGAATGAACTGGAAAAGAACATTTACTCCTTTGTGGTAATACTCTTTTTTACAAGTTTATAAGTCATAAAATTATGGGATTTTTATAATGCTGTTGACAATCAGTATTTTGTAAACTAGAAATTCCTTTGGTTAATAACTATTACTATTCCTTATGCTTTTACTACTATGATTTTTTTACTTTGTTAATACTGCTCTTTCATTGCCAAAAATGATGGCAAATGCCCCTTTTAATTTGTGTGGATTGAGTGCTCACAAAAGTGTTCCTACAGACTTATTGACCCCTTCTAGAAATTTCCCACTGTTGAGCACCACTAAAGATGCCTGCTGGTCTGCTGACCAAGTGAACAGGAACAGGGCATTAGACATGCGATGCTTCTTGAGAAAAATCTGCGTTTGTGGGAAATACAGTCCAAAATGATTCCGATTGACTTAATTATAAATTATCAAGGAAAACAAAAAAGGATAACTGTATTTACAACTTAGTCATTTACCAAAATATATGTCTTCCATCAACCTCCTTTTCTCTCTGTCCTGAAAACTTCAATTTGATCTTCACCACCTTAAAATAGTATACTTCTCAATACCTTGCTAGTTTATTAAAAAGAGACCAATAGTATGATAGAAAAATAGGCCAACATCTAGATAAGAGTTTCACACTTGTTTAGGTATTGTGTAAAAGTATGGATAGAGATAACCATACTGTCAGGATGGTGTATTAAAACTTATTGAACTTGTTCATTGTATCCCTTAAGAATTTGGAAACCTAGCTGCCCTGTCCCATGTAAGCCACTGTAGAAAACCCTAAAAGCACATACAATGCCATGTCTAGAAAAAGAGCTTACAATTAGTATGAATAGCAAAACCCATATAAATATGACAATCACTGCATTCTGGCATTGATGGCAATATGGTAGAAATAATTGTCAACAAAGACAGTAGTAATAATAATCACTGTAATACCTTACATTTATACAGCACATAGAAGAATACAGAGTACTTGTGCATGAAACATCTCAGTTAATCCTCAGAACAATTTGCATGTTCCCATGGAGGAGCAGAAGAGAGTAGCCTGGACAGGTTAAATGACTACTTGAGGTGACACAGCCAATAAGAGCTGGAGCCAGGACTCAGACATAGGCCATCACTTCTGAGTAAAATTATTTTTCTAAGGAAAACATTACACATATTAGAAGGATGCATTCCTCAGGGGTAGGGACAATATTTGTCTTTTTTTCCAGCAGCCGGTTATGTGTCACATAATTGATCCTGAATTTAGCATATTTAGTCAGGAAATGGAATTTGACAATAAAATTAGACTTTCTATACCTGTAGATTTTGAGGCTTATAAAAAAGTTATTATTGGTATCATTAGATTTTAGAATGGCAAATTGGAGGAATTGAATCTACCTTTAATTGGCCAAATTCTATTATTTTTACTCAAGATTAGAGATACCTCTTTGCTCATCTAATTTTAAAATATGCTATTGTTATTGATAAGCACTTTGATGTTTTAAACCTTTAGTCCTGAATAACTATGTGGTTACACTTTCTATAGTTTTCTATAAATGCTGTATTTACATAGGCAACTGCCATTATTAACTTAATTGCCTAAGGGATCATTTCTACTACTATATTGTATAGAATCAGAACTGGACTCTTAACATTGTAAATTTTTTTGTAAGTCGTAAGAGAATTTCTAATTCTTCTGGTAGACAGAAAATAGCTTCAAAAACTGATTTACTGTTTGATATATTCTTCTTGGATTTAGCTACCTTTTCTAATTTTCCAAAATTTTATTTTCCAGTTTTGTGAGACTGTGAAGATAATTATTCGTGATCAGAGAAGTGTTCTTGCTTCAGCAGTCTTGGGATTGGCGTCTATAGTCTGTACGGGCTTGGTGTCATACACTACCCTTCCTGCAATTTTTATTCCATTCTTCCTATGGATGGCTGGCTAACTTCATACCCCCATGTCAGTGTGTGTATTCTGTATGTAAATATTTTTATATTTATAGAGCATCAATCAGTATAAGCATTATTGAGAAAAATGTGACCTGCAACACTGTGTTCTGGATAAAAATGTGATTAGGAATCACGCAGAGTGCTTACTGTGTAAGCCCAAGAACAAAGGCTTTCTGAATCTTCTCAGGCAGTTCAGATTTAAAGCACCATCCAAACCTTGGAAATATGATAGGTTATGGTAGAATTCAGAAATATGAGAAAACCAGCCCCTAAGATGATAGCCACAGGCGATTAATTGTGTTTTTTTTCTCTTGTAATCCTTGTATTGTTAGGCAGAATTTGGAGATTGGAAGACTTATATTGAGACCAGTAACTTTACTGTAAATTTACTTTGTTTCATTGAAAAAACAAATTGGTAAACTTATATTAAACTGGAAGAACTTTCCTTATTCAAATGAAAACATGTTTGATGACTGGTCAAAAAATAAGCTCATAATCTATTTTTTTCATGTAGTATATAGGTCAAGAATGTTTTATTGTCATTACGTGAAACCAATATTGACAAATAGTACTTTAATGATATTGGCAAATAGTACTTTACGATAAAGTAAATGACCAGAATGATAAAGTAAATGACCAGAAAGTATAGAAATCTGTGTTTTCCTGTAAAAACAGCACCATAGTATCACTTGAATAATTGGATTTGGCTTTACTTACTAGGAAGCCTGGAATTCATCATTTTTTTCCTTTTATGTGCCACTGTAGTTACTTTAAATCACTCTGAGAGGTAAATGGATATAGGATTGAAGTTATGTGGGTATTTGGCATGTGTGTGTGAAATAAATATGTAGATAGTCACATATACACAGACTGAGAGACAAATTGTTCTTGATTGCTTTATTATCATAATACTAGTGTGGTATAGAGTATCTGTAGAAGTGAATGTAAAAGTAAGTCCAATCTATTTTCTTATGTCCTTGAATTTGTAGTGTTAACTTGTACATGTTATTGGATGGGTTGTCTTTTAAAGCATTTACTAACATACTGTGAAATTTTAAAAAGCCTTCAGATTTGTTTTCTAGTCACTTTTCTCCATATCATTTCTAATTATAGTTTATATCCTTAAAAGAAGGATGCCACAGCAGTATGTAAAATCCAAACAAGTAGAACCCAAACAAATAAAATTGTTTAAAATAATTTTAAAGTGGCTTAGTACTGCCAGTCATGTAAATTGATTTTGCTGAGGGTCTTACAAGAATTGAGATATAGCAATGGTAAAACAAGTATTCAAGCACTTTTACAAAATGACCAAATTCTTAAAATGAAGCCACAGCTAGACTTGCATTTCTTAACTGTCTAGAATCACAAAATAACAAATCATATTATGAGTGAATATGGGGAGGGCGGGGCCAGTCAATGATAATCTGAACAAATTTTAAGAGCAGATTTTAGATTAAATAATGTTTTATCACCACTAATTTGCCCACAACAAACTTAGTGTTTAATTTTTCAAATTAAATATTAAATTATTTAAGTCTTATAAATAATTAAAACATTAAATGGCAATATCACAGAATACAGGTGTTCTCTGGACCTATTCCAACCACTTAAAATTATCTTAAGTATGCATATATAAAAGCAACAACTATGAGAACTACTGTCTTAGTGGTTTTTCACTTACTATATATTACCCTTGTAGGAATAGTTTAAGTAAATTCATTTCTTAAAAATATAGTGTCCTCAAATAATTAATTTTTTTGCAAACTTTAGTTATTACAGGCAGCAAAAACCACTGTCTGAAATTAAATCTGTGTTCAAAGACCCCTCATTAAAAGCTAAGGATGTTCTTAAGATTGGAATTGAAATAATTAGTCTTGACTTACTTCATTAAAGCAAGATTCAATTCCTTGTTCATTTGAGTGTTCATTATATGCCAGGCATTGACCAGTTGCAATTTTATGATCCAGAATTAATATTATTATTTGTAAACTAGCTATAATAGAGTATGTTACAGTGCTGTGGGAACAGAGGGGAAGAAGCAATTAAATCTGCCAGAAGGGTAAGAGAAATCTATATGCGGGAGGCAATGCTAGCATTAAGCCAAGAAATAGTGTGAGGTGATCTTATCACACTGATGTGTTCAACTGTTTATGGGAAAAGGACACTAGGATGGGTTTTATTTGTGAAATGTTCTACAACACTAGAACTGTTGAACTTCTTGGGAGAAAAGGAGTCTTTGTTTTGTTGTGCTGAGTTTGATTAGTTGCTTAACAAAGTAGAAAGAAAAGCATATCTTCCCGATCACAGTTATAAAAGAAACCCTGAGGCCAGGCGCGGTGGCTCACACCTGTAATCCCAGCACTTTGGGAGCCTGAGGTGGGCGGATCACGAGGTCAGGAGATCGAGACCATCCTGGCTAACACAGTGAAACCCTATCTGTACTAAAAATACAAAAAATTAGCCGGGTGTGGTGGCCGGCGCCTGTAGTCCCAGCTACTCGGAAGGCTGAGGCAGGAGAATGGCATAAACCCAGGAGGCGGAGCTTGCAGTAAGTGGAGATCACACCACTGCATTCCAGCCTGGGCGACAGAGCGAGACTCCATCTCAAAAAAAAAAAAACAAAAAAAACCCTGAGCCATTAATGTGTCTCCTAACTTGAGGAAGTTCACGAATTGCTCTGGGCTTCATCAGTTAAGATTCATCCTTATGCTTCTGCAAGTCTCTTGTATTTATGTATTTCTATCCTGATTTCTGAATTGATAACCTAGTAGTGTCGGATGAAGTTTTTTTGTGCTTATTTTATTCTTTGTCATAGATGAAGGCAGAATAGGACTAACTGGGGCTAAGATGAATTAATGTAAGTGTCAGATACTAGGCAGGTGTTAGGGATGAAATGATGAATGAGGCATGGACCTGTTCCTCAGAGTTTATGGCCTAGTAGACATAATTGTATTAAGATTTTCTGCAGTTGACATTTGCATAAAGCTAACTGACTGAAGGAACAGAAAGTGCGGCAGTTGATTTTAACAGATATGACCAAATTTATACAAACCATGTACCAACACTTGAAAGATGGGTGGATATTTTCCAGGAAACAGATTTCGGGCAGGACATTCCATGCATTGGAAATAGCATGAGCAAATGCATGAACATTGCCTACAACATGCCTGGACATAGCTGTGAGGTACCGTATGAGTTGTTGACTTGAAAACATGGAACTGCACAGGGCATTCAGGCAAGTGCAAGTGGTTCAGGGGCCAGAGCAGAGCAAGAGTGATGAGTAAAGATGTCAGAAAAGGAGAGCAATGGTCTGGTACAAGTCTTGTGTAGAACAAGAAGTTTAGACTTTTGAACTGGCAATTGAGATTTGGGGTTCAGAAAGATAAATCCCAAAAGTATAGAGGACAAAGGGACTCATTTTAAAGGACTAGCTAAGATGCTGAATCTCTAAAAAAAACATAAAAGGGTCTGTAATCGTGAGGGTAGAGAGAAAACTTGTTAAGGAAGAGTCAACAGACTTTAGCAAAATCCTTTTATTTGATTCATGCGTAACTCTTGATGGAGTGTCAAGAAAGAGTTATTCACTTTTCTTTCCTGCCAGAAAGTTGGTTCTTACAAAATAGATTAACTTGATGACTATGTGTATATTGGATACTCCTAATTTTAGCTCTGTTAGGTATGTTTCTTTCTAAGGACAAGCAAGTATGTATAGATTTGTTGTTTAATTTTTTTTAGTATATATATGTTTCTTGTTTTTCCATTTTTCTACTTCATACTGTTAATGTCAAATATCAAAAGTGTTTTCCAGCAGTATCAAGTTATGGCAATGGCAAAAGTCCTTGTTGTAGATGAGAAGCATATAAGAAATGGTTGCCAATCTTAGTTTCGTATGATCTACTTAGAGTTTTAACCAACCTAGATCTGTCAGCTAAGCTAATTTTATATTTGGTATACATGTATGTCAAATAAAGTCAATTTTACATACTATCCTCTCTTGTCTTTGAATTTTAAATACATAAATGTAGATCACAAACTTTTTTTTTCAGCATGGTAGCCTGATGAATTTTGCCTCTCCAAGCTTCCTTTACAGATTACCAAACATAGTTTTATGCATTTGAATTTAAAACTTTATGTGGATTGGTCTTCAAACTGATAAGATCTGTGTTATCCATATCTTGAAGCCTACCTTGATTGTGTAGGAATAGGTTCTGTGTAATGTTAAATAACATATCCCTTCTCCATTGCACAAAATTAAGTAACAATGACAACAAATAATTAGTCATAACATGAACTCTATACAGTTGACCCTTGGGCAAAACAAGTTTTGTTTGTTTGTTTGTTTTCGTTTTTGAGACAGGGTCTCTCTTTGTCTTACAGACTGCAGTGCAGGGACACAGTCCTAGCTCACTGTAATCTCATACTCCTGGTCTCAAGCGATCCTCCTGCCTTGGCCTCTAAAGTAGCTGGGACAACAGGTGCATGCCACAATGCCCAACTAATTTTAAATTTTTTTCACAGAGAGGGGGTCTTGCTATGTTGCCTGGGCTTGTCTTGAACTCCTGGCTTTAATTGACCCTCCCACCTAAGCCTCCAAAAGCACTGGGATTATAGGTGTGAGCCACCAGGCCCAGCAACAACACGGGTTTTAACTGGGTGGGTCCACTTACACGCAAAATTTTTCAACCAAATGTGGGCAGCAAATAAAGTACTCCTAGGATCTGAAACCTGCTTATATAGGAAGGACCAACTTCTGTATATGTGGGTTCCAGTTCCTGCAGGGCTGACTGCCAGACTTGACTATGTGTGGATTTGGGTGTACGTGGGGGTCCTGGGCCAATCCTCTGAAGATATCGAGGGAACACTGTAACCAGATTTATGGGTGAGGAGGGGATGGGATGTGAGTAGAAGCAAATTCCAGGCCCAGTCTTGAAATGCATTCATAGCAGTGCCAAGGACCATAGAGGTTACTGAGCTTAATGCTTAGCCATCCAACGACAGTTAAGATGTGGAAAATCAGGCACTTAGGGGTTGAGGTGCTTCAGAGCAAGACCCAGAACTTTGTGCCAGATTTCATTCCATTATACCATATGGCTCCCTGAGGTCTCCCAGGGATTAGACAAACTTTTCTCCAATGAATGTATCTAGTTCTTGCACACCTTCTATGTCCTTTAAGCAGGATCACACAAGAACAAACTGGTTAGAATCTTAGTCCTGGAATTGCTCAGACTAATGTAAAAGAATGGCAAGATTTTAAAATAATGGTAAGCTTGTACAAGTGTCAGAAGAGGAGATATGAAACCCTTACCTGTCTGATGGGGACCAATGAAGGACAGGGGTGTCACGTCACAGAAGTCTTCATTGATGCCTTAACTGACCTGTAAAGAATATGAACACTTAAGGTGAAAAAGACCTCCTTTTTCCAGGTCTTTCAGGCACAGGGAGGAGCAACTATTACACAAAGGGATGGAGTCAGGAGAACCCATATTGTAGTTGGGTTACAACAGGGCGTTAAGAACAATCACTTGAGATTATATTGTTGCTTTGAGAGAAAGGTGCCAGTCCTGCCACAAAGAACTCACCATTCCTTTGGAGAAGAACAAATCTGACTCAGATGATGCTGGAGACAAGAGGCAAGTTCACAGAGGACTTTGCGTTGTGAAAGTTTGGAGTGGAAAGAAAGCATTTCCCAAACTTTTCAACTGGCTCCGGTGAGTATTAGGAGCATGTGATTTTCTGAAACACAGAAAGAAGAGGTGTGTAGTTAGTTTGTGAGGAAAAGAAACACTTTTTTTTTTTTTTTTTTTTGATAGGGTTTCATTTAAAGTTACATGGAGAAGTGGAAAGTAATCACTTTAGCACTCAGCAGATGAATGGTCACTGCTTCCTGCTCAGCTCACAACTGTTCCTGTGTCCTCAAACAACTCTAGTGATATCTTCTTGAGTCTAGATTCTGGTGCTGCTGTTTGTTCCCATTTAGCTTATGATGGCTACTCGCATGGCGGCCCACCTACTGCCACTAACTCACACTGCACCACTGTTTCTGCTGCCTTGTGGTTTTCATTACACTTCTACCCTGATACTTTTAGCTTCTGCTCCACTCAACCTGGTCGCTGTCTTTCATTTAAGATTGCAAAGGGATCTAACCAAGCTGACCAGTAACTATGCAATATTTGTGGTCACAGTAAACAGTTTCTAGCCTGGCTACTGCATGGACCATTGATTCCCCTGATGGCCTTTAGGTCTGGTACCTTCAGATCAGGTGACATCCTTCGGCTAATCACTTGTTGCCAAATTGCATGACCATGTGTTCCCAGGCATGGAGATCTACTCTTATTCTTAAGGAGCTACTCATAAGTGATGTCACTAGGAGGATGGCTGTCTGCTTTAGTTTAAATGGGAGAGCTTTATCTGATGATCACTTTAGAGAGCTTATTCTGTAGCAATATACAGAATGGATTGGACAAGGAGATGTAAATTAAAGAATATGAAGTCTATTACCAAGATGCAGAAGGGAAATGATGAAGACTAGATGGAAGTCAGTGTCAATGGAGATGGAGGGGAGAGAATGGATTGATTTGAGGGGTGTGAAAGATGGAGAGTGTTTCATATAGGGTCCAACCAAGGAAACAAAAACCATTCTAGGTACTGTCTGGTGGTGTGTGTGCGTAAGAGATACCCCGGCTTCTCTTTTCCTTTCCTCTTACCCTCCAATCTCCTGTGAGGACTTCACATCGGGTAGCTAATGCAGAAACCAGCTAACAGGAGAGCCTGGAAAACAGCCTGCTGAGCAGGGCAAAAAACGTACCTGAGGGACAATAGGCTGAGGCAGGCACCAGATTAGTGTGACTGATTGTACTGTGGCATCATGGCTAATTTAGGGGAATTTTTTAAAAATGAGGCTTGGGAGAAGTGTGCATCTGGATTTGGATCTATGATGTCTGAGTAGCCCAGGGTCTCACAGTTCTCACAGGTAGACAATAGGAAATCGGAGTCTCATAAGACAGAGTTCAGGGATAGGAATGTATTTAGGAGTTATTGTGACAGTGGTGGTTCAGGCCAAGGATGTGAATGAGCTAGACCATCCTGGGGAAGTTTAGGAATAACTTTTTTTTTTTTTTTTTTTTTTTTTAAGATAAGGATGGAAGACTAGGGTTACAAACAAGGGGAAGGAAGAATGATCCAGAATAGTTCCAGGAGAAGACTGCAAAATAATGCTACAAAAAGTTAGAGCAGACCTCATACGGGAGAGATTGTATGAGGAAGCCAAGGAGGAGTGAGCTTTTGAAGGTATGGGTGTGAACAGCATCAAGATACAGAAATGAGGTAAGAACTGATTAGTGCCCACATTGGATTTGGCAATAGGGAGACTGTGAGTGACCTTAATTAATAGGCATTCCACTAACTTCAAGTATGGGGGTGTTAGGGATGTTGCGGTTGTGGGGAGAAGGCAGATTGTAGGTTGATATCTAAATGGAAAATGACTATTAACTTCTCTTTGTAGCAGTTTGGTGGGAGAAGGAAGAAACAGATAAAGCCCAAAGACTCAGAAAGCAGTATAACATGTGATATCTCTTACTACTACAGCATGCTTTAGAACAAAATGTACTGTGACCTGTCACAAGTTAATTTTTGTAATTATTTTCTGAGGGACAAACACTCTTTTTTGTGACATTATCACAATTGTACTTTTTTTCCAAGACTGATTACTGTCAGAGGTTCAGTCTAATCAATGAGCATTCCCATTTCTACTGGCTTCTTTGAAAAGAACACATATTCAGATTCAGAGTCTAACAGGCTCAGAGGATCGGGAAAGGGTAGAGATTAAAACCGCACTGCATGGGACTCTCGATTCTTGGGCTCTCATTCAAACAACCTGTTGGGGAAAGTCCATTACCATTCCTTCCCTTTCACAGAATGATAGAATAGAGCGATCAAGACACAGTGCAAGACTCAAACTCTTTTGGAAACTTTTTGACCAGCATGACCTCATAAATACTTCAGATTCTTTATAATTAAATTATTCATTGAAAAATAGAATTGAAGGTTAAATAAATCCAGGTGGCTAACAGAGCCAATGACAATCGGATAAAGTAATGGTTTCTTATCCCCCCTTTTTCCTATACTAACCCAATTCACGTAGCATTTTGAGACCACTTTATCTGGCAATTGACTGAATCACCATCCTTTGAAGAAGAATATGTTAGTATTCCTGAGAAAACCTTCTTGTTTATCATGAGCCAAACAATGATTCCAAATTGAAAAATTTATCAGATAAACAACACTTGTCTGCTAAGCCTGGCTCAGCAGCAGCTGCCCCCAAGAATCTGTTCAGGCAGAAGAATCAGAGCTTTTTAAGCTTTATCTTGGTGCAGACACCTGATCTGACCAGGTGTCTCACTGCTGGGTAGAAACCTAAAAGGCAGCAATTGCTACTTGCTTGATGAATGTCAAGATTTATTTCTTCTTCAATCTCCCCATGCCCCCAGTTCTCTTCTTCACACATCACATCTCCACACACATCTTTCTCTACTTCACCTCTGACAAGTCACAGAAAAATGACTGCCAGGGAATTAAACCATGGTAAATTTATTGCACACTACATGCAATTTTTCTGGATGGGAAGTTGAGGTGACAATAAACTTTACATTTAAAAATATAAAGGCTTTTAAAGAATAATTCAAGATGGGAGAAAATCTGAAAACGAGATTAAAGGAGTGGATTTGCACCACCTCAGTATGTTTGAGGGGCAACTCCTCTGTGAAGTGAAGCAGCAGGCAACCATCAGGGTTCCTTTCACTGCTGCAGCAGCAGCTGGTGCATCGCCACAGCTCAGCCAGATTTCTCCACTTTGCTAATGCTCCTCCTGACCACCCTGCAAGCCAGTGCAATGGGGATCCTCCCACATCAGAGACTTCTGAGACAATGTTCATTTTGCATTTATTCTCGATACACCTCAGCTGTAGGATTTCTGGACTTCTGAGGTGGAGAAACAGATACTTCCTTTTAGAGCAGTGATTCTCAAAATATGGTTCTTTACTTGGTTTTCAAACCGAACTTATCCCTGCAAAAGGAAGTCCATTCTTCAATTTATACTAGAAAGTGGGAATGAATGGCGTGGATTAGTTGCAGTCTTTTTCTTCTTCTAATAGGGCAGAAATACAAGTTTCAGTCACTATTTTGGGGTACTGTGGTTTGAATGGGCATCACTGAAAGAACTGTCATCATGGCTTTACCTGAGAGTTTGGACGTTTACCCTCGTACAGTGTAATTAATTACATAAAATTTGTCAACTTGCCGGTTTCCCCTTTATGTTTTATTATTATTTTATTTTTATTTTCTTACTTAAAGAAAGATGAATCAATCTTTATTCTCAGAACTTGGTCTTTATTTTTTCCAATGTAAAAGAAAACTTTGTGCTCATGTTCCCATCGCATCCAGGCTCAGGTGCCTTAGCTCTCAAGGACTTCACCTGCTCTTCTGGACTTTTCCATGCAAGGTGAACAGATGCAACATGCAGAATGAGCACTCTGCAAGAGACCACAGCATGAAAGCTTTATTAATATACTGAAACTAGGGAATGTCACCACAACCTTGCCAAGCTGATTTATGATCAAAGTGCAGTGAAATGCAATGCTATCTTGTAGTTATGTGACCAATGCTAAGTATCACTAATAATAGCCCAGAATGGGATCACAAGTTTCTTGAGGAGCCATGGATGCCCAAGTGTAGGGGAGAATCTTTAGATTATGAACACTCCTGAACTCCAGTAACTATCAGTCAGAAGTAGACAGCCATGGCAACCGTTGGTGTGGTCATCTACTGAAAACAGAGATGACAACACATTGAGAGTTCCCGGATGATAGGTCTAGAGAGGCTTAGGCCAGAGCCAATCTAATCCCTTCTCTTCATATGCCAGTTAGAGACCTATAATAACATAGGAAACTCCAGGAAATTTCGTAATAGAACCAGAGCAAAAATCTAATTTTCCTGACACTTACTCCCCGTTCTGCTCTGGAGATTCTATATTGATGTATTGTTTGCAAGCTCGCCAACTGGTAAGATTCTTATTCCACACTGGTAACATTAGTAGCTTATCTGGAGAAAAAAACTTTGATTCCAAAGTTATTGTCCCACCTAGACAGCAGGGCAGACTCTTAGAAAAGTAGAAAAGGTCAATTTTTATCCCTTCTGCCCCTTTTTTGGATTGCTTAATTCTTTTCCTTGCCAGGCTCAAATAACTGGTACAAATTTTGCCTGGTATGGAAGAGACCTGGTAGAATCAGGGAGTTCTTCCAAGAACCCAGAGGATCTGTAGGGTTCCACATATGTAGCCTTAAAGCATTAACTTTTTCCTGGCAGGGCAAGGCAGCCAGCTTATTCCCATGACAGAGAATTCAGTTCCTTCACTCCTTTCGTTCAGTTCACATGTATTCACTGTCCACAATATGCTAGCCATTGAACTTGGCAGTGGGGTTACAGAGGTAAAGGACAAAAGTTTCCATTCTCATGGAAAAGGTATGTTGTGACCACAGTGTTATAATTATCTGAGTTGAAAACAGCTTCAGAAAATATATAGCATTTTAGGATTTATTATTTCATAACATACTTTCACATAAGTTTGCTCACTTAATAACTGTCACCCCATAAAGCAAAGAAGAAACTAAGCCTATAAATTTCAAGTGACTTAGCTTTTCATATAGCCATTTTAACCAACAAGGTAACTGTGATTCTCATTTTACAAACAAGAAGACTGAGGCTAAACACACTAAATGTTTTATTCAAGATCCTATAGTCAGTGATGTTATATTAAGACTCATACCTCAGTATTTTCACTTAAAATTTTGTAATATATCACACTGCCCTATTTGCAGGGAAACCAAGTAAATATAGTCATTACTTTCTTTCCAAGATCACACTGTTACATTTAGCCAGTGGCCACTTGACATGATGAGAAGGCAACACATTTATTTCCAATAAATAAATGTGCTTTTTGGCTCACCTCACCTGTGCTTTTTGGCCATAGAGTTTAAAGTTCAATATGATATAACACTTTTTAATTTCTTAAAATCCTCACCTAGGGAAGTAGTATGGAAAGATATGGCAGTGTCTGCCCCTGGAGCCTGAAATTTAAGCTGACACAATTAATGCCTGGTTTTAGTTTTGTTAATGTATCTGTTATGGGCTAAATATCTGTGCATCCCCTGAATTCATATACTGAAATCCTAACACCCAATGTGATGGTATTTGGAGGTGGGACCTTCGGGAGGTGATTAGAGTTAGATGATATCATAGGGTGGTATCCCATGATGGTATTAGTGTCCTTAGAAGAAGGAAGACCAGAAATCTCTCTCTCCCTGCCATGTGAGGACAGTAAGGTAGCCATCTGCAAGCCAGGAAGAGGGCCTCCACCAGGAATGGAATCTGCCAACACCTTGGTCTTGGACTTCTCAGAGTCCAGAACAATGATAAATAAATGTCTGTTAAGTCACACAGTCTATGGTATTTTCTTATAGCAGCTTGAGCTAAGACAGTAGCCATGCAAGTTGCACCCAGTTACACCACACACTTTTCATGTTCAACAGTCCCCAATGAGGACAGTATGGGGTTTATGAGCTGATACCATTATGAACAGTCTGTATTCCACAGTGAACTGTTTGAAAAGCAACTTCCTTTTGTGAAGCAATGTCACAAAATGTATTAAGATAAAACAAAAGCCTGTAATAGTAAGAGATGTGTCCCTGTATCTTGTTTGTTGGTATACATACAGATGTACACATAGGTTCCTAAATTGGGCATCTTGGTAACTGGGATTTACTCTCTAGGTTTATGAGGAAAAGTTATTTCTGGGCAAGAAAATTTGCATTCCAAATTATAGTACTGAAACTCACCTGGTCCAATGCTGAGAAGCTGGGATGCAGTGGTGGCAAATGGACAACCCTGGCTCTCCACCAGTGGGGAATGGTGCAATCCTTCTCAAGGCCTCCAGGCCTATTGCAATGACAGGCCTGGTTACAAATCAAAGGACATCATTTACATGTGTGATGTATGTAATGTTGATTCAGCAGATATCTGTCTTGGCCATTTTCTAAGAATAGACAGGCCTTAATCCTCCTATAGTTTTCCCTCAGAATCTTTAGCATTCATAAACCAAGCCCTGGAATCTTTGCTGATGTTGTTGAGAAGCCAAGAGCAAGGCTACTGTCAGGTCAGAAGGGTGAGGTCCTGAAGAAGAAATTAGCCTAGGAGATGGGAAAGTGGGAGACAGGCATGGTTCATGACAGTGCCTATTGGAAGGGCATGTGGTCCAGTCTATTCTTATAAAGACAGTCCTCCCAGCTTCACGTGGCCCCTCTAGGCACCTGCTAAGTGCCAACCTGAATGTTTGCAGCAGTGTGGAAAAACAGACCACACCAAGTGCCTTCTGCAGATGAGGGATCAATTGGTGGATGCAGGCCCAGTACCCTTCTTCTACCAGGGATTCTAAAATGGGGGATGGGAGGCTGAGCACAAAGGCTGGTTCCTGTAATCTCAGCTACTTGGGAGGCTGAGGCAGGAGGATGACTTGAGGCCAGGAGTTTGAGACCAGCCTGGGCAACATAACAAGACATGTTCTCTAAAAAAATTAAAGTTAGCCAGGTGTGGTGGTGTACCCCTGTCATCGCAGTTGCTCAGGAAGCTGAGGTGGGAAGACCACTTCAGTCTGGGAAGTCAAGGCTGTAGTAAGCTATGATTGCGTCACTGCCCTCCAGCCTTTATGACACAATGAGACCCCATCTTATAGATGATAGATAAAGTGGGCAGTGGAGGGAGGCAGAGCTCAAGAGGCTAAGCCATTCCAAAACACCTCTGTGCTGAAAGTTTGAAGTTGATGAGTTTGCCTTGTTTACAGTTTGTCTTACTCCTTAACAAAATTATACACTTTTCAAGGGAGTTTCTTAGTGTCTAGTAGTCACGGTGTATATAGCACTCATAAATTATAAAGCGTGAATACAATTGCACGGTCCCCCAGAGTTATTTTATTTTTTAGAAAGTTCTATAGACAGGCAATCAAGGTAAGGAAGATCTTTCATTTCCAGCCGCTCAGGAGACTTATGTTCAAACATTTAACCAACCATTCTTTTTCTTTTTTCTTTCTACCTTCCTCCCTGCAACAAGTTAATACTGAGTACCTGAGCACAAAGCAGGTGCTGTGCCCGTTTCTGCTCTGGTTTGGAAGAAGAAACACCAAGTCTTCCTCACAATCAGAATGCAGAGGGTAGGTCTGTGTGGTCTCTCAATCTTATGCCTGACAGTATTAGTGGTGATATTATTCAGGCTGTGGCTTACATGTGTGCATAAACCTTGCACTTATCTCCATGCATTGTAAATTTCCTATTTAACCATTTGCTTATCTCTACAATCTTATCCCAGAGTTTGCAATCTCTATTCTTAAGACTGGCTCTGGGTTTAAGGTACAAAGGATTTTTCCTTTCTGTCTTCTTAAATTTCTTCTGTTGCCCAGATGACTATCATATAAAAAACCATTTTGGTGTGTACCAATATGAAGTGGATTTGACTGGCTCTGAAGACCACCACAGTTTTCCGGGATGTTTGCCCCCCCACTGCCTGCTTGTGGGAACCCCATCAATTCAGCATGTGAGCTTTTAGGTTGGCTACATTACCCGTTTCCATCATTACTCTCATCATGAAAAAAATAAATATATAAATAAAAAAATTTTTAAATAACACTGCTCCTCTCTTGGATGTTCTTCTGTTTGTCTACCATCTAACTTAACGGGAGACTGTCAGAAAAATTTTCTTATTTCTAGATTTAATGGGAATATAACTAGTTAAACTGGAAGTTTTGTTATTCAATTCTCTAAATTTTCTGTGTTGTTTCACAAACATGATCACATTTATGTGCAGTTCCTCACCATAATTTCATTATTCTCTGATGAGTCTATTCAGTCTTCACGGGGAAGTCTCTGTGATAAAACACAAAGGCCTGACTTTTTTGTCTTGCTCCATTAAAATGATCCCCATTGAAAGTTATTACATCCACTGAAAATTATCTGTTTTAATTTTCTCTGGTATAAATGGGAGTATTACTACTTACCTCTCAGGATTACTGTGAAGGTTAAAGTATGTTGAGCCCTTCAGTGGGCTTGGCACATAGATGTTCTCAATAAATGTTAACCAAGAGGCTATAGGTAGTATCACCCCCTTCATATTCTGAACAGTATTTCTTTTTTTTTTGAGATGGAATCTCGCTCTGTCGCCCAGGCTGGAGTGCAGTGGCGGGATCTCAGCTCACTGCAAGCTCTGCCTCCCAGGTTCATGCCATTCTCCTGCCTCAGCCTCCCGAGTAGCTGGGACTACAAGCGCCCGCCACCTCGCCCGGCTAACTTTTTGTATTTTTAGTAGAGACGGGATTTCACAGTGTCAGCCAGGATGGTCTCGATCTCCTGACCTCGTGATCTGCCCGCCTCGGCCTCCCAAAGTGCTGGGATTACAGGCACGAGCCACCATGCCTGACCCTGAACAGTATTTCTAGGCTTACAGTTCCTCCTATTACCTACATATCAATTCTTTCTGCTAATGTTTATTAAAGAGATCCTTGTATCTTCTAGCTTCTGCACCACAATTGAGCTCTCAGAATCTGAGCAGCTGCTTGGCCCTCCTGCTGCCAAACTTTGGGAAGCATGTCCAGGCCCTGTGGTTTCTGGGTGGCACCATGAGCCCTGGGGTGGCTGTTAATCCCTCTAGCCACTCCATTCGACTGATCTGACTCAGCTGCTGAACTTTCGGAACTTTTGGAAATTCCAGTAGTGGTCAGACTGGCTTAGCTTACAGCAACTAGATGTGATGGGTCTTTTAAAGCAATGAGTTTATGAAGAGAAAGGATATGGGCTGTAAGGAGATTTTTCTTTTTCTTTTTTTTTGGCAAAGCTGCAGAACAAGAAAGTTTGTTTGTCAGGGAAAGGAGGAGGGAGGGAAAAGGGAAGTGTGGCCTTAATAATAGAAGCCAGGAATACAAACGAAAGCATGTTTTATAAATGAGCACCTCTTTTTCTGAAATCAGAACTTAGAAATGTAAAATAACTGTTCAGTTATAATTAGCAATCATACTGATAATTCTGAGGTTTTACATCGTTCAAGATTCCACCTGAAAGATTCATTTGTCTTTCCACCTGAAAGATTCACACAGATCAATCTGTGTGTGTGTACATGTGTGCGCTCAGTGTTTCTTCTAAATATTTGGAAATAATAACACACATATAATAAAGCAATACTTAGTTAATTAAAATTTTTAATTAACACTGATACCCAATTTTCCAATATTCTTTATAAAGGAGAGTACATTTTCCTTGGTGCTTGCCTCCATCAAATAGACTTTAAAAAACCGCTATAACATCAGCCAATTTCCCCCTTATTCTGATTTCCTATGGTACTGTGACTTAATGTGCATTCCATGAGTCACTTGCATCAGAACTTCTCAGGAAACTTGTTAAAATTTCAGGTTCCTGGGGCAACATTCTACATCTACTGGAGCTTAAGAGTTAGCTACCCTAATATCATAGTCCCTTTCCTCTTTAGTAAGATGATCTTGACTTACGTGGAATTAGCCATACACTTAGCCTTCTTTTCCATGTGACAAAGTTTTGACCAGTCAAATAAAAGGAGATATGCTGTGTAGGAATTCCAGGAAGCCTCCTTCAAAGGGAAAGAATATGAAGTTTTCTTCTCCCATTTCTCTTGCTGCTAGCCTGGAAGTAGACACCATGGCTAGAGACAAGAAGCCATTCCAGATCATGAGGTGCCTCTGTGGACGGAAGCCAGGAACATATGGTAGTAAAACAGAAAGAACCTGGGGTCCCTGTGGTGCCAGTAGGTCAGGTTTGGACTGTCTTCCTCTAGAGGAAATAAGCTGCTAACTTATTCAAGCAGTTGAAGTTATTTTAGATTGTTATCTTATATGCAGCTGACCTAATGCCACTTGCTAATTCTCCTGATTTAAAATATATGAGGGTTGTGAAATCTGCATTTTTGATAATCATCTAGGACAATTCTTGGACACAATCAAATTGTGAAAAAACTGCCATGAGATACAATATCGATATATAATTTTATAATTATATCTTAGAGACAGATCAGAGACAGGGATTGTATACATTATACCTTTACTTGTATTCTGCAGGATTCGGTACCATAACAAATAGTGGAGGATGGTCCATCAAAGTCTGCAGAATAAATAGTTAAGAGAAGTCTTCTTTTCCACCCCTAATTTTTTTCTGTAAGCTACCAAGAAAATGTTTCTTAGTTGTTTACAGCCTTGAGGAACACTTGGCAGATAATTTTTCTATTACTTTGAAAGGTCTAGGTATATGACTCAACCACAAAACAATGAGCAGCAGCTTTGCAGTGACAATATGGTTTCTCAAATATGGTGGCTATTTTGCCTCTGGTGTCTCCTCCAGAGCTTGCTACCAGGACAGCGTGAGTCCAGTAGGTGTACCAAGTCCTTCAATACTACTAGTCTCACGGGGAGGAAAACAAAAACCAGTCCTACAAACCAAGCAATTAAGTGTTCACTGTATTGTTTCTATGGTATCCTATTTTATATATATATATATATACACACACACGTATATACCTATGGACAAACATATATGTATGTATGTGTATACCTGCACACACAAGACATCACTTTACAAATAAACTTCCAACTTCTCAGATATGTTTTCCAACATTATGGCAATTCATGACTGTGATAATTATGCTAATGAAATACCAGTTACTTGAATGAGAAGTTGTTTGTGGTTCTCAGAAATAAAGGATGATACCTGTTGGTGATCTATGGGATTCTCACTATAAATTTTGGAAACAGTCACCTGCTTCCTTCAGCACATTCATTATCCAACATTTCTAAAATAGGGTTAGTCAATTTGGCTGTTTGCCTGAGTTTCCAGATTCCCTATACAGTCTGTCAGCTTACCCAAGTTGACAGACTCTATAAGTCAATAAACTGATTGCTGAAACAATACAAAACAAAGAAACCTAAACTCTCTAAGTTTTAGTTTTCTTCTAGGTAAAATGGAGATAATAATAGCACTTTTCATAGAATTGCAGTGAAGAATAAATGAGATAAGGTATTTAAAGTTCTAGTACAGTGTCTAACAAAGTAAGTGCTCAATAAATGATAGTTACGATTTGTATTTTCTCCTTTTTGCTTTTTTAAGATGGAGTTTCACTCTTGTTGCCCAGGCTGGAGTACAATGGTGTGATCTTGGCTCACTGCAACCTCCACCTCCCAGGTTCAGGTGATTCTCCTGCCTCAGCCTCCCAAGTAGCTGGGATTACAGGCATGCACTACCACGCTTGGCTCATATTGTATTTTTTTTTTTTTTTTTTTAGTAGAGATGGGGTTTCACCATCTTGGTCAGTCTTGAACTCCTGACCTCAGGTGATCCACCTACCTTGGCCTCCCAAAGTGCTAGGATTACAGGTGTGAGCCACCCCACCTGGTCTGTATTTTCTCCTTTTATTAAATGTTTCATCTTCCTTGTGTATTTCTGTCCAGAAGATAAAACATCTGTTAAACTTCATAAAATACATTATTTTAAACCTATTCTTTTAGGATTTTAATAAATGGGAAAAATAGGATCACTTTTCTGAAAATAAGCCATTTTTAATTACTTCTTCAAAGATCATCAAAATTAATAACAGAATGAAAACCCAGTGCTGCCACGCTTGTCCAATGTTTACCAGGTCAGTTTGTTGGGGCCAGGGTTATAAAACCAAATCCGTAATCAGCCTTTCATCCCCCCTGGACCCCACCATGCCCACTTTCCGGTATTCCAGGTCACCCTAATTACATCATGGGAAAAGAGAAAGAAAGAACAGCAGA
Source organism: Piliocolobus tephrosceles (assembly GCF_002776525.5). Classification (NCBI taxonomy): domain Eukaryota; kingdom Metazoa; phylum Chordata; class Mammalia; order Primates; family Cercopithecidae; genus Piliocolobus; species Piliocolobus tephrosceles. The sequence goes on along the minus strand of NC_045436.1, from coordinate 35,023,343 downwards.
AGATGGTTATAGAAGCCAAGTTCCATTTATAGTCTATTTATACTTCTTCCATTAAACTTCCTCTAAGGAGACAAGAGTGATAAAAAATGGGAAGCCTTGGAGTCTGTCCCTACAGGTTGGTATGTACCATTAGCAAGAAATGACAAAATAAGTTTATCAATTGAGTACTTCTGAGGGATAATCTTCACTTACATTATGAATTGTTTATTTGTATTATATCAAAAAAGTTATCTTCCCACTTCTGTATTTATTTAACGACTGAGTCCAGGGTTTCTGGTTCCTCATTAGATGGCTACTTTGCATTGGCAGCAAGCAGTTCCCCAGTACCAAACCCTGGAGATGTCATAATTTCAAGACAGACCTCAAAGGATCTAAAGACCTATTGTTAAAAATGCGAGAAACCCTGAGAATACTAAAAATGTTTTGGCATAAAACAGGAAACTTACAATTATGGCAGAAGATGAAGGGGAAGAAAGCACCTTCTTCACAAAGCAGCAGGAGAAAGACAACCCAGGGGAACCTGCCACTTTTAAACCATCAGATCTTGTGAGAACTCCCTATCATGAGAACAGCATGGGGGAAACTGCCGCCATGACCCAATCACCTGCCACCAGGACCCGCCCTCGACTCACAGGGATTACAACTTGAAATGAGATTTGGGTGGGGACACAGAGAAAACCATATCAACTACTGTGCTTACGTAAGAGAGGGGGACCTTCACGACTTGATCTCTTCCTGCTTGGTCAGAGTCTTGGTTACCTCCTTCTTGGCCTGAAGCAGCTCCTCGGGGCACTTCTGTACTTCCTTGGTCTTAATCTTGGGGGCCTATCTGGTTAGCCAGTGGCTTTCTGTAGGCCTTCTCTGCCTTCAGCCTGTGGATGTGTTCCAGGAGAATCTCTTTGATTCTCATTTATCTAAAAGATAATGTAATTTTTAAGAGAAAAAAATCAGGTATGTTATTTTTCTTTGAGTACTGTGGCCACAGCCATGCATATTGCTCAGGCAACGGAAGAGGCTTGCCTCCAGCATCCTCTGCCATGACAAAAAAGCCTCATAGGATCCCAGTGAAACCAACCAAACAGCCAGCAGATCTGGAAGTTGATCAAAGATGGGCTGATCATCCACCAGACTATGATTGTCCATTCTCAGGTTCCCTGCCAGAAAGGGGCAGGTACATGGGTACATGTAATCCTAAGGGCCCTGCAGTTGCTGGAATGTCCCAGAAGGTAACCTGCATGAGGAAGAGGAGGACCCTGCACCAGCTTCTTAGAATATATGGTGAATCTGAAATTGACCACTACCTGTATCACAGCCTGTACCTGAAAAAGACTTGCCATTTTAGAACCTAGCACTGACTTGCCCATGCGGGATCCTGCAGAGTCTCCTTTCTCTCTGCCATGGCAACCTGCAATGTAACAACCAGTGATGCTCCATCAGTCTTGATTGCTGAGTAAAGAGCTGAAGGATAACTGCTTGGGATCAGAGCTACAGATAACACAGCTCCAGAGAGAAATACACTTTGTTGTTTTAAGCTGGATTTTGTGGAACTGTCTATTATTGCAGCATAACCTGCCCATCATGACTGACACAGTATCTTACTTATTCCAGACAACAATCTCACAAGGTAGACAATATTGCTTACAAAAAAAAAAAAGTGACGGATGTAAAAGTGGAGACTCAGGAAACTAAGTAATTCATGTCCGAAGTTACACTGCCAGCATTTGACCTGTCTCATTCCAAAGGTATTTCCACCTTATCACTTTTCAAAAACTGTTTTAAAGTACAACTCATTAGACTCGCTATCATGTTCAGAAATCAGAAAGTTCTAGATTTGTTGAGCAATGTTGAATACACCCTTGAACCACTCTTCCAGTGATGAAGAAGATGAAGTCCTCTGTGCCAGTTAAGAATACTTCCAGAGGCTAAAGGGAAGGCTGGCTGAAAATTTTCCTTTGGGATCTGCAGGAATTTAAGCTTCACCATAATTTCCATCAAGGGATAAATTAATGAGAGCCGCACAGACTGTCTAAAACCTAATTTTAGAGTCACATGCCCATCAATTTCAACATACTTTAGCAAAGACTTCTCTAAACTCTCGACATTACAAATGTCATTCCACTCCTATTTTGAAAGTTAAGTATTCTAACTTTTCTGTAGAAGCAGAAAAATGGAAATGATGTCTATATATTAGTAATTTGGGAAATCACATAGGAATTAAACTTTCATTAGGTCACTTCGAGGATTAAAATTTGGGAGGAAAATAAACTGCTCTGATTTTTCATTCCTTCATTCATTTGACAAATAATTATCAATGGAACTGTACTGGGCACTGGAGATAAACTGATGAATTAAATAGACAAAAATCTCCGCCCTCTTGGGTCCTATTTTTAGTAGGGGAGACAGACAATAATAAGATAAATGAAATATAGAGAGTTAGATGTGAGAAGCACATCTATGGAGTTAATAAAATATAAGAAAATATAAAGCACATTTATGGAGTTAATAAAATATAAGAAAAATATTGCAGAAATAGAAAAATAATGCAGAGATAGACCTTGTATGTGTGATGCAAAAGAAGGATGTAATTAATATAATATGGCCATGGAAGGTCTTACTGAGGAAGTGAAATTTGAATAAAGCAAAATAGCTAGCTACTTGACTATGTGGAGGAAGCACATTCCAGGATCTTGGAAAAGCAAGAATATGAGTTCCAAAACAGAACTGTGCCTTGTATAGTGAGAAACACTCAGGAGTCAGTGTAGCTGGAGTAAAGTGAAGAGAAGAGAAGAATTTTTGTCTGTCTTGATCACCATAAATCCCATCCTAGCAACCAGCACAGTGCCTGGCACACAGTAGGCCCTCTGGCACATAGTAGGCACACTGTAAATACATGTTGAATAAATGAACGAATCAATGGGAAAAGGGAGTGAATGGGATTAGGGATGATGGCCAAAGGGAGAGTCTAACTTTATCATATGTGGTCTATACACTTTCTTTTAATAAAAAAAAAAAAATTAAAAATGGCTTATTTTCAGAAAAGTGATCCTATTTTTCCTATTTATTAAAATCCTAAAAGATTAGGTTTAAAATAATGTATTTTATGAAGTTTAACAGACGTTTTATCTTCTGGACAGAAAAAAATAAGGCAAATATGACCATATGTTAACAATAGTAAATTTTGGGATGTGATAAAGTATGTGGTACTTTACTTTTTAAATTTCTAAAATTATTGTAAACAAACAATTCAAGAGACACTAAAAATCTCACACGCCAACAATGAAGTGGCTAGTACAGAGCTTAGTATTTTCACCTGCTGTTTCCTGTTATCCTCCACACCTGTGAGAGAACGGGTTTCTGTTCGCTTTACGACTGTAGAAACAAGCTCAGAGAGGTTATGGGAGTTGACCAAGGCTATGCACAACCAGGCAAGAGAAGAGCTGAAATTTTCATATAGCTTTTCTGACTCTAATTCCAGTGTTTGTTTTTTTACACTACACTATTCTGCATGTAACATATATATGAGGCTTTTCTACACCTATAAACTATAAAATATATGTAACTATTTGCTACATTTAGTAAATAAGTAGTAAGAAAAAAAAGCTATGTAAAATTTTAATGTAATTTTATGCCATTGATATCTGTTCTTAAACAAAGCAATCATTCTGAATTTACATCTTATAGTCATTCCACTTACCACTCCCCTTCTTAATCCTCTACTCACCCAATCTTTACCCCACTAAACACATACTACAGAGTTATTCTATCTCATAGAATAACATTTATTAATAGAACTAAAGACCTCTATTGGCTCTACACAGAGCTACTGGACTGCACCACAGAAGAAGTTCTAACTCATTCTGGTTAGCCTGCCCCACATACACAGGGCTACAGGATGCAGTCTTAATGAAAACCAGAATTACAGATTGTAGATGTTTCGAAAGTTTACATTTGAATTAATTATTCTGACAGCAGAACAAGATTGCTTTTTGGCTTTTTTTCTTTTTTTCCGTCAAAAGGGTTTAGTAATTCAGTGTTGTTAAGACACAGGTTGAGAGAAATGTATCTAATTTAGTAAGAATCAGAATTGGAGTGGAATAAGTAAAAGGTGGTAAAACATAAAAAGCCAGTGATTTCAGGGATGCCCCAGTGACTGTGCATACAAGCTGACCAATGCAATTTAAGAGAGAGATAGTGATTCATTAGAAATATCTGACGCTTAGTTTAGAACCCAGACCGCCTTATGGGTCATAATGGCATTCCTCCTTCCCCTTCGGGTTCCATGGACTCTCCTTATTTCCTGCATTTGAGAAATGCAAGCAAAGTGCCCTCTTGGGCACCAAGCAGGAGTCTGTCTCTGCTTGCTCTGCAGTGATGAATGACAGAGTTAGAATGTCATAGCTAGAATCATCTAGGGAAGATGCCATCCATTGAGTGCTAAGAGAGAAATGTCATTTCTAAGAAAGTGCTTTACCTCACACATCCTTCACGGCCTTTTCCCATAAGCTCAAATAATCTTAAAACAAATCCTAATTTGGAATCTATTACTGAAGAATTCTAGCTGATAAAAGTGTTTTGGATCTCTTTCTCTGGCAGCCTTGATAAATAAAGTTAAAGGCCATTTCTTTAATTGTACATGCAGAATTTAGTTTTTATAGCATTTGAAAAGTATACCTATTAATAAACTTTTGGATAATAAAAACTTAGAAGAAATCTAACCAAAATGACATACAATGTTAAGTATGGGAAGGGTCTTTAAACAACACTGTCTCATCTATGGCAAGGTTCTATGGTCTGACTATAATGCCTGTTGAGAAGCCCTTGTCTATTTGGTTTTCTTTATACTTGAGGGAAAAGAAAAAAGAAAAAAAGGGAAACAAGAAAACCAGCAATGTTCAACAATCCTTCAGGCTATTTCCAAGAACAATCTTTGTACCTCACAACATCTCCACCTAGTGACTCCTTAAAGATCTTACAGCAATTCCTAGAAATTACTCGTTTTAAATTTACAGTAATATGCCTAACTTCATTTCAGCACAGCTAGTTTAACCTTAAACACACGTATTTAGAATTAATTACTGGGAACTGAGAAGGTACCGACATGAAAATGAAGAATGCGGAGAATCTTTTTCTGGAGAAATAAAACAGCAGCAACAAATAGTAATCAATATAACAATCACAGTTTCCGAGGTAGAGAATTGGTGACAGTCAAACAAAGCCAACCAGGTCTATCAGTCTAGGTTTCCTAGTTGCTTTATTTTGAATGTACACATCTTATATAAAATGACATTTGTATTCATTGACTAAAGGGCAGACAGCTTACAAAAAATACCAGTGTGCATCTAGTATTATGCCAAGTTTTCCACTTGTTTCTGGACATATTCTGAGACAGTATAGTAATTATGTCTGTAGGTTTCAAACTGGAGCCACTTACTTGCTATACGACTTTGTCCAAACTACTTATGGTTTCTGCATCTGTTTCCCCATCTGCAAAGTATGGCTAGTAACTTTACCAAAGTTACTGTGAGAATTAAATGAAAATACGAAAAGCCCTTAGGATTGTTTCTGGCATCTAAAAGTGCTCAACATTTGTTAATATCATTTATTATTTTATCCTCACAATCCCCACTTTACACAGGGTCTGTCTGGCTCCAAAGTCCCTAATTCCTCACTGTTGTAGTATATTTAAAAATTAAAAATAAACTTTGTCAACAAAATTTAAATTGGTAGACATTCATTGGCTCCTTGAACACATGGAGAAAGTACATTAGTAGTTAATGTGGAAGAAATAACCTTGAGGTTGGGAACAAGGAGACCTGTGTTACTCGATGATTATTCTGCACATGAAGTTCCTTGTTAGCGAATCTACATGAGCTAGGTTCTTTATTGTCTAATATTCCATGAATCTAATATTATCTATAAAGAGTTGGTTCCTGAAGGTGTTTTTTTCTTTCCTTGTCTGCATTCAATCTCGAGCTATCTTCAAAGGAAGCAAAATTGAAGTTATGCATACAGAATGCCAAACAACCCTATCTGTGAAAGTTGGTTTTACGCGAGCATAGAACCCAGTTCGGCAGTTTGCCTCTGCCAAATAAGTCTGCAAGCTGATGAGTGGCAGCGTCAGGCCTATTGCTAGGTCTACCTAATTTAACTCATTTTCTTAGTCATTTAAATCACTTATACTTTATACTTTTAGTCCTATTTGCAAATCCATCTTTTAGCTTTATAACCCACCTCCCCCTAGCCCCTAATTTCAAAGGTCCACTGGATATACGTGGTTGTTTTGCGTCAAACTAGCAGTTTAAGACAAGAAAACTACATCAAACAAGAAAAAGAACTATTACGATGCATCTATGTTTTCTCTTAACTACGGAATTTCACATTATAGCCCTTGTCTTCAAACACCTAAACAATGCACGCAGGACCTTCATTTATTATTCCGTGCCCACCCACACCCTAAAAACCGCTCTCTTCACCCCAATTGCTCAAACTGCCTGTCACTCCAAGCACTTCGACTAGCCGCAGAGCCTCATTTAAACTTTATCTCCACTCTCCCCTCCTCGCCCCGCCCTGAAGATAATTCCTGATTGGCCGAGGCACCACTCCTCGTGGGGCTGCTTAGGCCACTGCGCGCGGTGCGCGCTGGGAAACGAGTGGAGACACGAGGACTAGCGCGAGCGCTCTTGGTGGGCTCCCCTCCCCCTGCGGCGACTCCCCGCTGTGACCGACTGGTCCCCTAAACGGTGGCGGCAGTTTTTGGTCGTTGGTCACCGAGATTTAGGACCAACATTTGGAGACTCGAAGGGGTGAGGAGGGGAAAGGGGAAACGGGGTCACTACCAAACCACTGCTAACGGCTGGAGACAGTGCCTGGCTCATTCTCACGCCGAATACACAGTGGGGGCTGGCGGCGGTGGCTGCGGGCTTCACCCTTCGTCCTTCCCTAGCCCCGTCGAGCAGTGGGAGAGCAAGTGTCCGAGACGCTGCCTCCCGCCCCGGCAGCATCCTGCCAGAAGGCGCCCTCGCAGTCACCCAGGCGCTGCATGGTGAGGGCCCAGCGGCCAGTCTCTTTCGGGCGTCTGGCGGCTTCTTCCGCTCCGCGGCGCTGTGCGCTCTCCGGCCTTATTTCCGCTCTCCCCCGCTGCCTTCCGGCCGCTTCCCACCTATGCTGCCTTCCGTGTTCTTCTCCTGACACGCTGCAGCCGACGACCAACGACCGCTGCAGGCCCGGGCCGCCGCCTGGCTGTTGGGCCCGCGCGTCCCCTGGAGGCTTTGGGACGCCGTCTGGGGCGTCCCGACGGCTGGGTGAGATTAAGCAGTCTCGTTTCAGAATTGAATTTAGGCTAGGTCAGCTTTAGCAGGTTCCTCGTCGTTTTCATGGAGTTCTGGACGGGGCTTAGCCTCGAACTTTCCTCTGCCGTTGTCTCTCTTCTGTCTCTTCCCCGAGTACCTCCCGTGTGCTGGGCTGTGGGCAGTGGGAGGCCGCGGGTGTTCAGGGAAGATAGCTCGCCACTCCCCCGACATACGGACGGCAGTACAAGTCGTGGCACCACCTTTGTTTCCTGACATCTGGTAGTTTTTAAACCACTAATTTAAAAATATTGCTTTTGAGCTACCGGAAAAACCGCAGAACCCGGCGTCAGGAGGCGCGGGATTTAATTCTGGCGTTAATATTCTGAGATGTTGCGAAGCTCCTTGATTTATTTGGGCACCAATTTTCTCCTGTGTAAATTTAGCTCAGCTAATATTTAAGTTCTTTAAGCTTTAACTGTCTTTACATTCTTGATAAATTCTCCGTAACCTTTATGTTATATGGTAATCCTAATATAGGCAGATATCAAAGAGGAAATATCATAAGGAGTTTTTTAGGTTTTTTTGTTGTTGTTTTTTTTTTTTTTTTTGAGACGGAGTCTCGCTCTGTCGCCCAGGCGGGAGAGCAGTGGCAGGATCTCGGCTCACTGTAACCTCCGCCTTCCGGGTTCAAGTGATTCTCCTGCCTCAGCCTCCGGCAGTAGCTGGGACTACAGGCGCGCGTCACCAGGCCCAGCTAATTTTTGTATTCTTAGTAGAGACTATGTTGGCCAGGATGGTCTCGCTCTCTGGACCTCATGATCCACCCGCCTCGAGATCCCAAAGTGCTGGGATTACAGGCGTGAGCCATCGCCACGGAGTTTTTTAAGTCTTGGCTTCTTTTAAAAATTGGCCTGATTTTGTGTTTGAGAATGGCGTTATAACCAGGAAGCAGGATATGTTGAATGTATAAGGAGAATAACATGTAAAGGTCATGTTCAAGTGTCGGTAGACTTTTGCTTGTTTAAATAATGGGAAGATATTTTCGTTTCAAGAATCACCATAACGTATAAACAGTTTGACAGACTTCCGTTTGGATCTCCTTGTGGGGGTCTAATGATAGATTTGTTTTCAGGGCACACATTTAAAACATTCTACTTTGTTTGCATCTGTCTGCATCTGTTTGCATTGTTAATAAAATTTGTTTGCATCTTTATAGACAAAGATGACTATTAGTGCTGCAATCACTAAATATTAATGCTTTCTGCTTAAGGCACTGCTTTGATTGCTAATTTTCACTTAGGATGGAGTAATGGACTTGAATATTACTGCCAAATATACATATCAATACTTAAAATATGTGCATTACTGGATATATCATGAAATAAGAGTTATTGATAACGAGAGAGCAAAGCCAGTTTATGGACTGAAATTAAGCCTCAGGTTTAATGGTGGTTATTTTATTGTTAGAAGGAAGACATGTCAGTTTAAGTAGAGTTTGTGAATATAAATCAAGTAATTGCTGGCATATTAATGCCGAATATCATTTCTCATTTTACTACCCGAAGGTTGATAAGGCAAGAAAATGTGATCTCTGTGTTCAAATTGGTAACAGATTTAAAATAACAGATTATGAAAGACCTTGTGTGAAGAGTGGTGCACTTATTTTGGACAAGAATATCCTTATCCTGAATTCAAAGAGCATGTACGCCTTTGTGTTCAAAGCAATATTTTTTAAACGTATTAGTTACAGTTTTTTAAAGTAGCTCAAGTTTTAAGTCATTCCAAATTTAAACTTAATATTAAAACGTATCCATTATATATTTAACTTCTAGCAATAAAATGTACTCTCATTCTTTAATAAAAACAACCTAAAATGGAATTGAACTGATCCATCTATACATTTATTTCAAAATAACTTTAGACTTCCATATCCACACACTTTTGATTAACTCTTCTCATTTTCCAACCATGTTGGCTGTAGTGCAGTCTGTCAGTAAAATGAATTGCTGCTTAAAAACAAACCGAAAACCTCCATTGACCTGGCAACCGTGGTTTCCATGTACTATATATATATATACTCAATGACAACTGAACTAACAAATGAGGAGTTTAGTACCATGTAATTCAAGGAATGTCATAAAGGTTTAATGTGCCTCTATAAAGGCACATTTTGATATTCTTATTTTGTTTTCATTATTACATTGAGTTTTCAAAACCAGCAGTAAGATTATATAATGTTCACTTTCACAGCTTTCTAAATTTTTACAGTAACTTGGAAGATGAAGTTTCAATTGAAGTAATTTTAATACAGCTGACACAGTTCCTTTAAATATTTTTCATTAATATTTTCCTAAATTGTGCTTGTCATTTTTTATTAATATACTTTCTATTTTTGAAAGGCAGTACAAATTTGAAAATACATATTTTTGAGAATTATTAAGGAGGTTAAAATTAAAGGAGATATAGTGAGCACTTAAAAAGGCTTGATTCAGATTGTTACTTCAATAACTTATGATTTGCTATCCTGTCTTGGCATTTTGCTTCGTACCTTAGAGAGGTTTTTTTTCCTTTCTTCTATTTTTTTCTTTTGAAAGTGAGCTAGAGAGGAATTTTTGAAAGTCCACAGTTTAGGGAAAAAAATACATATCTGAAAGCTGGAGTTAAATATGGCACTTCTAATTTCTCATTCCCACTTTGTCTGCAAAACCATTTTTGTCATTCTCTTACTCAGGATCCCTCCTTACTTGGATTATTTGGGTCAGCAGGGTAAGGAAACAAGTATTTTAGAATGCTTTGGAGTGCGACTCCACACCTGAAAGTGGCAGAGGACAAATTGAGTCTGGAAGCCTCAATTGATATGTCAGTTTTGCTCTAATGTATAGGACAGATGTGCTTTGTTGGATATTTAGGTAACTCTCAGATTGATTCTGTAGTATTTTAGAATGAATGTATTGTATGCTTGTTTTAGATTTGATTGTATTTCTCTGGCTATTCTTGAATTTTGCCTCTTTTAGAAATATACTTTTGTTAAATTAATACGATAAAGTTAGGTAATTTTGAACTTGTGAATTATACACATGCATGTGTTTTGTTTTGGAGGCTTTGAGATAACACTTTTATTCTAAAGAGCGTATAGGATTGGTGACTCTTGAGTATGTCTTTTACTTCTGTAATTTCAAGCTTTTATAATATTTTGATTGAGATTTCTTGAGATGTACAAAGTCTAGCATATGTTTCTAGTCATTCTCTAGTAAAAGAAACCTTTAATGTGTATAGATTGGCCTGTTATTTCAACATAAGAACCTAGATAATCTCTTTAAAAATATAACTTTAGAGATATGAATTAACCCAAAAAATAGGCCTGTAAGGTAATTGTAGGGATGGGTTGGATTGCAGAAATCAGCCATTTGGAGCTAGCCATGAATTGTAGTTAAAAAAAAAAAAAAAAAAACAAGGTCTTGTTTGTTAAGTTAAATTCTACATTTTGGATAAAATGGGAGCATATTTATTGCTTCTATAACCAGTAAGTAGCATATGTAAAGAACCATATTAAGGCTGTTGCAAAAGTAATCGCTGTTTTATTGGCAAAAACAGCGATTACTTTTGCACCAGCCTTTTAAGTAGATTCTTGTTTTTTCTCTTGCTGTTTTTCCTGTAGCCTGTTTAAAAAATATAAATCTCCCAATTCCCTATTCACATTGTATCAACATGATCTTTAGTGTAGTGGGCCAGTATGATGTCCTGTGGGATGTCGAGGCCATTGAAGACTCTCTAAACTAAATTATGGAAGAGAGTTCAGAGTTACGAATTTCTGAGGCTCCATGGTTTTGGGCCCTTGGTCTTTTTGATGACTAATTTTGTAACTTTAAGCAGGACTCTTCATATTTGCTTTTGGTTTTCTTGTCTACAGTATTGGAGGTCATCTAAGGTCCACTTGCAGTTCTAGTATTTTCTTACTACAAAATCTTCAGTAATGGTATATGGCAAAACCTAGAGTCAAATAGTGTTAAGTTGAGAAAAGTAGTTATATCATTTAAAATGCTCTTACTTTTAAAGGAATGGTGACAGAAAACATTGAATTTTTTAAAAGACAAAAGACTGAAAGTTGGTTGCTCAGTCAGTCCTTATCTTTTTTTTTTTTGAGATGGAGTCTCGTTCTGTCACCTAGACTGGAGTGCGGTGGCACGATCTCAGCTCACTGCAATCTCCACCTCCTTGGTTCAAGGAATTCCCCTGCCTCAGCCTCCCGAGTAGCTGGGATTACAGGCACATGCCACCACACCTGGCTAAATTTTGTGTGTTTTTAATAGAGACGGGTTTCACCACGTTGGCCAGACTGGTCTTGAACTCCTGCCCTCAAGCAATCTGCTCACCTCAGCCTCCCAAAGTGCTGGGATTACAGGCATGAATTACCGTACCTGGCTAGTCTGTCTTTTTAATGGTTCTGATTACAAAAAATAACATTTCTTTTATCTGAATCTATTAATAGTACATTGTTTTATTTGTTGCATTTGGTGTCACATAAATCTTCCATGAAGTGTAGTGTAAGATACACAGCTGATAATACAGACATAAGACTTTTCCCTTGATAAAAATTATTTTCTACTTTATATTTCTGCCATTTAATAAATGTGTGAGGATATTCATCTTAAATCTTCACTTAAAAAAAAACAGTAGGCCAGGCACGATGACTCACACCTTTAATCCCAGCACTTTGGGAGGTCAAGGCGGGTGGATCACGAGGTCAGGAGTTCAAGCCTGGCCAACATAGTGAAACCCCATCTCTACTAAAAATACAAAAATTAGCCATGCATGGTGGTGCGTGCCTGTAGTCCCAGGTACTTGGGAGGCTGAGGAAGGAGAGTCACTGTACTCCAACCTGGGTGACAGAACGAGACTCCGTCTTAGAAGACAAAAACAAAAACAAAACAATAAATGTGTGAGGTTGGTAAATTATGAGAACCTAAAAACAATATAAAGATAAATGAGATAGTACTTCTCATATTGAAATGAACAAGAAAGGAGGAAAGCTGAATAACATTTTTTCCTTCTCCGGAGATAGATCTTTATAATATAGCTTTATTATTTTTTAATATTTATTATTATTATTATTTTTTTTTTTTTGAGACGGAGTCTCGCTCTGTGGCCCAGGCTGGAGTGCAGTGGCCGGCTCTCAGCTCACTGCAAGCTCCGCCTCCCAGGTTTACGCCATTCTCCTGCCTCAGCCTCCCGAGTAGCTGGGACTACAGGCGCCCGCCTCCTCGCCCGGCTAATTTTTTGTATTTTTTAGTAGAGATGGGGTTTCACCGTGTTAGCCAGGATGGTCTTGATCTCCCGACCTCGTGATCCGCCCGTCTCGGCCTTCCAAAGTGCTGGGATTACAGGCTTGAGCCACCGCGCCCGGCCTATTTATTATTTTTTAATAAGTGAGTTTCTATCGCTTCTTGGCCTTTTGGCCAAGATCAAGTATAGTATGTGTTATTACCAGTTTAATATCTGATATGTCTTTTGAGGACAAATCTTTTTTTTTTTATTGCACTTTCAGTTCTAGGGTACATGTGCACAATGTGCAGGTTTGTTACATATGTATACATGTGCCATTTTGGTGTGCTGCAGCTATTAACTCCTCCTCCATTAGGTATATCTCCTAATGCGATCCCTCCCCGCTCCCCCCACCCCATGAGAGGCCCCGGTGTGTGATGTTCCCCACCCTGTGTCCAAGTGTTCTCATTGTTCAATTCCAACTATGAGTGAGAACATGTGGTGTTTGGTTTTCTGTCTTTGTGATAGTTTGCTCAGAATGATGGTTTCCAACTTCATCCATGTCCCTGCAAAGGGCATGAACTCATCCTTTTTTATGGCTGCATAATATTCCATGGTGTATATGTGCCACATTTTCTTAATCCACTCTATCGTTGATGGACATTTGGGTTGGTTCCAAGTCTTTGCTATTGTGAATAGTGCTGCTATAAACATACGTGGGCATGTGTCTTTACAGCAGCATGATTTATAATCCTTTGGGTATATACCCAGTAATGGGATGGCTGGGTCAAATGGTATTGCTAGTTCTAGATCCTTGAGGAATCGCCACACTGTCTTCCACAGTGTTTGAACCAGTTTAGTTTACGATCCCACCAGCAGTGTAAAAGTGTTCCTATTTCTCCACATCCTTTCCAGCACTTGTTGTTTCCTGACTTTTTAATGATTGCCATTCTAACTGGTGTGAGATGGTATCTCATTGTGGTTTTGATTTGCATTTCTCTGATGGCCAGTGATGATGAGCATTTATTTTTTCATGTGTCTGTTGGCTGCATAAATGTCTTCTTTTGAGAAATGTCTGTTCATATCCTTTGCCCACTTTTTGATGGGGTGGTTTGATTTTTTCTTGTAAATTTGTTTAAGTTCTTTGGAGATTCTGGATGTTAGCCCTTTGTCAGAGGGGTAGATTGCAAAAATTTTCTCCCATTCTGTAGGTTGCCTGTTCACTCTGATGGTGGTTTCTTTTGCTGTGCAGAAGCTCTTTAGTTTAATTAGATCCCATTTGTCAATTTCAGCTTGTGTTGCCATTGCTTTTGGTATTTTAGTCATGAAGTCCTTGCTCATGCCTATGTTCTGAATGGTATTTGCCTAGGTTTTCTTCTAGGATTTTTCAGGTTTTAGGTCTAACATTTAAGTCTTTAATCCATCTTGAATTTATTATTGTATAAGGTGTAAGAAAGGGATCCAGTTTCAGCTTTCTACGTATGGCTGCCGCATTTTCTTAATCCAGTCTATCATTGATGGACATTTGGGTTGGTTCCAAATCTTTGCTATTCTGAATAGTGCCGCAATAAACATACGTGTGCATGTGTCCTTATAGCAGCATGATTTATAATCCTTTGGGTATATATCCAGTAATGGGATGGCTGGGTCAAATGGTATTTCTAGTTCTAGGTCCTTGAGGAATCGCCACACTGTTTTCCACAATGGTTGACTCTATAAATTACCTTGGGCAGTATGGCCGTTTTCATGATATTGATTCTTCCTATCCATGAGCTTGGAATGTTCTTCCATTTGTTTGTGTCCTCTTTTATTTCGTTGAGCAGTGGTTTGTAGTTCTTGTTGAAGAGGTCCTTCTCATCCCTTGTAAGTTGGATTCCTAGGTATTTTATTCTCTTTGAAGCAATTGTGAATGAGAATTCACTCATGATTTGACTCCCTGTTATTGGTGTATAAGAATGCTTGTGATTTTTGGACATTGATTTTGTATCCTGAGACTGCTGAAGTTGCATATCAGCTTAAGGAGATTTTGGGCTGAGACGATGGGGTTTTCTAAATATACAATCATGTCATCTGCAAACAGGGACAATTTGACTTCCTCTTTTCCTAATAGAATACACTTTATTTCTTTCTCCTGCCTGATTGCCCTGGCCAGAACTTCCAACACTAGGTTGAATAGGAGTGGTGAGAGATGGCATCCCTGTCTTGTGCCAGTTTTCAAAGGGAATGCTTCCAGTTTTTGCCCATTCAGTATGATATTGGCTGTGGGTTTCTCATAAATAGCTCTTATTACTTTGAGATACGTCCCATCAATACCTAGTTTATTGAGAGTTTTTAGCATAAAGGGCTCTTGAATTTTGTCAAAGGCCTTTTCTGCATCTATGGAGATAATCATATGGTTTTTGTCTTTGGTTCTGTTTATATGCTGGATTACGTTTATTGATTTGCGTATGTTGAACCAGCCTTACATCCCAGGGATGAAGCCAACTTGATCATGGCGGATAAGCTTTTTGATGTGCTGCTGGATTCGATTTGCCAGTATTTTATTGAGGATTTTTGCATTGATGTTCGTCAGGCATATTGGTCTAAAATTCTTTTTTTTGTGTGTGTGTGTCTCTGCCAGGCTTTAGTATCAGGATGATGCTGGCCTCATAAAATGAGTTAGGGAGGATTCTCTCTTTTTCTGTTGATTGGAATAGTTTCAGAAGGAATGGTACCAGCTCCTCTTTGTATCTCTGGTATAATTCGGCTGTGAATCTGTCTGGCCCTGGACTTTTTTTGATTGGTAGGCTATTAATTATTGCCTCAATTTCAGAGCCTGTTATTGATCTATTCAGGGATTCAACTTCTTCCTGGTTGAGTCTTGGGAGAGTATATGTGTCCAGGAATTTATCCATTTCTTCTAGATTTTCTAGTTTTTTTTTTTTTGCGTAGAGGTGTTTATAGTATTCTCTGATGGTAGTTTGTATTTCTGTGGGATTGGTGGTGATATCCCCTTTATAATTTTTTATTGCATCTATTTGATTCTTCTCTCTTTTCGTCTTTATTAGTCTTGCTAGCGGTCTGTCAATTTTGTTGATCTTTTCAAAAAACCAGTTCCTGGATTCATTGAATTTTTGAAGGGTTTTTTGTGTCTCTATCTCCTTCAGTTCTGCTCTGATCTTAGTTATTTCTTGCCTTCTGCTAGCTTTTGAATGTGGTTGCTCTTCTCTAGCTCTTTTAATTGCAGTGTTGGCTAGTCAATTTTGATCTTTCCTGCTTTCTGTTGTGGGCATTCAGTGCTATAAATTTCCCTCAACATACTGCTTTAAATGTGTCCCAGAGATTCTGGTATGTTGTGCTGAGGACAAATCTTAAATGGATTTTTCGAGCAAGGAGAGGGAATAGGAGCTTGCTCCATCCACTCCACTCATCAACTTGATATTGCAGTACCTCCAGAAACGGTGCATTCCCCTCAGGGGAATAAATTTTTTAAAAAAAGCAAAATGAGTTTCTTCAGAATATCACATATACCCATTTTTCAAATGTAAATATATCTTAAAATGAACTCTTAGGGTCCAGATTGTATTGATGGGTAGATATTCTATGATACTACAATTATGACACAATGTTGACTAAGACAATGCAGAATTCTATTACTGGTCAGACTAGGGAAGTTTTAAGAAGTTTTCTATTTATATTTGGACAGGTTGCTCTTAAGTTTGCTGACATGAAAAGTTTTATCTTGGAAAAGGGGGAGAAGTTAGCCATTTCATTGATGGGACAAGTGAGTAAAAGATCAAACGGGAAGTAGGAAGAATTGGCAGGTTGAATCTAATAAGATGAGATTAAGTTGATTCTAAAATCTGGTTACTTGATATAGGGCAGGGCAGATTTGAGGTTTTTGTTGACAGCATGCTGAATTTCAACTGACAATAGCATGCAGCTGTGTAGAACACCATTGTGCTGTTTCTCTGTACTGCTGGAGTTTTCAATTTTGGCCAACCACACTTTTGAAGGAGGAAGAGACAGGATAATGAGAGAACATAAACTATGTCATATAAGAAACAGTTAAGTAGCATTTTCCTGTGGTTCTGTAGAAACGTAATAGATAGGCCAAGGACAATTAGGGTATCATGCCAAAACACTTGAATTAAAGCTGGAAAGTTCTTTTTAACTGAAATTGTTCTTGGCCTTAAATACACAGATGATCATTATGATCCTTTTAAGAGGGATGTGTAGTGATTTCTCAGATATGTTTAGACATGGAACACATTTTGGAGACCTGTTAATCACCTCTGGAACAATGTTTTAAGGGATGCCAGTTTAGGAAGTGTCTGGTTAAAATAGCTGACAATGAGGTCTGGTGCCGTGACTCGTGCCTGTAGTTCCAGCACTTTGGGAGGCCAAGGTGGTGGATCACTTGAGCCCAAGAGTTCGAGACCAGCCTGGGCAGCATGTTGAAACACCATCTCTATAAAAAATTAGCTGGGTGTGGTGGTGCATGACTGTAGTCCCGGGTACTTGGCATTGAATCATCTTTGGAATGCAATTATATGAAAGAAGCAGGTTCTCTTTGGCTAGAAGGTTAAAATCAGGATTGATATATGAAAGTTACCAGGAAAGAGATTATGATACATTATAAGAAGTAACTTTCTTAAATAGTTATTCAAAGTTTAGTTGCTCTAGAGGATGAGTTCTTTGTAAGAATCAAAAATAAGATGAATATCTTCTTTGTGGCAATATTATAAAGAGAATACACATATCAGGTGGATGGTTGAATTAAATGATTTTTAATATCTTAATAAATCTGAAATTATTTTTATTAAGGGTTTTCCAAAAAGTTTTGTTGCTGAACTTTTCCATCTAAGTTAATACAGTGTTTGGGTTGTTTTAAAAGCATGCCGTAATTTTTCAAAGAAGGTATGAATAATTGATTTGATGTTATAATATAAAAAAAATTATGAAAAATATCTGGATTCAGGTACTTGTGTTGCTATTTGTGAGTTTTATCACCTCAAGTAAATCACATAGCTTTTCAGAGATGTGAATTTTAAATATCTAAAATTAGGGTAATACAAGTAGGGGCTAGGAGCCCAGCATTTGGGCAAACAGATTTCTGATTTGAATACCATGTTTACTTTATCAATTTAATAGCAGTATGACTCTCTCTTGGTCTCGGTTTGCGTATTTTTAAAATGGAAAAGAAAAATACATACAGGATTACTGAAAGAATAAATGAGATAATGTATATAAAGTGCCTGTCATATGTGGTATTTAATATGCCAAATCATTAAATGTAGAAATAAAATGAAATTTCATAGATTAGGAAAGTAAAGGTCAGAGTTGTAAAGTGTTTGCCAAAGGTCTCCTGACCAACAACTGTAATTCAGGTCGTCTCCCACACAGTTGCATTATTTTTAGTTAAATCATGATGTCTCTCCTTCCCTGTCTCATTCATTGAATGAACATTCATCATATGCCAGGAAGTCTGCATGGTGCTTGGGATTCAGAAGTGAAAGGCTAGACCCTTCTCAATGTCTGGTAGCAGGAGGCAGGTAGAGGGAATTGACAGTCATGGCACTCTGAAATGGATTCTGTGATATAAGGATATAAGTATATATAAGGGAATAGTCGATTTAGAGTTGAGAGGGAGGGTCAGGGAGGGCTTTCCTGGAGAATATTAGGGGTAGGAAAGGCCAAGAAATTACAGAAGGACTATAGGAACAATTTATGTAAAGGAACATATATGAGCACCTGGCATATTTGAGAATTTGCAAATAGGTCAGCATTGTTGTTGGCATATCATAAGAAATGAAGCTGGAGGGAGAGATGATTAAGAGATCCTTACGGCTTTCTAAAGAATTTAGATTTTATTTTTAAGGAACCGGAAAACCCCTCAAAGGGCCTTTTAATTTTAACTAAGTAGCACATGCTCTTGATAATCACAGAAAAGTGAGAAGTAAAGGTTACTTGACTCCTTATTCCTACTCACCAATGATAACTACCAGGAAAGTTCCTTGTAAATTGTTTCAACTTTTTTTTTTTTTTTTGAGACGGAGTCTGGCTTTGTTGCCCAGGCTGGAGTGCAGTGGTGCAATCTTGGCTCACTGCAAGCTCCGCCTCCCGGGTTGCCATTCTCCTGCCTCAGCCTCCGGAGTAGCTGGGACTACAGGCGCCTGCCACCACGCCTGGCTAATTTTTTGTATTTTTTAGTAGAGACGGGGTTTCACTGTGTTAGCCAGGATGGTCTCCATGTCCTGACCTCGTGATCCGCCCGTCTTGGCCTCCCAAAATGCTGGGATTACAGGCGTGAGCCACCACGCGTGGCCTGTTTCAACATTTTTATATTCCTACACAGCCATCTATGAATGTGTACGTGTGTATCTTTACAAGAACACATACACAGTTGATATGAAAGTAAATGTATTTTCCTACTTGCTCTTTCTCACATAATTCTTGAATATTTTTCCATATCAGTACACACAAATCTATGATATTCTTTAACAGCTGCATAACATTCCTTGTGTAGTGGTATCCTGATTTTTGATGCATCCTCTACTGAAGAGCAGCTAGATATTTTCTAGACTGTTGTTTCTATATACAGTGTTTCAGTGAACATTCTTACTCTTATATCTTTGTATACTCTTGCAGTTATATCTGTAGGTTAAATTTTTAGTAATTATGAAGTATGTGTGCATTTTAGATTTTGATAACTGTTACCAAATTTCCCTCTAAAAGGATAATTTCAGTAATGCATACGTGCTAGCAGTGTATGAAGTCTTAAGTTTTCCCTTCTGGTGGACTTCCCAGCGGATAATTATTGAGTACCTTCTGTGTGCCAAGGCTATGGTGGGTACTAGAGTACTAGAGAAAGTGTTCAAGGCTGAAGTGGTCTTTGCCCTCATGCAGCCCAGAGTTTGAACCATAGGAAGCCTGCAGGTGTTTTGTTTGGTCTGTGCACTTTCGTTACTGTTTTACAATTAAATTAATTTTCAGTTTTTAAATATTGAGAGATTTTGAAAAATTGGAAAATTTGGTATAACTGGAGGCAAGCTGGATTCTCTTGTATTAGTTTGTTGGAGTTTAGTAGCCACTGCCCTTTTCAGATGGTGCATTGTACTTTCTAGGAGCACGGTCCATTCCATTTCTTATGGCCTCATTTCTTGATCTCTTAACATTTATTGCCAGAGTCTTATAAAAGCTTTTGAGTGATTGTTTGATATTCAAATTTAAAATACCTAAAACTGAACTCTGATCTTACCCCTAAAACCAGTTCTACTCAGTCTTCATCTCCTTGTTGCTTAGGCCAGAACTGTAGTATCATCCTTCACTTGCCTGTTTATCTCACAGTATGTCAGAAAATTCTGTTGGATGTACTTAAAAATATATCTCAAGTCAGACCACTTATCCTTTCCACCTCAACCTCTCTGGCCCATGCCACCATCTCTTGCCTGGATTTTAGTAGTAATCATCTAAGTGGTCTCACTGCTTCCACCTTTGCCCTTCTACTGACTTCCCCATGTAACAGCCAGATGATCCTTTTACAATGATAGAACCTATTACTAATATGTTCAAAATCTATAGTAGCTCCTCATTTAACTCATAGTAAAAGCTGAAGTTTATAAGAAGTTACCTAACTTACAAGGTATACCTTGTAAATGCCAAGTACACCTTTATATAAGGGCTTTGTCTTGGTTTCTCCATTTGTATGGGATGTTCTTCCCAGATAGCTGAATGGGTAGGCTCCTTAATTCTTTGCTGGAAGGTTACCTTTTTGGTGAAGTCTACACTAGCTTTCTTGTTTAAATTTGCATGTTCTCTTCCCTTGTCAACTTTCCACTGACCCATGTGCCCTATTCCTGTTCCTTTTTTCCCTAAGTATTCTTACCTCTTATTATTTGCTTATTTTTTTTATCGTCTGCTATTTTTTTCCCCATTAGAGTGTAAGCTATGCAAGGGAGAAACTTTGGCCTTTTATTTACTAATAATATCCCAGATGTAAGGAATAGTACATCGAATATAGTTGGTGCTTAATAAATATTTGTTGAACAAATGAATAAATTTTGAATTTGCAGGCTCTGCTGTGCAGTTTGTTTTTCTTACTGTTTTATTAGGTAATAATAGGAAATATATGTATAATGCTTATATTCTAAGACCTATTTTAAACCCTTTATTTTGAATCCCCTGAATCCTTCTACCCTGAGGTAGAAACTAATATTATCTACTTATTATAGACAGGTAAACATAGGCATTGAGAGGCTAAATAATCTGTCCAAAGTCAGAGCTTAGTAAACGAAGAACCAGGGTTCAGAGTTTTTAGCCAGTCTTTAACCCGAGTCTGCACTTTATAACACCATGCCAATCTTTTTATTTTAAGGAAATTAGCTCTTTATGATGTGTTGCAGATCATTTTTTATGTGTAATTTTTTTGAGTTAGTTTTTGTGGACTTTTCTTTTTTGCCTTCTAAAGTATTTTTATGTAGTAAAAAAAATCTATTAATGTATTTTTTTTGAGGGATTTATGTTTGTTTCAGACAGGATCTTGCCCTGTTACCCAGGCCAGAGTGCAGTGATGTGTAGTCACGGCTCACTGCAGCCTCAAACTCCCAGGTACCTTTGAAGCTTTTAAATTTATTTTTTAGAAGGATCTTCCTGATTTAAAAATTAATAATTTAGTCATTTTCTTCCTTATTTTTGGTTTGAAATAGAAGTTTAAATTAAGCAGATACATATTTTATATCACCTTGACAGCATTATGGAGATTTTGTTTGAGGGCAACAAAATTAAAAGTTGGAACAATATTTAGGAACCTAGCAGTAATTGAAGTAAGAAATAATTGAGAACAGGCTGTAGGGATGAACAGGGATAGACTGATTTCAAGAAATATTTAGGGCCGGGGTGCAGTGGCTCACACCTATAACCCCAGCACTTTGGGAGGCCTAGGTGGGTGGATTGGTTGAGCTCAGGAGTTTGAGACCAGCCTGGGCAATGTGGTGAAACCCAGTCTCTACACACAACAACAATAAATACAAATTTAACTGGGCATGTTGTGCCTGTAGTCCCAGCTACTTGGGGGACTGAGGTGGGAGAATCACTTGAGACCAGGAGGCTAAGGCTGCAGGAGCCACCTTCACACCACTGCACTCTAGCCTGGGTGACAAAGTGAGACTTTTGTCCCAAAAAATGAAATAAATATTTGATAAAGTCTTCAAGTCTTAGTGACTGATGAGCTGTGCATCAAAGGACTCTAGATAATACCCAGATTTCTGGTTGTGAGAGTTTGGAAGAGGGGAAATAATGTTTGTTGGGGTGCCATTTATTGGTTGAATGGATAAATCATTGAAATGAGGTAAAACAGAACAGGTTTGGAAGATAAAATTATACTCAGTTTTTCATATGTTGAATTTGAGGTGCTTTATGAATATCTCATTTTCAACACTTAGGTTCATTGGGCAATTTGATAAATGAGAGTCTTAGGAAAGAAAATTGGGCTTAGAGATACTAGGTTTAGGGAAGTACTAAACTCTGTGAGTGCATGAGCTACTTTCTTGCCTTTTTTTTTTTTTTTTCCGGGATTACTACATTGGATGTAATATAAAAAGAGCTTGGAAACAGCTTTAAACACTGTAAAAAGACTGTATGTTTGTAGTATGTATTATAGGATGTTTTTGTAGCTATATTCATTATCACTCAGAAGAGAGTATTAGTGTCTCTATAGTGGAGTCTGTCATGAAGGTGGGAATGGAAAGGATATGTCACCAAGAATCACTACTCTAGAGCAAAAATTCAGATATTTTAAAACTAGGAAGGACTTAAAGGCTACCTAATTTAGCAGTGAGAGTTTATCATTTCTGAATATTCCATTTTCATAAAAGCCAACTTGGGGGGACTTCCTGTTCTTTAGGAGACTCTCAGGTAAAGTTGTGACAGAAGATATGCCATATAATTTTATTTTTCTATTATTTGTTCCTTTCTCTTTTTCATTGTTTGTGTCCCTTTCTTATAGCTTAGGCCTTCTAAACGTACTGCATAATTGGTCAGTGACATCGAAAGAAGTTTCCAAGTTTCCACTGTAGGGAAGAGCTTTGGGGCAGAACCTCAGAGGACAGTGAAGGCTAATCCAACATGGCAGCCACAATTGTCTTTGTTTTGCTGCAACCCAAAGAAATGCCATATAGATTCTTGGTGTTCTGTTGTAAACTTAACCAGTGTTATTAAACTTTATTTTAGGAACTGCAGCCATGAATGAAGAAAATATAGATGGAACAAATGGATGCAGTAAAGTTCGAACTGGTACTCAGAATGAAGCAGCATTACTTGCTTTGATGGAAAAGACTGGTTACAACATGGTTCAGGAAAATGGACAAAGGAAATTTGGTGGTCCTCCTCCAGGTGTGGATTTGTTAACAGTCTTTTAAATTTAATCTTTAACCTCGTCATGTAGATTAGATGTATATCCCCACAGGTATTCCAAAAAATAGCTCTCTCCTTGTAACTGCTTTAAGACATTTGTTTTTACTGTTGAGGAGAAAGAGTTAGATTATAAATGTTATTCATGTCTTACCCTTAAATTTTTTCAGCCCTGCTCTTCATCTAACAAGCAGTTGAGAAAGAAGCTGGGCTAGGTTGAGAAAGAAGTCAGGATTGGGAAAGTAGGGAAAAGGGTGCTACTCTAGGTGTTAAAGAGGAGATCATCTGGGGAGGAATTTGAAACAGCACTTAGTAGGTGAGTGGTGTTTAAACTAGAAAACCAAATGAAAACAGGTAAATAGAATGTTTGACTTTTCTACCAATAGCCAGTACAATTCCTTTGCTCGAAACCCTTCAGTTTATCACACTTAAAATAAAAATCTGTCTTCTGGTTAGTCAATGGCTGCAGCACTTACCACTTTCTTCCTTTCTCAAGTACATGTTAACTACAGGCTTCCATAATCTATGTTGCTCTGACATGTAAAGCACTTGCTTTTTCTTCTTTCCGAATGCCCTTTTCCCAGATAATCCTCGTGGCTCACTCCCTCATTCTATTCAGGTCTGTGCTTAAATCTCCTGTACCCAGAGATTTGCCTGACCCCTCCCTTGATTTTCTTCATAGCGCTTATCACTCACTTGATATCTCCCTTCTGTATTGAATATTAGCTTCATAAGGGAAGGGGCTTTATTTTGTCCACTGTTGTATCACCAGTACCTAGAATTGTGAGTGGCACATAGCACAGCAAATTTGTTGAATGAATATATGATTGAATAGTGAGTACAGATATCTGATTCAAATTTATGTGTCTATTCCTATTCATTTTTGTTGTCCAGGTTGGGAAGGTCCACCTCCACCTAGAGGCTGTGAAGTTTTTGTAGGAAAAATACCTCGTGATATGTATGAAGATGAGTTAGTTCCTGTATTTGAAAGAGCTGGGAAGATATATGAATTTCGGCTTATGATGGAATTTAGTGGTGAAAATCGAGGTTATGCTTTTGTGATGTACACTACAAAAGAAGAAGCCCAGTTAGCCATCAGAATTCTTAATAATTATGAAATTCGACCAGGGAAGTTTATTGGTGTGTGTGTAAGCTTGGATAATTGTAGATTGTTTATTGGAGCTATTCCCAAGGAAAAGAAGAAAGAAGAAATTTTAGATGAAATGAAGAAAGTTACAGAAGGAGTTGTAGACGTCATTGTTTATCCAAGTGCAACTGATAAGACCAAAAATCGTGGTTTTGCATTTGTGGAATATGAATCTCACAGAGCTGCTGCTATGGCAAGGAGGAAACTAATTCCAGGTAAACTGATTCTTTTAAAGGTTGTTTTTCAGTATTAACCTTTTTACAAATATGGAAAAATGATAGTACATCAGGGATCAATATTATCGAAATAAATAATGCCACTTAAAGAGGAGTAAAGAATTGTTTGAGTAATGAAGTAAAATAAATCACATAATTCTAAAAGACAAATTATTCCTGTAAAATGAGTCCGATTTATGATATTTTTGCTGGATGTATACACTTTGAGCTATTAATTGTTGTTTAATAAAAATCCCAAGGGCAACACTTAATTCTTCTGATAAAGTCTATCTTTGAAGTGTATTTGTTCTATTGACTCTTAAATTACATAGTAAGTTTTAGTTGTTTAGTAAAAATTTTTGTGTGAATAGGAAACAAATGCTAACCAAATTTATTGATGTGTAGTTGAGTTTCTGCTTCTCTGGGGAAACAGTTTTACTGAACATCTTTAACTTTTATTCTTTATTTTAATTCTCTTCAAATTATTTTTTTTTTTACAGGAACATTCCAACTATGGGGCCACACCATTCAGGTAGATTGGGCTGACCCAGAGAAAGAAGTGGATGAGGAAACCATGCAGAGAGTTAAAGTTCTTTATGTAAGAAATTTAATGATCTCAACTACAGAGGAAACAATTAAAGCAGAATTCAATAAATTTAAGCCTGGCGCAGTTGAACGAGTAAAGAAACTTAGAGATTATGCTTTTGTTCACTTTTTCAACCGAGAAGATGCAGTGGCTGCCATGTCTGTTATGAATGGAAAATGCATTGATGGAGCATGTATTGAGGTAACACTAGCTAAACCAGTAAATAAAGAAAACACTTGGAGACAGCATCTTAATGGTCAGATTAGTCCAAATTCTGAAAATCTGATTGTGTTTACTAACAAAGAAGAGAGCCACCCAAAAACTCTAGGCAAGCTGCCAACTCTTCCTGCTCGTCTCAATGGTCAGCATAGCCCAAGTCCGCCTGAAGTTGAAAGATGCACTTACCCTTTTTATCCTGGAACAAAGCTTACTCCGATTAGTATGTATTCTTTAAAATCCAATCATTTTAATTCTGCAGTAATGCATTTGGATTATTACTGCAACAAAAATAATTGGGCACCACCAGAATATTATTTATATTCAACAACAAGTCAAGATGGGAAAGTACTCTTGGTCTATAAGATAGTTATTCCTGCTATTGCAAATGGATCCCAGAGTTACTTCATGCCAGACAAACTCTGTACTACGTTAGAAGATGCAAAGGAACTGGCAGCCCAGTTTACGTTACTTCATTTGGGTAAGTTTTAAAATACTTTAAACAGTGTAAAATATGAAATTAGGAAATATGTAGATTATTTTTTAATTCATTTATTTTGAACTCAACATTAGTGGTAAGTATGTAACATAAATTTTATCTCAATTTTATAAAGTCATAACTTTCTTGAAATTCGTGCCCTGTAAAATCTTCCTACATTTAGCTTTTTTTTTGTTTTTTTTTTTGAGAGATGGAGTCTCGTTTTGTCACCTAAGCTGGAGTGCAGTGGCACAATCTTGGCTCACTGCAACCTGTGCCTCCTAGGTTCAAGCGATTCTCCTGCCTCAGCCTCCCGCGTAGCTGGGACTACAGGCGCGTGCCACCAGGCCCAGCTAATTTTTTGTATTTTTAGTAGAGACGGGGTTTCACTGTGTTAGCCGGGATGGTCTCAATCTCCTGACCTTGTGATCTGCCTGCCTCAGCCTCCAAAAGTGCTGGGATTACAGGTGTGAGCCACCGCGCATGACCTACATTTAGTTTTTTAAGCATTACCTAACCTGTGGGAAAATTTGGTTTTGACTTACTACAGTGTTCATAATCCTGTTTTATTAATTTATTGTTTTTTTAATGACTAATTCTCAGTTGAAATAAAGATTTTTTTTGTATAAGTTACAGGATATGTTAATTAAACCAATTATAATAGAGTGTCCCTGTATCTTTGGTGAAGTCTACGTAATGATCTTTTTGAGGGGCAGGGGTAGGGAGTTAGTAAAATCAGTGGGATTTCAGATGGGTAGTGTGCAGACACAGCTTTATGCTCACCAATCTGGAAATTTATATTATCACTCATGAAAGACAAAAAGCATCAGTAAGAGATGTTTGTGACCATTCTCTTTTTTAGCTTCATGTTTTTCAAACAGTAAATTTTCTTTAAAACGTTTGAAGGATAATTATGAAAGGTTTTGCAAAAGCATAAAAAGATATGCTAACTAAATATTTGACATTGTAAAGGAAGAGACATAATATCACTATGGTGTTTTCCTGCTTGCTGTTTTTTACTGTTCGGTTAGCCTCCCCTGCCCCCGCAACCTGTTTATTTTTTTAATGCAGCTATAGATTTTAGTTGATGATTACTTTGTGTCCCAAATAATATTTATTGGAAGAGTAGTGATTTCCTGAGAATCAGAAATAAAAGAGAAAGATCTTTTGAGGGTTATCATTGTTTCTTGATTATAATTGTGAAACTCTTGCCTGAAAATTATTTTTTATGTGGTTGCAGAACCACAGTACAGAAGCTTATATGTATTTAAAATTCATATTCTCAAGTTTAAGAGAAAACAGTCAAAAAAGAAAAACATTCTCAGAAGGGAGAATAATTTTTATATATTGTTTAAGCTTGCTTATGTACCACTGCCATAGTTTTATGATTTGTTTTTTTTTTGGGATGGAGTCTTGCTTTGTCACCCAGGCTTGAGTGCAGTGGCATGATCTCGGCTCACTGCAACCTCTGCCTCCTGGATTCAAGCAATTCTTCTGCCTCAGCCTGCCAAGTAGCTAGGATTACAGGTGCCTGCCGCCACACCCGGCCAATTTTTGTATTTTTAGTAGAGACATGGTTTCACCATGTTGGCCAGGCTGGTCTCGAACTCCTGAACTCAGGCGATCCGCCCTCCTTGGAATCCCGAAGTATATTACGAATATTTTTAGGAGATTCTGTTTTGGAGATATCAACAAAACTTGTGGGACTAAAGGTAGGGTTCCGCTTGAAGACACATTTAAGTAGTGTCCTCAATTATTAGTTTGGAGATATTTGGGGATTTAGCATCATTGAAGCTAATAAATTCTTAGTTCTTATTTCTATTGATGTACAAAATAGAAGCATTCAATTTTACTTTTAATAAAGACCATTTAAGTTAAAGATAAAATTATTAGGTAGATAGCAAATAATTCAAATTAAGTTTCTTAGAGAAAAATGAGTCAAAATATTATTTTGGAGTGGGACGTAGTTAATTAGTTGCTGATCAAGTTTCTCCCAAGGGTACTTGTGTCTGATCTACCATGCTAATACTGAAAGATTTTAAAAATTTCTAGTCCCCCTCATTCCCTTACACGTTTAACTTAAACTTCTAAAATTCTTACAACATAGCCATGTTAGTTTAATTTATGGCAAATTTGTATGTAGACATTGTTTGCCCATTTTATAAAGAAGATTCAGATTCTATATGGAAACAGAGCTTTTAACTCCCTTATTACCATAGTTAACTAGATAACATAAACAAACCTATAGTTCCCTAAGAAAACACCTAATCAGGTACAATATTTTCAACTTAATTATAGTTAATTAGTGATCAAGGTAGCATCAATAAATGAAGTCCTTAGTGGGCACATGCAGATTGCTTTAGTGGTCTATTCCAGATTTTATCAACCTTGTATCAAAGCTAATTTTAATAAAAAGTTGAACAATTTGTATTTTATGTATTTCCTCAATCTGTATTCAGTATCAGAACAGCTAATATAATGTAAGCAAAATTCACATATAAAAAAAAGATTAAACAAAACCCTAGGTCCTATTTCAGTGGAGTACACAAAGCCTGAGGTCTTGTCTATGGACAGTAACACAGAAATCCTTATGGTGCTTGACTACCTATGTAAGTGAAGATTGTTGAGTTAGAGGCAGGAAAATACATTTAGGCAGCTGAGAAGGAGAAAGAGAATTCAGGGAAGCAAAAGAGCTAGAGATCTGGGGTCTAGGAAACTTTGATCAGAAAACAAATATCAACCCTTCAGAGATCATTAAAGTAGGGCCAGGAGCTGTAGACAGTGAGAAGTTTCTATGTTGCCACATGGCAGGTTAAGAGTAGATTGAGTGTTGCTAAGCAGTTTTCTGGATCACTTCTTCCCTTCTGTTAATGTTGGAGCCTCTGGGTTTTAAAAGGTTAATGCCTTTCTAGTTACATCTTCTTTTAGTTAAAGGTCATAGGGTTTCATCGAATAGCTCAGAGTTGAGATCAATTGGTGGTAGTAGTGTATTCTTGACATCCTGGTAAATACTTACGTAGTCCAAGGATTGAATTGTTTTGAAGTCTTGAGAGGTTGTTACTAGTTCCTAGAGTCTCTCAAACGAAGTTCCTTACCTATTAAGTAATCTTTGGGCTCTATTTTCTTAAATAATTTGAGAAGTCAAATTTTCTAGAGAATGCATTTAACTACTGTTTTTAAGGTATTTTCTTGGGGGATAGTAATTTTTTTAAAGAATTTGCCTCAGTATCCTTATTTTAACCCTTTCAGTTTGATGCTATTTTGAGAATTATTATCCAATCTTAACTTTGATGATCTTTTACTATTATGTGATATAAACAGTCATTTTTAAAAATTAATATTTCAGATCTCTTTAAGAGTGTACTTTTAGTATCCACACAGTTTTGGTGTTACCACTTCTGTTTCCCAAGTTTGAAAAATAAAAGAAAATAATTAGGCTTCATTTGCTTAAATGGCCATCATTGCTGTTATGGAAAAAAAAAAAAAAGTATGTCTTTTTAGGGATAACAGGCATCTACATGAGAACTAGAAGTCATGGAGTTTACTTCTGGTGAGCATTTAGTGATCTTATTAGTATCTCAAAAGTTCTTGGTTTACAGGTCTTTGAAATCAATTTTTAAAATATTTGGTCCTGTCTAAAGCATGCTCTATTTTAAGCATAATACCCTTAATAAAAGAAAAGCTGGAAGTTGGGGTTAATGCCAAAATGGAACCTTCCTTATCCTTTTCACTTACTTCAAAATTAGAGACTATCTTCATCTTCATAATGGCAAAGAATGACCTCTCTTATCTCACTGAAAACTCATTACCTAACCAGCAGGATAAGAAATTATGTATTTACTGGGTTATTTTTAGGGATCTGTATCTGTAGGATAGTAAATGAGTTTAATGGGTAGAATCTTGATATAGTTTGGACATTTGTCCCTGCCAAATCTCATGTTGAAATGTAATCCCCAGTGTTGGAGGTGCAGTCTGGTGGGAGGTGATTGGATCATGGGGGTGGATATTTCATGAACAGTTTAGTACCATTCCCTTGGTGCAGTCTTCACAATAGTGAATGATTCCTCGCCACATCTAGTTGTTTAAAAGTGTGTAGCAACTTCTTCCTTTCTGTTTCTTGCTCCTGCTCTTGCCATGGGATGTGCCTGCCTCTGCTTCGTCCTCAGCCATGAGTAAAAGTTCCCTGAGGGCTTCCCAGTAGCCTAGCAGATTCTGGCACCATGCTTGTAAAGCTTACAGAACTGTGAGCCAATTAAACCTATTTTCTTTATAAATTACCCAGTCTCAGGTATTCCTTTATAGCAATGCAAGAATGATCTAAACCAAATATAGACTTGAGGGTTAGGATAGATAGGTTCTATATTAAATATTTGCTATTTGGAGATATCTTGGGTCATTCAGTATCACTTACTTTTAAGTAAGTCTTTTCTATTTTCACAATCTCGTTATCTGTTAGTAATAAAGCAAACTGTCAAGGCAAATAGTACTGCTCTTTCTAGAAGTCAACTCTGTTTTGAATCTGGGTCTTTCAGTATTGTCACTGCTTTTCTTTGGAGGATTCTTTGTATTGTAGAAGTGGAATAAATAAAATCAAGGAGATCAAGGAACATCCTGGAGAGTTAGAGTTTTGAAGAAGAAAGTCCTGGAGAATACTTAGTGGAAAGAGGAAGGTAGTCTTACCTGTATTGATAATTCACCTTGTTATATAATTTGTTAGCAAATAATTTTAAGCAGGGCATCTCTTCTATGTTTGTGTAATACTGATACAAGTGGTATTTTTTTCTTACTTGTATGGCTATCTGAAACTTTTTAAAACAGGGATGAAGAACCTGTCATAAACTAACTTGTGCCACTGATTTAATTTCATCTGATTTGTGTACTGTCGTTCTGACCATAAATGATTAAGGTTGTTTTTTGTTTTTTACAGGTCTTTTTTGAAAGCCTCTTACATGCTAAGTGTTCTTTCCTAAGCATTCTGAAGCTAAAGATAAATAAAACATTTGTTGTTGTTGTTGTTGTTTAAGGAGTCACAGTCTAGTGATGAAGGCAGATACACAAAGTCTTTGCATAGGTTATTTTGGGAGTACAAGAGGAAAAAGGTATGCTTCCCTTACCTCAGTTGTAGAGTTTGTAGAGTTTGTGGTCAGAGAGGGACACGACGTGAGCAAACTACTCTTAGAAAAATCATGGTGGTGGTTTAATGGCAAGTAGTTCTGTATATTGTTTGCTTTGATGATTTCAGTGAGATTTTAGGAGGAATTAAAGGAGTTGAAAAGATGTAAACATTAGTTAATTAAAATTTCATTAGTCCTGTTTTTTAAAACTTTGCATTTTTTTTTTAGTGCAACTATGTTTGATATGTCTGCTTTTCCTCTGAGCAAATATTTTTTTCCTAGATGAATCCATCGTGATGTGCGTGGACCATTTTGTGTGTGAATATTCATTCTTACAATATCTTTTGTACTTTTTTCAATATTCATTTTATAATAGACTTGTATATTGCTTCTTATATTTGACTTTGAAATGGCGTACATCAGTAGAGTCTTGCATTTTTTTCTAGTAGTTGAATAGTATTTAGTATGTATATATTCTAGACATGATAGTCACTGTTAGCTTATCCTTTTATTCAAATGAATCTTTTATTTCTGTTATCACTTGTAAATTTGTTGAAAGTTATACTTTTGTGAAAGTATACTATTGTGAGAAGTTTTAATCTGAAAAATATTTGGTGCTGTTTTTCTTATGAGCTATTATTATTTCCAGATTGATGGGCAGAAATGCAAAAATAAAAGAATTTCAGATAAAAATATTCCAAACCATTTCTTTGAAATAAAGAGAAACTTTCTCCAGGTTTTTTTTTTTTTTTTAACTTAAGAAATAATTCTAGGAGGCACTTAAGCCAAACATGAAATAATGATTTTATGATATTATAATGGAGTTATAAATTATACATAGAAGAAAAATAATACTTTTCAGAAGAGTATTTTTTTCCAGTTTTAACTACAGCTCTAACTTTGATGATACTATTCAAACGGGTATTTTAAAGAACAAAGGTAATTTGCAAAATTTCTTTTAAAATTCACCTACTTAAATGAGAAATAGGTATCAGGATCAACATTTTACACATTTGTTTTCATAAGACCAAGTGGTGAGACCAAAATTCCATTAACTCAACTATGTGTCTTTGACCCTCGGAGAGGGCTTAGTCCTCATGAAAATGTATTTGTATTGCTCTTGAAATTTACTTTTTTTTCCCGAAAGACCATTTGAATGAACATCTAGTATTACTTATAATTCTCATCTTACTAACACTTGTATTAATGCATCATAAATATTATGGAGTTAGTACAGTGAGAGAAGTAGCTTACTAGAATAATGATTACTAGAATAAAAGTATAAGAATTAAGAATCCTTTCTTAGCCATTGAGAAACTGTGTGACCTTAGAATGGCAAATGAATTGTTTCGTCATTGGACTTCAGTGTCCTCAGATCTAAAATATCAGCATTTTATTTAGTAAGTTTTAAGGAATCTTTTTTCTAAGAAGATTATGGTTTCATTTAAAATATGGTCAAAAATCCTATGTAGAACCAAAAGTAATACTTTAAAATATTTTATGTCTGCAGAGATACATATTTGAGTTCAAATAGTTTAAAACCAAGAGCTGCTTTTGCAAGAAATAATCCATCAGTTTAATATCCCTTCCTTTATAGAATTCAAAGCTTATGCCTGCCTATTTCACAGCAGAACAGCTGGACAAAAAAAAAAAAAAAGATTCAGTCAGTCAACTGTTTTATTTGCATGATGACATGTAATTGTTTTTCGGTTATTTTCTTCTCTGAATTTGCTAACCAATTACTACAGCCAAAAGCAAGGTTTTTATAAAACAAGGCAACTACTTAAAAGTTTGGAAATAGTTTTCTTTTTGTAACAGAGGATCTAGGAAAATAATGATGTGTATCGAAACATGCCATGTGGGGAGTATCTGTCCCATAGTTAGGTTTA
This sequence comes from Piliocolobus tephrosceles, assembly GCF_002776525.5. Lineage (NCBI taxonomy): Eukaryota > Metazoa > Chordata > Mammalia > Primates > Cercopithecidae > Piliocolobus > Piliocolobus tephrosceles. The sequence goes on along the minus strand of NC_045436.1, from coordinate 34,990,758 downwards.
TTAACTGTTGAAAGTGATCCTTTGTATTTTATTTACTTCATAAATCTATATAATCATGCTTGATTCTTTACCCTATAACTTCTTAATGTCTTTGGTTAATACAGTCCTAAAATACTCCTTCTAATAAACTAGTTTTAATAGCAGCTACTGCTGTATTAATCTGTCTGATCTTATTTAATTTATATTTTAAAAAATGGTTTTAAAAATTTCCCTTTATATCAGATGACATTAGAAATTGTGTGTGTATGTTCCATTCTTAAATGTTAGTAGCAGTTCATAATTTTGCCACATGATGTCCCTAAATACAGATTTTTTAGTGTGGCTTTAAAAGAAATTTTAATGTTACATTGATTTTTAGCTCTTCTTTTTCTTTTTTTTTTTTTTTTTTTTTTTTTTTGAGGCGGAGTCTTGCTCTGTCGCCTGGACTGGAGTGCAGTGGCCGGATCTCAGCTCACTGCAAGCTCCACCTCCCGGGTTTACGTCATTCTCCTGCCTCAGCCTCCCGAGTAGCTGAGACTACAGGCGCCCGCCACCTCGCCCAGCTAGTTTTTGTATTTTTAGTAGAGACGGGGTTTCACCGTGTTAGCCAGGATGGTCTCGATCTCCTGACCTCGTGATCCGCCCGTCTCGGCCTCCCAAAGTGCTGGGATTACAGGCTTGAGCCACCGCGCCCGGCTAGCTCTTCTTTTTCTTACCTTTCTTTTTTTTTAGAATCAGAAAAATCTCTGTGAAACGCTCTACTTAGTCTTCTTCAGCCTATCATGCCCTTATCTCTGCTTCTTGTTTAATATTTAGTAGACAATAATTTTTTATGCTATAGCAGTGTAATTAAGTGAATGGACTGGTGAATAAGGAGACAGAAAATGTAGAATGATGATTTCACTGTGACGAATTTATTTTGTGCTTTAAACTACTTTAAAATTCAGTGTTTCTTCCAGGCCTTTTAGGTAAAATCAAAAATAGTATCTGCCCTTGCTAGTTAGTATCTGATAGTACATCAATCTCAGAGCATTTCATCCTCTTTCCAAGACCTGGTAGTACATTACTTCCAAGAATGGTTCACTTTCCTGTGAAACTTCAAAATAGTAGGACAAAAATTAAAAATCTTAGTATCCCCAAATAATTAGAAGTAAATCACCAGAATATTAATAACTCCTTGGATTTTCATGCTCCTTAAAGTGATAGTATTTGGTCAGTGATGTATTAATGACATGTGGGTCCTTATTTGTCTTATATTTAGCAAGTAACATTTGAGCTCTAAGAATGGATTGCATATGAAATTTTATGTACACAGTAGTTCATATTTTAAGAAAATAATTTGGGTAACTAAATAAATTTAGTTTGCCTATATATTGCTTTGATTCAGTAAATATAATCATTATACTACACTAATAGTGTTATCAGCTCTACTATAATTCTGTTTATAACTTTGGATTAAAAAGTATATAGGAGCACAATCATCAGAAAACGTCAGTCTCTTACAGTTGTATTGCTTGGTAATTTGGTGTGTGTACTTTGTTACTATTCTTCCGTGTTTAAACAGTATACCTTGATTTCTGTACACAAATTCAGGGGATTGGCACTTATTTAAATAAAAATGTAAACCATGATGTAAAACTCCAGCTTCTTTTAGTAGATAAATCTTTGTTGACCTATGCTTTTCTTTTTCTTTTGTGCAGTTTAATTGTCCTTCCATTCATTATGTGGTCTAAGTATGTTTTTATTAGTTACTTTTCTTTTTCGTACTTTTCTTTAATCCTGTTTTGTATGTGGATTTTTGTAAGACTAAAGCCCATTTACCTAATTTTTTTCTTGTTAACTTTGTTTCAGCAATACATAGTTCCAGTCAGCTTGTTTACTGACCAGATTATGGGGTAAATGAATATTCACAAAATTTGAAGCGTATGTGCCATATATGTGGATGGCTTTTTTTTTCCCCCTGCTGCTGCCCAGTTAATTTTTGGTCCAAGGGTGACCAAATCTGTAGTTACGAATTTATGAAAGTATTGGATAATTTGGGGCACAGAATTTATAAGGTTCCAGGTGAGCCATTATCAATCTTTGCAAGACAGATTAAGGTTGTATTCAGAGCTATAAATAATTCAAGCATTGAAATGTTGGTTAATTTAAAGGCTTTTCATCTGCATGTATGTGTGTACGTGTGTTTTCCTTGAGAGAATAAGAATCGCTTAAGGGATTCCTTGGTGTGAACTTAGGTGTGTGTATCAAGTATAGAAACAGTGATAATACCAGAACATTGAAAGATTATTTCTTTTCACAAAGAATTAAAGGGAAAGAGGTGATACTAAGCAAAATATGATTGCTTTCACGGTGAAGGCACTCACTTAGTTTCAGAGAGGGATTTACAGATGAGATAGTAATAATTTTCTCTTTATTGCTTAATATTTTCTCTATTTTACTTAGTAGATAGACTTAAGATTTTTAAGTTATTGAAATACCTATATGTATGTGTGACTCTGCTATTTCTCACTAATACACTGGTGTTCTAAAACTCACTTTTATTGATTTTTAAAAATCTTTACATTTTATTTTCTTATTTATGTATTATTTTTATTGTGATTTATGCTCCAAGCAGGGAGTTGCTACATTAGCTAATGTGGCTTGGGAGAAGGATGGACAGGGTTTTCATCAATACTCTGAGGCCTTGGAAGGCAGTTTCATGCTGTCACATGCTCTCATTTGAATTAATACATTGGAAAATTATTTCATTGCCTTTAGATTTAATCAGTATTTTTCTGTAATGATTCTTAATTTTATTTTTTTATTCTGAAATTCTTTATTATGAATTTTCTATGACAAAAACTTTTATAATCAACTCCCAAATATTTAGATAGCAGGCATGAATAAATGGAAATGAAATAATCTGAATATAGTTAGCTTATTTAATTGTTTATCCTAGAATGCTCTTTAAATATATGGTATATTGATTCTATAAATTTACACAAATTCAATACAAAACCCAGCTTAGGAAAAGTTGGAAAGATGTTCAGTTTCTCCTCCACTCAATTTCTTATCCTGCAGAGATGACATTGTTTCATACTGATGCAGTGCACTTACCTAAGTATTATGTTAGTCGCCCTCTGTCTTTTATTCATCCTTTTTACTGGTAAGGGTAGGTTATTCACTTTCATTCCTGCCTTATTCCACAAAAGATTCAAGGTGGCTCCTTAAAAATATGTAAAATACAAAAGGATTCAGATTTTAAATTGAAGACATTGAGACAATTGGAAATTATGATTAGGAAAATAAAGCCAGGCAAAACCAAACAATAGGTTGTTTAGGGGTAGACGATTATGAGGTAAAACCATAAAAATGCCAGGGAATTACTAACATTTAAAAGTTACTACTTGGAGGGAGAAATTGGAAAGGATTCAAAGGGACTTCTGAGGTATTGATAATTTCCTTTTTCTAAACCTGGGTGATGAGTACATGTTTTCATTTTTTTAAATTATGTAAGGCATACACATCTATATTGTTTATATATTTCTCTGTTTGTATATTTCATTATTAAATTGGGAAAGAATGAAAGCCAGCCAAGGGTGAGAACTTGTGTTATTTTGTCAAAATTTGAATAAGAATCTTTCTACTCTAGAGATTCTCAAATTAATGTAACTCAAGGTAAAATAGGAAAGTTACATAGTATCAAGACTAAATAATTTTATTTTACTCAGACTGTTTGGAATGTTTTGTTTCCTTATGGGCACCACAATTTAATTCAACCTTGACAACTAGGGTGAGCTTGGAAACTCCCTAATATGTAATAGGACAGTGAACAACTGAAATATTTGGAGCTGTTCAGTGTGTAAATACTAATACTCACAGAGGAAATGTGATTGCAGTTTTCAAATGTTTGAAGTGCTCACACATGGAAAAAAGACTTTAGTCTTTATCTTTGGAGCTCTAGGAAGTGGTATTAAGTCTAAAAGAGCAAAGTTTTAAGGAGGTAGATTATGGCTTAATGTAAGTCAGAACTATCTGAGCCTTTCAGCTACTAAAAATTCTGTATTCCTCTCAGTACAAAATAACAAACAAAAATAATTTTTTAAACATTTATTTTAAATCTGTGAAATATATGGCAGAAGGAAGGAGTCTTTACTAGACTATATTAGCTCAGAATTATGTTCCCTAATAACACCTGGAATATAATGACCTTGCCATTTTCAAGCCCTCTGAGAAATTTACCTTTTGCAAACTGTGATTTAAGAAAGTTTGATTTGGGAAACTTTATTCTCATAAGAATATCCCTTTTGCTTATTCATTCCTTTAGGCTTCTATACTCGTGTTTAGAAGTTAACTGATAAACTTCTAAACTGATTGCTGATTGTTAAATCTTGTTAAAATGTGTTCCTTCAACAAATATTTACCTAATGCTGTTTTGTGTAAAGTTATAAGGATCACTCTAGTGAATTAGACACAGTTGCTGCTTTCATAGACCTTACATTCTATTGAGACCAATATTCAGTTAGAGTTCTGATAAATGCGCTGGAGTAGTACAGGGTGTTACGAGAACATACAATTGGGTGACCTGACCTAAACTGGTATGGGGGGTCAGGAAATGGTACATTGCACTTTAGAAAGAATTTCGGGAAAAGGAAATTAAGTACTATGGCATAGCATATAGGCAACATAGGAAAAAAGATTATGGCATTTGGAGCCAGATTTCCTGGGTTCACATTCTAGCTTCACTGCTTACTTGGAAAAGTTACTTCTCTGTCCTTCAGTTCCATCATTGTAAAATAGGAATGATGATAACAGTATGTATCTCATAGGGTAATTATATGTATTAAATGAGTTAAAATTGTAAAGGGCCCAGAACATTCCCTTTTATATATATTAAGTACCACGTAAATGATGAAGAATAATTATTCAGAAAACAAATCCAAGACACCCCTTTCCAATCATATATAATATGAATATTAGAAAAAATAATAGTTAAGATTCTTTGAACACTTATTATGTGTGAGATTTTGTGCTAAATGCCTTTACATGATGTATTCTCACAGTTCTTTGTGGTAGATAGGGTGTGTGTGTGTGTGACGGAGTCCCGCTCTGTCACCCTGGCTGGAGTGCAGTGGTGCCATCTTGGCTCATTGCAACCTCGGGTTCAAGCAGTTCTCCTGCTTCAGCCTCCCGAGTAGCTGGGATTACTGGCACGTACCACGATGCCTGGCTAATTTTCGTATTTTTAGTAGAGATGGAGTTTCCCTGTGTTGGCCAGGCTGGTTACGAATTCCTGACCTCAACTGATCCACCTGCCTCAGCCTCCCAAAGTGCTAGGATTACAGGCGTGAGCCAACATGTCTGGCCTGTGGTAGATAGGATTTTAATGTTGACAATTCTTTTTTTTTTTTTTTTTAACAAACACGCTTCAGTATGTTAAATAATTTGCCCAAGATCCTAGTTAGCTTAAGAGGTTGTGCTCTTAACTGCTATCCTTTGTAAATTCACGTGATTCCAATGAAAAACTGGTTTTTGCCTAATATTAAACATTGGATAACAGACAGCGGACTTGTGAAATATTATTGGCAAATTATGTTTCTGTAAGTTAAAATACAATGAGATGGGCTTTCGGTCCCGCCTTACCTTTTTTCCAGAGACTATTTTGGCTTTAGGAAACCTACAGGCCCATGTACCAGACCCTACTCCATTGTAATGTTGACCTGAGACATCTGGTTGAACTCTGAGTTATTCTGAGTTAGAAAAATCTTGTAAACATATCTTGTTTACAAGGTAGCTGCATGATTTTTAAATGTACCCTAGGATCAGCATTGCCAACCAATGAATGGCATGTGTCAAGGTGGCAGATGATATATGTCTTTCCCCCATTCAGATTCTAGACAGAACATCAAACAGGCAAAGTTTGTTTATATCTATTTCCTGGTCCCCTGTTACTTGGTACTCATTTTACTCTGATTATATTCAAAATATCCCAATACATAGTTTAGCCATATAATTTATCAGTCCAATATGTTTAATACTTTTTCATTGTTACTTCCTTGGTCAGGAACTTATCGTGGCTCTTACTGAAGTATAATCAAATACTCTGAACTCCACATTCTCCTGTTCAGAATGCTCTACTGTTTAGCCCCACTTAACCTAACCATAGCTTACATTTCCTGCTGGGATCATCTGAATTTGCCATGCTCATTGGTAGGCCTAGGCCCTTCCTATTGCTCTGCACTGTGCTTAGAATATTCTGCTTATCCTCATCTACTTTTATATTAAGCTTTTATTGGACACAGTAACCCAAAATGACTTTTTCTTTATGATATCACTCAATAATTTTTATATTTTTATTTACTCTTAACATTGTTCATCCATCAGTATGTATAAAGCCAGTGGACTTTGCACATGTATGATTTGTTGTTATTCCCTGCATTATATGGGGGAGTACTGTCTCCTTTAGTACTCAGCATATGGTGCTTTTCAAATAAGTTTAAGCAATCTACATAAAATACAAAGTTTCCAAGGAAAGATACATTTGGGCTGTGCTTTGAGCAGAAAGAAGAAAAGATTGGTAAAGAAATATATGAGATAGGAAGTTGACAGGTATAAACACAGGCACGGTTAAATTATGAATGGTGGTTGATGGGCTGAAATATTTGTATATATGTCACCAAAGTAAAAATTATCAGTATATAATTTTTAACATGTTCATGTTGGAGGTTTCAAAATAGTAGAAACCCTTAAACAAATGATAATACAAATAAAACATATCAAAATGTATGGAACGCAAGGCCAGGCGTGGTGGCTCACACCTGTAATCCCAGCATTTTGGGGGACCAAGGTGGGCAGATCACCTGAGGTCTGGAGTTGGAGATGAGCCTGGGCAACATGGTGAAACCTTGTCTCTACTAAAAATACAAAAATCAGCTGGGTGTGGTGGTGCACACCTGTAATCCCAGCTACTTGGGAGGCTGAGGCAGGAGAATTGCTTGAACCCAGGAGGTGGAGGTTGCAGTGAGCTGAGATCACGCCACTGCACTCCAGTGTTACTTAACTTCTCTGTCCTTCAGTTCTATCATTTGTAAAATAGGAATGATGATAACAGTATTTATCTCATAGGGTAATTACATGTATTAAATGAGTTAAAATTGTAAAAGGCCCAGAATATTCCCTTTTCAATGAACCCTTGAAATATAGACTGGGTTTGGATGATTTTATATTGGATATGTGTATATTATATATATATATATAATATATATATGTATATAAATTTGTATAGTGGAATAGGAGATTTAGGTTGTAATTGTTATTTTTAAACCCTCTGAGAAAATCTTTGTCTTTATATCAACCAAGTATAGTAAGAATATAATGATTTATGTTATGTGCAATTTTAAAATTTCTTTTAGAATTCATTATATAATCCAGTTATATCTAGCATAATCTATTACGTTTGATCAAGGCTTCACAAATAGGAAATGTCAATCACTTATTGTATGTTATTTCTAATTTTTTATTACTAGCATTATACTTTTATATTCTTCTACACAGGTGTAGACTGAGAAGATGGTGGTGTTCCTTTCAGTTTAGTTTCCTAAAGACAGGAAAAAACCTTGAAAATTCGGGGTGCTAATATAGCAGGCTTATTTGGAATACATCGGAATCCTGTGCACTCAGTTATTTTCTGTCTTCAAAGAAGAAATAGTATGACATATCTGAGAGTCTGAAAATAATTTTTATCTTTCATATCATTTACTTTAAAATTTATGTGGAATTTTCTGTCAAACTAAAGACCAGTAAGGTCTTCTTCAAAGATATAGAATATGCTTTTGTAATTAGTTTTCAGTGACTTTTAAAACTTCGTCACATCTTTGTAGAACAAGTCATCTATCTACAATGTTGTTTTCTTGAAAATAATGAAAATTAAGAGTCTACTTAGATTTTTACTTAGTTTTCCCTTATTTTGGCCCTTATTCCTACATAACTTCTAGAAAACTAAATATAAAACATTTAATGATTCCCATTTTACAGAGAGGTGGTAAAGATGTTGACTCTGATCTTTGAAGTTTAATGTATCCTATTCTTATTCTCCACTTTTTGACATGCCTTTTCTTTCTCCTAGACTCTTTCTTATTGTCTTACTTACTAAATAATCACTTCTGAAATAATTTCTCAGAATATATTCATTAACAGTTGTTGCTTTTAGAAAGGGATGAGACAAATAAGATGGTAAATTAAATTGGGTGAAAGTACCAGTAAGTAGCAACCTTGCATTTGACACTGAATTGAGACTCTGCTGATAGTTTTTGCTTTTGTTGTGGGAATTATCACCATCTCTTCTATATGCTGACAGAAATTTAATTCTTATACACTGGTAATTTAAATCCCAGCATTTTTCCTGTTAAATTTGATTTCATTCAAACGAAAGATTAACAAAGCTAATTCTAAAACTCCAGGTGGTACATAGTGAAGACATTATGAAGAAAAGAATTATTCTGTATTTAATAATATTTCTATGTAGCGTCTGTACTGAGAATCATTATAATTTTTAAATTTGTCTCAATCACATGTGCTCTAGTTTGGTAGTAACTATAAAGTGATTTTATATTTTATCATAATTATACATTATCAACTTCTCCTTTATGTATATCACTGGCAGGTTTTTATCCCTCCCCCCACACCCCCCTCCGTTTTTAAAGAGAAAACTCCTTAAGCTGTAACATTACATACAAACAGAAAAGTGCACAGATAATGAGTGTAAATTCAGTAAATTACCATGAGGGACTATGTCTGTATAACTCACCACTGAAGTAAAGACATAAAATATCAACACTCCAAAAGACTCTTTTTTTTTGAGATGGAGTCTTGCTCTGTCGCCCAGACTGGAGTGTATTGGCCCTATCTCAGCTCACTGCAAGCTCCACCTCCTGGGTTCTTGCCATTTCCTGCCTCAGCATCCCGAGTAGCTGTGACTACAGGTGCCTGCTACCACGCCTGGCTAATTTATTTATTTATGTATGTATTTTTGTATTTTTGGTAGAGATGGGGTTTCACCATGTTAGCCAGGATGGTCTCGATCTCCAGACCTTGTGATCCGCCTGCCTCAGCCTCCCAAAGAACTGGGATTACAGACTTAAGCCACTGCGCCCAGCCCCAAAAGACTCTTGTATATTCTCCAGACATTACTTTCCTTTTTGCTCAAAGGAGGCCACTCCTCTGACTTATTCTATGTATTTTTGAAACTTATATAACATTTTATATCATCTTGTCTGTCTGGCTTCTTTTAACATGTTTGTGAGATCAATTCATACTGTTTCATGTAGCAGTACTTTTCATTTGCTCTCATTGATGCCAGTGTTTCATCGGAATGTTATATATAACTTGCTGTCTTTGTTGGTGAAAATATAAAGAACTATCAGTTTGGGGCTGTTTGAATAATGACACTCTAAAGATTCTTGAACATAGTGTTTTTGGTGCTCATTTGCTGCACACATTCCTGTTGAATATATAGGAGTGAAAGTGGTGTGGGTCATGTTTTTTAAACTGTAGTAAATAGGGCCAAATAGTTTTCCAAAGTAAGGACACTGATTTACACTTTACTAGCAGTAAATGGGAGTTCCAGTTGTTTCACATTCTTGCCAACACTTATGGTATCAGTCTTTTACATTTTGGATATTCTGATTAGTGTATATTTCTTATTGAGATTGTAATTTTTATATAATGATAACTTACGATATTGATCATCTTAGGATTATAGGGCATTGCACTATTGTATTGGTGAAGTATCTTTCTTGTTCAGGTCTTCCTCCCTCATTCTATGTGTCTGTTTTTTACTTAATTATTTAATATACAAGTCCTTTATTGAATATATTTTTAAAATATCTTGTTCTACTCTATGACTTACCTGTTTATTCAGGTATGTTTTGAAACATAGAATTTCTTAATTTTAGTATGATTCAATTGATCATTCTTACTAGTGCCATTTGCATCCTGCTTAGAAAACTTTTACTTACTGCAGGGTCATGAAATATTTTCTGTATTATCTTTTAGAAACTTTCTATCATCTAAATTTAGTGACAATACGAAGTATCAGAGTTCCCCCCCACCCCGCATATGAATATTCACTTAACACCATTTTTTGAAGACTTGCCATTTTCCCATGACTCTGCAGTGTCACCTTAACATAAATCAAGTATGTGTATATACACTGCCTTCTAATACACACATACATATATGACTTATTCTGGATATTAACATTCTGTTTCATTGAGCTGTTTGTTTTTTGCACCAATACCATATTGTCTTAATTCTGTAACTTTATGTTTTGTAAATAATATTTTCTCTCTTATTTTTTCTTCTTCACAATTATCTTGACTTTTCTCAGCCCCTGAATTTCCATATGAATTTTAGAATCAGCTTGTAACTATACCCCAAATCAAAATCCTAATGGGATTTTGATTGGAACAGAATTGAATCTGTAGATCAATTTGGGAACAGTAACATTTTTATAGTATTGGATCTTCTGATGCATGAACATGATACCTGTCTTCATTTACCTAGGCTTTTAAAAAATTTGCTCTTTCAATAGTTTACTGTTTAAATGTCTTCTACATCTTTCTCCAGACTTATACCTAGTTTTAGTTTTTCATAATGTCATCATAAAAAATAACTTACCTTAATTTCAGTTTCTAATTGTTCCTGCTTTATGTGAAAATTTATTTTTTAATATATTGGATAAAACTACTTATTTGTGTCAAATAGTTTGACTCTATAGTAATTTATCTGCATACACTTTTATCAACTAAATGTAAAGATCTTTTTCTTCCTTTCCATCCTTTATACATTTCTTTTTTTCTCTTGCCTTACTGCACTGGCTAGAACTACTTTTTCAACATTGAATACAAATGATGATAGGAACCATCCTTATAAACTTTCAACATTTCTCCATTAAGATATGGTGTGTGTTGTAGCTTTTATTGTAGAAGCCCTTTATCACTTAAGATATTCTCTTTTATTCCTGCTTTGTATGTGTTTTTATCATGAATAGGTAATGAATTTTGTCAAATACTTTCTTGCATCTAGTTAATTACATCATTTTTGTCTTTTATTCTTTTAATGCAACACGTTGCATTGATTGATATTTGAATGTTACATCAATCTTATTTCTGAAGTAAACTCAATTTGGTCGTGGTACATTATACTTTTTATATATTGCTAAAATTTATTTGGTATTTCCTTAGGATTTTTACATCTGTGTTCATTAGTGAGATTGGCTCATTCTTTTCCTCATAAAAATAGTTGGGAAATGTTTTCAATTTCACTGTTCTCTGTAAGAATTTATGTAAGATTTCTGTTACATCTTTTTTTGAATATGTGGAATATTATTTAAAAGACCATCTTAGTTTAGAGTTTTTAGCCCCTCTTTTATTAAGGCTACCAATATCCTAAGTATGGTTAGAGCTGCATCCCATACATTTTCTTTTTCTTTTTCTTTTTTTGGCACTGGGTCTCACTCTGTCACCCAGGCTAGAGTACAGTGGCATGATTGTGGCTAACTGCAACCTCCGCCTCCTGGGTTCAAGCAATTCTCCTGCCTCAGCCTCCCAAGTAGCTGGGATTACGGGTGTGCACCACCACACCCAGTTGATTTGTGTATTTTTAGTAGAGACAGGTTTTACCATGTTGCCCAGGCTCGTCTCCAACTCCAGACCTCAGGTGATCTGCCCACCTTGGTCCCCCAAAATGCTGGGATTACAGGTGTGAGCCACCGCGCCTGGCCTTGCGTTCCATACATTTTGATATGTTTTATTTGTATTATCATTTGTTTAAAAATATTTTCTCTTTTATGTTTTGATTTCTTCTTGAACCTTCAGTATTAATTTCTAAATATACATTTAATGTCCTTATCAACATGCTAGGGATTAGGTATCTCATTTTGCCATTTGCATTCTGTTTTCTTTGCTTGTTCTATATTACTTTTCTCATTTCTTGCCTTTTATTTTAACATAGTGTTTATTTTGACTTTCTTTCCTTTAGCTGTATTAATTATAGAGTCTTTAATCTCTTAGTCATTACTCTATAGATGCCAACATGCATTCGTAACTTACTGAAGTCTAATACTAATTAGTATTTTATCATATCCCAGACAATACAAAGAACTTAGTACACTTTGACTTTTTTCATTTCTTTTACAATTTATGTAGTGTCATTGGTACTTATATATATTTTGAACCTTATACATTTAAAACCCCACAATACCCAATATAATAAAAATACCTAGCTATAATCGTTTTTAGACTTCGTATACATTGATATTGATTTACACATTTATCATTTCCTTTGCCCTCTGTTTCTTCCATCTCTAAGCTTCCACTAGAATTGTTTGTTTATTCTACCTAAAGAGTACTTATTCATATTTTCTTTTGTGTGGATATGCTCATGACAGATTATCTCAATTTTTGTTTGTCTGAATGTATTCTTAGTTCACCTGCCGTTTGAAAGGGTATTTTTGCTAGGCCAGCAGTTGTTTTACTTCAGCCCTTTGCAGTTATTTTACTTCAGCCCTTTGCAGTTATGATTCCACTGTCCTTTAGCTTCTATTATTTCTCTTGGGAAATCTGTTGTTGATCAGCTTGTTGCTCCTTTGAACATAAATTGTGCCATCATTCCCTGTACCCAGCTACTTTTAGTATTTTCTCTTTATTTATGATTTTCAGAAGTTTTATATTATGCATGTGACTTTTGTATAGTCTTCTTAGTTTTCATCTTGCTTGGTACTTCTGGAGTCTAGGTTAATGTATTAGTAAGTTCTGTGTTACTGTGTTTTCAAATACTGCATTTGTTCATTTTCTCTCTTTCTTTATGGTAATCCAACTCTACTTATGTTAAACCTTTTTATCGTAACCTGTATATAGATTATATTTATTCTGTATTGTCCATCCTTTTGTATGTTCAGTCTGTATATTTTCTTACCTGTTTTCTGGTTTGTAATTTTTTCATCTGTAAAGAATTTAAAAGGTTTATCATAAGAACCATTCAGTAGATTCATTTCTCAGTTCTAGAATTTCATTTGAGTCTCTTTTATGATTTCTACTTTCTTCCAAAAATGTTAGTCTTTTATTTTCTTGAGTGTATTAGACATTGTTATTTCAATACTCAGTTCTGATCTAAATACCCTGTGGATCTGTTACTGTTGTCTGCTGTTTCTGTTGGTTTTAGGTGATACTGGTTTACCTCCTTGTATGACTAGTTATTTTTTATTCAATAAGGGAACTTTTGGGGATTGGCCAACCCTTCCAGGAGTAATGCACCTCCCAAAGAGGTGCACATACCTTACATACCTTTGGGTTTTCTTGTCTGAGATCACAGCCGCATAATTCGTCACTGTCTTGGTTCTCAGTGACTTCAAACAAATGCTTTTGATTTTAATAGTTTCTTACATTTTCTAGTTCTTACCAAGAGGTTTGATTAATGTTACCTAGTTCATCATGTAAAAACAGAAGAAATTGTGACTGTTTTTATACTGAATTATAATCTTTAGATGGTTATTTTAAGATCTAGTTTTGTATAGATTATCAGACATTTTTCATTTGTTTATACTTTTATACACAATTTCTTAGCATAGATTTGGATATACATCCATAACAGAAAGTTTTAAGGCATATGAAGAGATAACCACTAAAATAGATGGATGCCCACAGTTGTACTGTATATGACCAAATTAGATTTCAAGTAGGTAAACTTTAGCTGTTAGGAAGAAAGATTTAAGTTTAGTATTATTTTGGCCATCTATCTTTTTTAAGACAGCAAGGAAATGCTGTTTCATATGTAAAATAACTACACCTTATACAACATTTCTATTTCCCAACCTTGCTTAGATTCTTTGGCTTTCTACTTATCAGAAATTGGGTGATCTCATTTATTTTTAAAGTCTCTTCTTTATCTTAGCAGGGTAGTAATATTTAGAAAGATAAATGATAATTTGTTTAGAAAGACAAATTTTTTTTCTGATAATGTATTACTCACAATTTTCATTCAAATATCAAAATATTCTTCTCTTTGTTCATCTTTGTAGAACTCCAGAAATAACTATTTGCCCCTTACTTCTTTTTCTGTAAACTTGTTTTTTTATTTACTGATCAAAAGGTTTTTAACTAAAGTTATCAAGGATTCCATGCACTTCCAAGATAGGGATAACATCAATCCAAAGACTCAATTATTTTCTGTCTTCACTGCTTACAGACAGGGAACACAGTCTCTTCAGCCTGGACCTGTGTAGAAGAATTTGGAGAAAATAAACAGGTAAGAGTTTATTAGGTAAAAGTCTCTTAGGAATATTATGTAATATAGGTAGTTGTCAGAAAATCAGTTGTAAATTGTTCTTTGTAATGAAACTGATGAAACTTTATGAAGTATTTTGTGTAATAGCCTTGTTAATTATAGACTCATTAAGCATATGTTTTAAAAAGCTAAAGTGGTTTCTGTATTTCAGGTCTTCTCAAAACATTTAACATGCTAGTATACCTTGAACCACTAAGAATAAATTAGATATATTTGGAGTTAGTGTGTTATTTATAGATTATCCAAATATTTCTCAAAAGTATCTAAAAATAGGACTCTCTTGTTTTTCAAACTTAAACCCAAATCTTATTGCAACAATTTGGAATAAAAGTTGTTTTACTAAGACTTAGTGTTTAGTTTATTCAACAAGGTACTTCTTGAGGAAGACAAGTTTTAGTAAGAAGTTAAAAGATAGCTTGTTATTTGAGTCAGGATTATTACTTTACCAAGTCTTTTTTTTACATGTAGAGGGAAAAGAATGTGGTGTGTTCTAGGATGTAATTCATGTACTACTACATCTGTGTCCTTGAGTTAAGTTAACTTGACCTTTTTGTGCTTCACTTCCTCATTGACAAAGGGGATAATAATAGTACTTACAAGTCTGTTATGCGGATTCAGTTGTACTAATTTTGTGTGATTATTTTTATCACTTAATATGTGATAGTGGCCATTACAATTAATATAATCTGTTCTCAGACTCAGAGAAATGCTTGTTATACTGGAGACTTAAAATTTTATTTTTAAAAGATCTTAATCTTAGCATAAAAATTCAAATAAGTGATGCCAGTCTTAGAGATCCTTACAACTTTTTATAGTTCAAAATTTGAATTACAAGGACTGATTTTACTCATAGAAATAAAACTTGAAAAGAATTGTTGTATTTTCTAAGGCTTTTCTTTTTTGCCCACATGGTTTATTTAGTGAGCTACAACTTTTTTTTTTTTTTTTTAATACTGAAGCCTACCTGGATTGCTGCAGCTCTGATTGTAATTTTTTCTCTCATAAGGCTACTGTTCTATTACTCACTTTCCAAATGGCTTAGAAAGTAGCATTAAAAGGAGTTGGACATAATCATCTCTTAATACAAAGGTAGCAAACTAGAAGCTCTCGATGTGGTTTTTTTTTTTTTTTTTAATGAAAAGCAACTAGGCTTATTTTCAGTACAAATAAGTGTCTGTTGTTTTATTCTTGACGCTCTTTGTGTTCTTTTTGTGTGTTGCCTTGCCTCTGAAGGCATTTGAGCTTTAATTGCTGCATTTAATATATTTGAAGATTTTGTTCTGTTTTGTTTTTAATGTTTTCCCGTTATATATTAACTCTATTAAGATTTCTTCCCTGATATTCAAAATTCAGTGAAATAACTGCTTCTAAGGTCAAACAGGTTTGGGAAAAACTATACTAAATACTTCCTTTGGAAAATCATAGTGCATACTAGCATCCTAGGTAATTGAGGTAGCAACCTGTTTAATGTATAAGCCTGTCTGTTCTGAATTTTTCTTGAGATTATTTGGCTATAGGATACTTGTTTTGAGAAATTCTTGCACTTTAATTGTATGGGATATAGTTTGGAAAACGCTGAAGCTAACCCAAAGACACACTTGAGTTTTGTTGGTTTTTGTTTAATATGTTTCTGACTTTATTGAGGTATAAATAAAATACAACAAAATGCCCATATTTAAACTGTACAATTTGTTTCATTTTGATTTATGTATGCATCTGTGAAATGACACCACAATTAAGAAAACAAACATTTCCTTCACTCCTACAAGATGCTCTATGCCCCATTGTAATCCATTCTTCCTTCCATTCTCTCTCAGGCAACCACTCTAGATTAGTTTGTATTTTCTAGAATTTCAAACCCTTGCTTTCGAAGATTTAAATTGTAATCTTTAGATAATTTAGAATTTCATTTTAAAGAAATTTCATTTCTTTAAATATTTTCTCTGCTTATTTAGCTCTTGATTTTCTATACTAGAATAGAAAGTACAAAATGAATGATAGATATTATTTATACTTATATGATATTTTAATCTCTGTGTTTGAACCCAGCCATATTTTATGTTCTGGGAATGGATAGTAGTACAGCTAAAAAAAAAAAAAAGTCTTTTTTTGCAAATAAAATTTAGTGTTTCAGTGAAAGTAAGTTATTGAGATAGTTATTTCAGTTGTGGTTATTGAACGTTAGAAATTGAAATAATAATAAAATGGTACAATAAGGATTTTTTTAAAAAAAATTTCAATACAGATCCCATAGGAATCAAAAGAAATGCTTAAAATATGTGTTAAAGGTCTGATAAACGTACTTCATAGATGAAAAGATCTGGTGTTTCATCCTTAACAATGGTGGGAATGTAAAGTAGTATAGTCTTAACTACCTTGGAAAACAGTTGAGCAATTTTTCAAAAAGTTATACTGGGAATTACTGTATGACTCAGCAGTTTCATTCCTAGATACTTACTAAAGAGAATTGAAAACATATGTTCACACAGACACTTGTGCATATTATTCCTTAGCAGCAGCATTAATAATAGCCAAAAGATTGAAACAACCCAAATACCTATCAACTGATGAATGAATAAACAACGTATAATCTAGCTGTATGATGATATATTATTCAGCCATTAAAAGGGATGAAGTTCTGATACATGCTACAACATGTATGAGCCTTGAAAGCATTATATTATGAAGTCAGTTCCAAAAGACCACATAAATTTATACAAAAAGTCCAGAATAGGCAAGTCTATAGAAATAGAAAGGCTAGTAGTTGCTGGGGCTGAGGGAAGAGAGAATGGGCGTGACTGCTAATAGATACAGGGTTTCTTTTTAGGATGATGAAAATGTTCTGGAATTTTATAGTGGTGGTGTACATGTGATAAAAACCACTAAGTTGCACACTTAAAGATATATCAGAAAGTGGATGGGTGTGGTGGTAGAACTCACATAGCTAACAGAGAAGAAAAACTAATTATGAGGAATTTTTTTTTTAATGAAAAATTAGTCTAAAGAATAGTCAGAAACAAAAGAAAAACGGAGTCAAAATTAATATGAGAAGACACTTTTATCTCACTTTAAAGTCTCTATTAAGGGTTTTCTTCATCTTTAAGACAGAAAAACAGCTAAGAATTAGTGATGTTTGGTCAAGATGTGTAAGACGAATTAGAAACGAAACAAGAAATACATTGAAGCAATATAGCTATCCACTGTTTACATTTTCACTGAGAAACATACTGGTGTTATTTGCTACCAGACTGTCTTTGTGTTGAATACAGAAAGGTGGTAGACCAAATTACAGTAGCTACATAAACAGGCCTGACAAGTGTGTGGTATATGTACTGCCAGTCTCTACTCTTGCTCCTGTGTCAGATGTGGCATATAAGTCATCATTCGCTTTCCTGTTTATTCCAGACACACCACCAGAATCTTTCTGAATCTAAAATTCCTATTAGCCACTACTGCTTAATTGGAATTGCCACTTAAGGTTAAGCTTATTTGCTATTCTTTGTATATATCAAATTTGTTCTATGAAAATATTTGTATTCCATATATAAATATGAAATTAAAGATAACATTTGATCAGGTTTTCTGTAATAATCCACTGTGTCAGAGCAGTTGTTCTCGCTTTTTTTTTTCCACAAAGCAACCTTTTCTTCAAGTGAAAGTTTAGCGTATAAAACAAGGGAGTTGAAATAAGTACGGGCAGTGCAAGTGAAAACCAGGTAGCTTAGAGACCAGCACCGTCTGCTTTAGTTCTGTCACCCTCCCCATAATAACCTCTTCAGACAGTTCCTCTCAACCATATTTGAGAAGATTGCCAGAGTCAAAAAAGCTTAAGCAAGTGGAAATAATACTTTCCTAGGAATCAGGAGGTGTGAATTTAACTTGTTCTCTGTCTGTTCAGCTTTTGTCTCTGTCATTCATCAGTGAAAGAGGTCATTTGATTTAGAGTTTAATAAGGTTTCAACCTATTCCTGGTTTGTGATTTTGAATGAGTGAATTTGACTCATCAAAAACTATCAGTATCAACAAGAAAAAGACAAAGCCAATAAAAATAAACAAGAGGCTTAAACAGATACTTTACCAAAGATATTTAAATGGGCAATAAACATGTTAGTCATAAGGGAAATCAGAATTAAAACCACTGTGAGATACAATAATTCACTAGAATTGGTATGATTAAAATCGCTGACAGTGCCAAATGTTAAGATGTGGAGCAACTGGAAGTCTCATATTTTACTGGTGTGAATATAAAACAGTCATACTGGAGAACTCTTAAGCAATATGGGTCATCTGTCCTATGACCTAGCAATCCCATTCCCAGATAATGACTCAAAAGAAATTAAAACATATAGCCACCAAAAGATCTGTATAAAAGTGTTCCTAGCAGCTTTATTCATAATAAAACTTAGAAACAACCCAGATATTCATCAGTAGGCAAATAGATAATGAAATTGAAGTATATTCATACAATGAAATAATACTCAACCATAAAAAGGAAGAAACTACTGAAATATACAACATGAATGAATGTTAGAAATTATATTAGGAGATTGTCTGGATTAGCTTTCTGGAATAATTTTACCAAAACAAGGTATTTGAATTTTGACTTAGCAAGGCAAGATATGTCAGTGGATTTTCTTTGTGAATGGAAAAAAAAGCATTCTTACTTTGTATAGAAGCCTCCTCTTTTTGTAACTAATTTTTTATTGTAAAAATTAATTCAAATGTACTTAAAATTATGTTGAGAGAAAAGGTAGACATAAAAATACTTAATACTTATTATATGAAGTCTAAGAACAGGCAAAACTAATCTATTGGAGTAGAAATCAGAAGGTGGTTGCCTGCAAGTGAAGGTCTGTTGGCTGGAAAAGGGCACAGGAAATTTCTGGATTGGGGATATGTTTTATATCTTGTTTTGAGTGTTCATTACATAGATTTATACAATTATCAAAACTCATTGAAATAAACATAGGATATATGCATTTTATGTGAATTGTGTATCAGTGTTCAAAGTGTTAAGGCAATTTAATAACACTTAGTGTATAACTTACATTCTGAAATTGGCTCTGTGTCATTCCTTAAGAAGGGATCGGAAGTACAGATCCCAGTCTGAGGCAGAAACAGTGGGATTGAAGAGCTAAGGATGTTCATTGGGAAGAAAAACTAGGGGTGGGCAAATAAGTATATGCTAGGAATTTTAACTAATTTATTTATGTATTATTTTCTTAAAATTAGAATTCCTTTTTATTTCCTATGATGTGAAAATTATATGTTATAATAGATCTGAGGAAAACATGATTGTACTTTTAGCTTCATTCCACTAAGCATTTTCAGCTCACATTTCATTCATTGAAGTTTGGTTTGTATTGTATTTTCTAAACAGCTGGATGTCTTCCTGAATATATTTAGATTCTTAGTGATTTTAGTAATAAAATTTATTTTTGAGATGCTTGTAAAATCTTACTAACTTCTGAAACCTTTGTTTCCTAATCTTTGTTATTTGTGAGGGATTTTTTTTCTTTGGATTTATGCTACATGAATAAAGTCATAATCAACTTTTAATTTTGTATTTAATTTTGTCTCCTTGAAAATACACAGTACAACAATTGATCATTGTATATATTTAAGGGCTTAAGTTCAAGGTTTACAGTGGGGACTATCAGGAATGCGGTGAAGCTAAGCATTTTGCTAATAGCCAACTGCTTGGCTATCCACTTTCTGAAATTTTTCCCTGAAGATACCTTCAGTATCCACATTTCATGAATATGCTGCATTACCTCTTGAGTGGATGTAAACGCAAAACAAGTGATTTATCTTCAAAAACTACATTTCTCTGTTTGCAGTAGCCTGCTCTTGTAAATTGAATTGTTGATGACCACATTGTTAAAATTTGAAGAGCTAGGTGTATTACAGATAAATGGCTAATAAGGAATTGACTGTATTTGCATAATAATTTTCAAGAGAAAAGAATCAGACTTTTTTAAATAAAGCAATTATTTGGGAATACATGGAGCCAGTAATGGTCCTGTTTACACTCAATACCAAATCCTTCAGGGGAAATGGATCCTTTAAAAAAAGGAAAAAAAAAAGCACCAGGCACGGTGGCTTACACCTGTAATCCCAGCACTTTGGGAGGCTAAGGCAGGTGGATCACCTGAAGTCAGTAGTTCAAGACCAGCCTGGCCAACATGGTGAAACCCTGTGTCTACTAAAAATACAAAAATTAACTGGGTGTAGTGGTAAGCGCCTATAATCCCACCTACTTGGGAGGCTGAGGCAAGAGAATCTCTTGAACCCAGGAGATAGAGGTTGCAGTGAACTGAGACCGCACCATTGCACTCCAGCCTCGGCAACAAGTGAAACTCTGTCTCAAATAAATAAATAAAAATAAAAAAATTGTATGGTACATAGTCATCCTACTTTGGATGTTAGAAAAGTAAATGGTATCAAAGTAATTTCTCATTCATTTTCAAAATACTGAAAATATTTGGAACTGGTTACTCTAAATGTATTTATGTGTTCCTGGAACAGATCACTTTGTTGATCTTATGGTACCATTCATAAAAAGGTCATAAAATTTGTCTAATTAGAATTTTATAATGCTGGAAATTAAACGTATATTTAACTGATTTTCATTTTTCCTTTTTTTTTTTTTTTCCCTGAACTAGGTCCTTTCTGATGTTGCTTGAGCTTACTCTCCTGCAGTTGATCTTGATCTCATTCCTGTTGGCTAAACATTAAGTCCCATGACAACATTAAGTTAATGCACCTATGGTGTAGGCATCATTTATAGTACCAGGACAGTATTATAGAAAAAAACCTTACCTGTACATTAGATGACCTAATTTCTTTTCTTCCATTCCTAGAAACACCATAATGTTTCTAAATAATGATTTTATAGTCATTGTCACACCCTTGGCTTATTTTACAGTAAAGAACATAGTTGAGTTTTTGGAAGGTACAGGATTTAAAAATTTGGTCTGTAACATATATACACACATAAATGTTGCAGTTAATGAAACAGGAAATTTTTGATGCATAAGATGAATGTTTTTTGCGAAACAGCAGTATTTCAAATACAATTATTTTTTAATAATTTGGTTTAATTTTGGATATTTTTCTATATAAGTTGATAATGGTTTTTTGAAGTAACTATAAGTTGATAATGGTTTTTCGAAGTTTATTTAATAAAGATGATTCATTTTACTGTTTTATCGTACCAGTAGGACTTTTAATGTTAGTATGTTGAGTTAGGTAAATGTTTATATTAGTGTTTAAATAATGAAATATTGGCCAGCTAGTTTATACCAAATGTTTTTGCAGTCCAGGGGTGAATGTTTCTGCTGGTTTGATGCCTAATACAACTTCAAAGAAAACAAAACAAAAAAATATATGAATTCACTGTTTTTTATCTTTTCTTCATGGACTACCCCTTAGAACCAAATTTAAAAGAAGCTTCTTTGTAGAGCAAGAGAAATGAGATGTCTCTTTTTCTGTAATCAAAACCCCAAGAAATAGTAGATATCCAAGAATTCATTCTGGTAAGATCTCTGAAACATTGTGTGACTAAAGGAAAGGTAATACAAAACTCAGGATTTACAGTGCAGTGAATGCTGAAATAACCTTTAACCAGCAATATAGTATCATCAGGATTTCCAATGTTAGAACATTATGTTAAAATGTGATTATTGTTTTAATGCTTTGTCTCTTTAAATTAAATTTGTGTCCATAAAGATGTGCAGCATAATTGTTCATGTATTTATTTACAGACTACAATTTCCGTCGCAGCTCAATAAATAGTCTTTCCCCTGTTAGTGCTACCCTCTCTTCTGGGACTCCCAGCGTGCTTCCTTATACTTCAAGGCCTTATTCTTATCCAGGCTATCCCTTGTCACCAACAATATCATTTGCTAATGGCAGCCATGTTGGACAGCGACTATATATCTCCAATCAGGCCTCATTCTTCTGAAGAAAATACTAACATTAGTACGAAAATTTGTGTAAATTTGTAGTAGTAAACTTGCAAATTAAAATACTGTTTTATTTTAGAATCGGGTTTGCACATTTGGTTTTAGAAAGATATTCTAAAGTACTAAACATCAGCTATAATTCAGAATAACATGGAGTTGCAGAATTTATAAAAATGCAAAGTTTAAAAAGTTATTCCGTGGTTTCTCTTGATAAAGGTACAGCAAACTACTATTCTTTTTAAACTTTTGGGATTTTCTTCTAATTCCTGAGTGGGCAATAGAACCTAGTCATTTATGTTAATTTTTTGCATACTTTTACTAAATAGCATTTCACAAAAAGCACTTGAAGACAATGGTTATAGTAGATTTGATTACCAAGGATCACTATCTGTACTGGAGATTAGAACAATTATATGACCAGAAGCATCTAACCATTATGTAGAAAGAAATGAAGAGACAAAAAGATTAAGATACAAATTTTCTGAAGTACTAAAGAAAAAGCAGTCTACCATTGTGGTCCTTGAAAATAACTATAGATATTTTTGTTATTTGTTATACACAAATTATAATTTTGCTGTTAATGTATTTAAGGAGTTGATAGTTATGCTTCATTTGTGTTTTTGATATTCTATGTATTGTTTTAATAAGTGTTATGGGTTTTTAATGTTGAAATCATGTGTTAATTTTTGTACTTGAATTCAAATTTTTTGACATTAAATATGTGATGCTTCTAATATGTGTGTTTTCTTTTCACTAGAATGACAAAACCTTTAGCTCTCACAATCACTTTGAGCTTTTCTTGAGAACATTTTCACTTGTTACACAGTCATAGGCTCAGTGCTTTCATGAGACTCAAGTGAAGGATGTTGAAGAAAGAAAATTGTTTTTATATACTCAAAGGAATGTAAATCATTCTATAAAGACACACACATGCATGTTTATTGCAGCACTCTTTACAATAGCAAATACATGAAATCCAAATGCTCATCAATGATAGACTGGATAAAGAAAATATGGTGCATATACACCATGGAATACTGTGCAGCCATAGAAAAGAATGAGATCATGTCCTTTGCAGGGACATGGATGAAGCTGGAGGCCATCATCCTCAGCAAACTAACACAGGAACAAGAAACCACCACATGTTCTTGTTCATAAGTGGGAGCTGAACATTGAGAACACATGGACAAAGGGAAACAACCACACCAGGGCCTTTTGGGTGCTGGGGGTGAGGGGAGGGCATTTAGCAGACAGGTCAAAAGGTGCAGCAAACCATCGCACATGTATATCTGTGACCTGCACGTTTTGCACATGTATCATTGTTTTTTGGAAGAAATAAAAATAGTTTTGCAAAATAGTAAATTATTTTCAGGGACTAATAGAGATACTTTGTTAATAGACCCGCTGAAGTTTCTGCCTTTCAGTTATGAATAATTAATGAATTCAAGTCATTTTGACTTAAATATTTTAGTATACATTTATAATGATTTCTAATGATAGTTTTTATAATTGATGTCTGAGAAATCAGATAACAAACTTTACCCTTTTTTGTCAAATTGTGCAGCTGTATGGGACATAGGATTTGTAAACAGAATTTGAAATAGTTGCAAATATCTTTTTCTGCCCAAGTTTCAAGCAGAAGTTATGTGGAAATTAATCTCAGTTTTTTCAACCTTTAAATGTTCATTCCCTATAAATCATATGCAATACTTCGAGTTTACTGCCTTAGATTTTTTTAATTTAAATGAGCATAGACACTGTGCTTAACAAATACTATATTTCTCTTAACTGTTGGAATTGCATAGATTTTGCTCTTTAATTGCCAGGGATATGTGGCTCACAGGCGCATATCATTCAGCAAGCATACAGTGAGTGTTTTGTTGGTGACTGTGGTAATACCCTTGGAATACAGAGGTTATTCAGACTCCAAGCCGGAAGAAAAAGTGACACTTAGTTTTCCATAGAAACGCTTGAAGTAGCCCATCATAACAATTGCAAGTTTCCACATAGCTTTTTCACTTTCAAAAAAAAACAATTGAGCTTACCAACCACACATTGTATTTGGAGATCCATGGTGATTGGATGAGAAGCCTATAAGCTGTGTTAGTCAGATCCCACTCCATTAAGTAACAGCCCTTTGAACTTGGACACATTTTTAAATCTTAGCCATACTTTTCACTTCTATAAAGTGGTGGTACACATAAGTAAAACACCTGGCAAATGGATGACATTCAGATGGTGGGTGGTATTATATGAGTATAGTTGTATGAAGAGCATAGTAGTATTTCATCCCTACTCCCTTTAACTGGAAGTATAGAAATTAGTACTTTCACGTCAAACACTGTCCCTTTCTGTGATGTTCGAATGAGCAGTTAATCTTGTTTATACTGAATAAAATTTTGAATTGTGAACATAGCTACTAATTATTTGCTGCTGTGATTCTTACAGAATAAGCTGTATAAGGCATTTGCTTCAAATGAGGGTTTCCTTAGGTGATCACGAACTATTGATAAGTCTTAGCCATATGATGTATCTCATTAGTCAGGGAAACAGTTCTAAAGACAGACTTCAAATTTTGTGTGCAACATTATGCAAAGAACCATGGCGGAAATGTGGCAGTTTATGACCTATTATGATGGAGCTAGGACCTGTCTTGCTTAAAATCCCTTGTAAGCGGAAAGATCAGAAGGTATGCGGAAAGTTTAACCCTATCATTCTTCCCCAGTTTGTTTTATAATGTTAGGGAGGGAAAGACTTCTTTATGACTTAAAATGTAGAAACCGTAATAGAAAAGGTTGCTAAATTCAATTTAAAAAGAAAAGTATGCATGACAAGGAAGTAACAGGTATGTCAAAAGACGATAAATGAACATGTTGTTTTACAAAGGGCTAATCTCTAATATTTCTAGATATCAGTAAGAAAAAGTCCACTCATGAAAATAACGGATGAAATGTCTGAATAAGCAGATGACAAATGACTCCCAAACCTATTAAAAAGATGGCTTATGTCATGATAGGAAAGGCAGATTAAAAGTTCACATTGGCGGAAATTCATAGTTTGATAAACTTTTGGCAAGCCTGTAAAGTAAGTATTCTCATACGTTGTCATTGGTGTTAAAAATTGGTATTTATATAAGAAGCAATTTGGAAGCTTTTGTCCAAAATTACATAACAAACATTTTGATCCAGCAATTCTACTTCTGGGATATACTTGGATGTGTGTATGTAAAATGATATATGTGTAAAGGTATCCATCGTTAGAGGACTGGTTAACAAATTTATCAGTACATACTAAGAAGCTATACAAAAGAGAATGACTATTCTTGATACAGGAAGAGAGAATGTTAAGTGAAAAAGAGCAAGGCTTATTTAGGAATGTATGTATAATGCAGTGTTCTATGTTTTGGTAAAGAGGAAAAGAACATTTGTATGTACTTATATTTGCATACAGAACTCTGGAAGGATATCCAAAAAAAAAAAAAAAAAACAATTATGAGAGAAGTGGATAAGATCACACTGTGACATCTCTTTCACTTTCAGACAGTGGAATGAATGATAATTTTAAGTAAAAAGACACATAATTGTTCTCAGAAACAAAGTGAAGAGCTCTAGTGAACAGTAATCTGAACAAAAACACATTAGGAAAAGTTGCACTGGATCTCTTTACTGAGGGACCAGAAGTTAGTGGATTTTGAGTAGAAACCCAGGGCAAAAGCTCTGCAGATGGTAAACAGCACTGCAAACTGCCGTGAACTTCACTGCTTTTGACTCAGTGGGTCCCAATATACTTGAAGTGTCTTTCACAAATTATGACGTCTGTGGATATGAAGCACGTTCAATCTGGTAGGAAAATCACAGTGAGGGCCTGCAGGATTTGATGCAAAGCTGTGTTCTCTTAGGCAAAGAATTAGTCTGCTTTTGAGAAATAACTCTTAGCCAGTTATTAAGCTCTACTAGATACTGACTACGGGATACCAAATACATTGAGTTGCCCATCATGAATTGGGTGTTATTTGATCACCAAATCCATAAAGTTGAGTATGTTCAACAGCACTGCTACAAAGTGGAATATGGTGACAGTCTAGAGGCTTCTTTCTGCCATACTACCATCCCTTGGCCTGGTATATCATGGAATGTACCTAAGATCAGTTGGCTGAGGGAGAAAACTTTGGAACCTAGTATCCTGAGGATAATGGAAGTCACCAAAAACAAATCTCTTTACGCATCCTATACAAACTATATAGAAAAATAATAAAAAGCAAATGAAGCCACACATAATCCACACCTTCAGCATAACCAGAGAACACTACAACTTTTCAAATTACCTGTTAATAAAAATAAATACGTATATGAACATCAAGTTCCAGCAATTATGTTTTTAACTCTTGCCACAAGCTTTTGGAGAAGAAGGGGTGTCTTGAGGGCCTGGAAAACTACACAAGAGAGAATGAGTGCACAGGGCCTGAGGGTGAGCTAACATCGTCCATCCCAGGTGTGAAAATACTGTAAGAGTACCCTGGTATATAAAAGTAATGACTAATGGAGAATGACTTAAAATCATGTAGACTTGAGATGCCAGTTTTGGAAAGGCATGACTTCTGGGAGAAAAGAGTTAAAAAGAACTGGGCGGTACCCTTTTGTTGTGGATGATGAAAGGGAAAAAAGCAAAGGGGAAATTCAGAATCCTGCAAGACAAAGAGAACGAAAAGAGCATAGGTGACATCAGCAAGATGGCAGAATAGGAATCCCTAGACCTTTCTTCCCTGATGGAAATGTGGATTTAGTAATACATGGACCAAATTGAAGCCCAATAGGAAGATTTGTGGCACTATCACCAGAGCCCTTACCCCCAGCATGGTGAGGCTGAATTGGGAGGAAATTCACAACTCTTGCTTTCTTCCTGGAGAGGGAAAAGAGTAGAATGTAGGTCCAGCGTTTTGACTTTCAGAGAGATTTACCAGAGGAGCCAGTATTTATCATGCTTGAATCCAAACACAGTAATATATCATGTGGACAAGGGGTGGCGGGTGGCTGTCTGAAAACAAAGTGCACCAAAGTCTGTGCTACCACAGAAACTATGTGGAGCTTCAGCACTAAGGCTTATTATAGCACCGGAGTTGCCACAGTGTGGCAGAGAGACATCAGGGTAGAAACTGGCAAACCTCTTCAGTTAGGAGATTACACATACAAGACCAGAGAGGGCACATTTTCAGAAAGGGCTTGAGATATCTTCAGAATTTCTAGCTGGACTGAGTGAAGAAAGTTCTTGTTTTATGAAACTAGATCATAAAATTTGGGAGAGATTCTTCAAGTGGCAAAATCCCAATGAAAAATGAGACATACAAAGAAACATGACACATTCAAATGAATAAATATCCAGAAACCAACCCTCAATAAATGTAGAAATATTAATTACCAAAGAAGTAAAAATTACCATTATAAGGATGTTCAGTGAATTAAAAGCACAAATAGACAACTAAATGAAATCAGGAAAACTATTAAAAAAATGAAAATATCAACAAAGAGAAACTGTGAAGAAGAACCAAACAAATTTCTGTACTGAAAAATACAGCAGCTGAATTGAAAAATTCACTAGAAGGAATCAACAGCAGACTTAACCAATCACAAGAGAGCATCAGCAAATTCTCAAGACAGGACTTTTGAGATTACCAAAGTAAAGAAGCAAAAAGAAAAAAAAATGACAGGATAAAAGTGAAATGGTTAGAAGTATAATTTAATGTAATTAGGAATATAAAAAGAGTAGGGATTGCCATACTTATATCAGAAAATGTAGACTTTAAGAAAATACTGTCACAAGAGGCAAAGATGGATTTTATTTATACATATATATAATCATATATATAAATATATATATATATGACTAAAAGGATCAATTCACCATAAAAATAACACATATGCATCTGACATTAAAGCTGTCAAATATATGAGGAAAATACAGAGCTGAACAGAGAAATAGATAGCAACACAATGGTTTTAGGATACTTCAATACCCCACTTTCAGTTGTAGACAAAACAGATAGAAAAGCAACAAGGAAACAGAAAACTTGAACACTGTAGACCAATTGGAACTAAAAGATACACATAGAACACTTTGCCCAACAACAGTAGAATGCATATTCTTAAATGCAGATGGAGCATTCTCCAATATAGACTACATGTTTGGCCATAAAACAAGTCAACAGATTTAAGAATATTGAAATCATACAAACTATCTTCTCATACCACAGTGGAATGAAACTAGCAATCAATATAGCAGAAGGAAAACATGAAAATTCACAAATATGTGGATATTAAACAATATACTCTTAAGCAACCAATGGGCCATAGAAGAAATCACAAGATGTAGAAAGTATCTGGAGCCAAACAAAAACAAATCATACCAGAAGTTATGGGATGCAGCAAAATCAGCACTAAAAGGGAACTTTATAGTAGTAAATGCTTATATTAAAAAAAGATCTCAAATCAACAACTTAACCTTACACCTCAGGAACTAGAACAAGAAAAATAAATAAAACCTAAGGTTAACAAAAGGAAGAAAATAAAGACTGAAGTAGAAATAAATAGAGGATAGAAACGAGAAAACAAATTAGTTAAACCAAGAGTTAGTTTTTGGAAAGATCAAGAAAATTGATAAACATGTAGCTAGACTAAGAAAAAAAGAGGACTCAATTAGCTAAAATTAGAAATAAAAGAGGGAAAACTACAACAGATGTCACATAAACAATAATAATTATGAAAGACTAACTACTATGAATAATTATACACTAACAAATTGGCCAAACTAGGGGAAATGGATAATTTATAGAAACAAAACCTACCAAGAGTGAGTCATGAATAAATTAAAAATCTGAACAGACATAAAACTAGTAAGGACAATGAGGAAGTAATCAAAAACCAATCCCTGCTACTGGGGAGACTGAGGCAGGAGAATGGCTTGAACCCAGGAGGTGGAGGCTGCAGTGAGCTGAGATCATGCCACTGCACTCCAGCCTGGGTGACAAGCAAGACTCCATCCAAAAAAAAAAAAAAAAAAAAGCAAAGCAAAGCCCAGGACCAGATGGCTTTACTGAAGGATTCTATTAAACATTTAAAGAAAAATTAGGGCTGGGCATGGTGGCTCATGTCTATAATCCAAGAACTTTGGGAGTCTGAGGTGGGAGGATCACTTGAGCAGAGGAATCTGAGAGCAGCCTGAGCTATATGGTGAGACCTCCATATACAGGTGGGGGCACCTGTCCCTGTGGTCCTAGCTACTTGGGAGGGTGAGATGGGAAGATAGCTTGAGCTTGATAGGTTGAGGCTACAGTGAGTTGTGATCATGTCATTGCACCTGGGTGACAGAGTGATACTCTGCCTTAAAAAAGTTGTAAAGAGGCCAGGTGTGGTGGCTCATGCCTATAATCCCAGCACTTTGGGAGGACAAGGGGGGTGGATCACGAGGTCAGGAGATCGAGACCATCCTGGTTAACATGGTGAAACCACATCTCTACTAAAAATACAAAAAATTAGCCAGGCATGGTGGTGGGCACCTGTAGTCCCAGCTACTTGGGAGGTTTAGGCAGGAGAATAGACAATGGGGTGAACCCGGGAGGCAGAGCTTGCAGTGAGCCAAGATCGCATCACTGCACTCCAGCCTGGGTGACAGAGTGAGACTCTGTCTTCAAAAAAAAAAAAAAAAAAAAAAAAAAATGTTGTTAAGAAAAATTAACATCAATCCTCAGATTATTTGGAGGAATTAAACAGGAGGGAATCCCAAACTAATTTTACAAGGCCAAATTTACCCTTGTACCAAAACCATCAGAAGACATGAAGAAAACTACAGTACAATATCCTTGATGAATACTGATGCAAAATTTCTAAACAAAATACTAGTAAACTGAATTCAACAGCACATTAAAAGGATGACAAACCATGACTGCAGGGATCTGTCCTGCACGATGGATAAGACATGTACTCAGACACTGATATTCACTGAAAGAGTGGGCCAGGGGGCTGCCAGCACTGGCGTCCAAAGAGAGTTTGCAGCCCCTACAAGCTGGCAACCATTTATTTAGTTCAGATTTAATTGACAAAGGCTTTGAGTCAACACACGTGTGGGTAATTAACCTGGTCGCCCCCACTCCGGAGAGGGCCATCCTGCTTGTGAATGATCAAAGGTTGGTTTTAGGCCATGTGAGTAAACAAGCTATTTAGATGAACTACTCTATGTTCCTTTGTATCTGCACCCCAAGCTATTAACTCTAGGTAAGGATTAGGTTGCCTTCAGCCATAATCCTATCCCGAGACTTTTGCAAAACCTTCTGGCCTTCCAAGAATGTTTGTGTCTACATCCTCTAACTTCATCTTAAATTTTTTCCCACCAGCTTGACTGAACTCCCACATCTCCCTCTTCTCTGTTTTTTTTTTTTTTCATTGGGTTCTGTTGACCGAAGCATGCAGATATGTGCAACAACAGGTCTGTCGGGCGAGGCAGTCATTGCTCTTATTCTGGCTTTGCATCCTAGAATTAGTAAATCACATAAGACAGTTATGAATATAATTAGCAACATTCTTCTCCAATCAAGGAATGACCTGCAGCATTGCTTGGCTTCAGTTTGATGTGTGCTGTTACTAAGGAACCTCACTGTGGGTATGTTAACCCCTTCCAGCCCAACAGTCTCATTGTTAGAACCTGGGAAGGAAGTGTCTGCCCAGATAACAGGGCTGAAAAAAGGCAGATTTAGAAGATGAGCTTAATTAAGTGTAGCAGGTATAGGTAGCAGGCACAGGAAGAGAATAAAAAAACAATACATTATCTGGAGTGAATGGTGTCTTTCCCCAGCAGGATTTGCTCAGTCTTTTGATTTGTCTTCTTCAGCATAATGTCTGGGGCCTGTGTTGTTTGAGGAAGCCGCATCCTCTGGGGCTGTGGGTCCTATAGGGTCAGTTCCTTCATTTCTGGTACTGGCTTGGTTCCTAGCCATGCCATGGTATGGTTTGATGCGTCATACTGGAATCCAAAGAGGACCTGAGGGGGTGTGGACACAAGCATACCCTCTTCCCCAAGTTACCAGTTCATTTGGACCACACCTTACATTGCTGTTTACATCTTTCCATAGAACTGCAGGTTTTATGTCTTGAGAAGTTTCAATAAAGTGCTTTTCTACAGCTGATTGAAATTTATCATCTAAATTTAGAAAATTAAGGGTAAATAAGACTTGTGCCAATAGTGTTGCAGGGTCTTTACCCATAATCCCCCTTTTTTATTTTTTGAGCATATTTTTAAGGGTTGAATGTGTACCTTCTACTATGGCCTATCCTTGGGGGTTATACGGGATGCCTGTGGAATGTTGGATGTTCCATGTGTGACAAAATTGGCGAAATTGTGAGCTGGCATAAGCTGGACCATTATCAGTTTTAATTTTTGTGGGCAGTCCCATAAGTGCAAAAGTTAATAGAAGATGTTTAATGACATATTGAGTGGACTCTCCAGGAAAGGCATGGGTACTAATTAGATCAGTGTTGGTATCAATGGATACATGTACATATCTTAGTTTTCCAAATTCAGGGATGTGTATAACATCTATTTTCTATAACTGATTATGTTCTAATCCTCTAGGATTAACACCTGTTGAAGTAGGGGACATGCCTGTGAGCTGGCAATTAGGCATTGTAGGATAATTTGTTTAGCCAGTGTCTGGGTAAGTTGAAATTGTTTAGATAAGTTTCTTCAATTTTGCTGAGAAAATTGATGCAATTGGGTGACTTGGTCAAGCAGTGATGTCATAACCTGAAGGTCTGCTTGCTCATTGCCAGAAGCCAATGGGCCAGGCAGTGAGCTGTGGGCTTGAATGTGTGTAATAAAAAAAGGATGTGTAAATTGCTGAAGACAGAGAAAAAGAGCACACAGGGTGGGCTCCAGGATGGATTTAATTAGGGCTGTCCCAAGGTTCTGCAATAAATAGAGTAGGCAAAATCACTAACAATATTGAGGGGCTAAGTAGAAAAAGTTTCCAAAGCCAATATTAAGGCCCCAATTTCAGCTTTTTGAGTGCTAGTAAACCTAGATCAAGTGAATGAATTATGTGGTCTCCACCAGACTGCTGCCTTTCCACGTTTACCAGAACCATCAGTAAACAGTGTTAAAGCATTAGATATGGGGGAGTGAACTATTTTTGTAGGCAAGATCACAGGAGTACGAGATAAGAAATGTCCTTCCTTTATCAGCAGGAAGGACATGCTCTATTTGTCCTGCATAATCGGAGACTGCTATTTGCAAATCCATCTCCATTGATAAGGGCAATAATGCTTCGAATTGCTTTTTACTTAAAGGAATTCTGGTGATATCAGGATCATAACCTAGCAACTGACTGTATCATTCTATATGGTTAGCTTTTAATTGCTCCTCAACTAATTTATGGGCCCTTTGTAATTTCTCTCCCTTTAGAGGTTACTATTTTATTTAAATTGGATTTGGAGAGAGTTAAGGATAGAAAAGAAGTAACAATAGTGGCCATTATTAGGTATTTTAAATTCTTAAATTTTACTTAGATCTTAGCAGAGAATTATAATCTGGGATGTCATTTGTATACAAGGAACACATGAAATTTTGCCCTGGGCTGCCTGCGGAGTTGGAGAGCTGTGCAGGTGGGTCCTGGGGTGGTGGCCGTGTTGTACCCACCTAGTTGCTGCTTTTTGTTTGTGCTGGTTTTTTTTTTCTGTGCTGCTCTGTCCCCCTGCCACCGGTAGGCTGCTGCTGGCTGGGCAGACCTTACTGCTCATGCCTTCTGCCCCTCCCTAGCAGGCTAGCTCCAGCATGCTGGGCCTGGCTTCTGGTTGCCATCACCACCGTGCAGGCTGAGTTCTTGGGAGCACTTGCCAGCTTTGGGTTTGTGAACTTAACCACCGCTGAGCCTTTCCCTCTACCTACCGCTTGCTTGGCCATGCAGTTCTGGCCTCTAATGTCTTTTCTTATCTTTTTATAGGTGTTAAAAGATATGGCTTTATATACCTGATTGCCTTGTCAATCTTGCATTATTGGGCAGGCTAAGAGCTCCCCTTTCAATGCTGCTTGCTTAAGACAGTGTCTTATAGCTATAGTGTATCCGTTGTCTCTTTTCCAATTCATTGGAGGAAGGGGTTCAGGCAAGACTCTGTTTCCTTTTTGTTATTTTGGTCTGGTGATACTGGAGCTGAGGGAAAAGGAGGTGGTAAGAGAGGTGATGGTTCCTCCTCCTTCCCTATTTTAGGCTCTTCTGTGTATAATGGAGTCAAGGCCACCCTAACTAAAACCCATAGCATTAAAGATGACACTGGGACCCATTGCTCTTGCACACGACGTTGTATAAGATTTCTCCCCACTTGTTCCCAGAGCTCTATGTCTAGTGTGCCTTCTGTGAGGAACCACAGGTTATGGGATTCAACAGTTTGCATTAGGTCCCTTAATTGAGCCTGCGAAATTGAGGCTCCACTAGCTTTAAGCAGATATTTCAACACTTTTATATACTGCTTCTGTTTAACTGATAATTATCCCATGATGAAACCCAAGCCTGAACAATCCCCCCTGAACTTGGAAATCCTGAGCGAGCACCAATGGCTTATTGACTTACTGACTGTGCAATCCTTCTCACCTTCATTTTCAAGGGGTATGTTGCAATCCTATTGTAGCCCCCACTTCTGGGGGCTGCACACCCCAGCTGCATGACAGATGAGACACATACTCAGACACTGATATTCTGTGAAAGAGTGGGCCAGGGGGCTGCCAGCGCTAGGGGCCGAAGAGAGTTTGCAGCCCCTCCAAGTTGGCAACGCTTGCATTTATTTGGTACAGATTTAATTGACAAAGGCTTTGAGTCAACACACCTGTGGGTAATTAACCTGGTCACCCCCACACCAGAGGGGGCCATCCTGCCAGTGAATGGTCAAAGATTGATTTTAGGACCACATGAGTAAACAAGCTATTTAGATGAACTACTCTACATTCCTTTGTATCTGAGCCCCAGGCTATTAACTCAAGTTAAGGATTAGGCTGCTTTCAGCCATAACCGTATCCTGAGACTTTTGCAAAATCTTCTGGCCTTCCAAGAAGGTTTATGTCTATATCCTATAACTTCATCTTAAAATTTTTCCCACCAGCCTGACTGAACTCCTACATATGACAAAGAAAGAATTATATCTGGAATGCAAGGATGGTTTATTTGACAAAATTCATCATCTTTTCATGAAAAAGGAAAACATCAACAAAGTAGGAAACTATCTCAACATAATAAAAACCATATATGAAAAGTCCACAATTAATATTACACTCAATAATGAAAATCTGAAAGCTTTTTCTCTAAGTTCAGGAACAAAGCAAGGATGTCCACTCTCACAGCAACTATTTAACATAGTACTGGAAGTTCTAGTCAGAACAATTAAGCAAGAAAAAAAATTAAAAGGCATCCAAGTTAGAAATACAAAGTATAATTAACTCTTTTGGCCACTGACATGATTTTATACGTCTAAAACCCTAAAGATTCCACAAAAAAAAAAAAAAAAAAACTGTGACAATAAACAACTATAGTAAAGTTGCAGAATACAAAATCAACACAAAATCAGTAGGTTTTCATAAACTAACAATGACCAATATGAAAAAGAAATTAAGAAATTAATTTCATCTGCTAAAGCGTCAAATAGAATACAATGATTAGGATTAAACAATCAAGGAGGTGAAAGACTTGTGCACTGAAAACTACAAAACATTGCTAAAAGAAATCAAAGAAAGTACAACTGGAAAAACAATCCATGCTTGTGGATTGAAAGGCTTAATATTGTTTTGTTGTTGTTGCTGTTGTTTTTGAGACAGAGTCTCGCTCTTTTGTCCAGGCTGGAGTGCAGTGGCTTGATTTTGGCTCACTGCAACCTCCGCCTTCTGGGTTCAAGTGATTCTCCTGCCTCAGCCTTCAGAGTAGCTGGGATTACAGGCATCTGCTACCATGTCCCCTAGTAGTGATGGAGGGTTTCACCATGTTGGCCAGGCTGGTCTCGAACTCCTGACCTTGTGATGCACTCACCTCAGCCTCCCAAAGTGCTGGGATTATGGGCATAAGCCACCATGCCTGGCCATATTATTAAATATTGTTAATAATGTGACTTAATACTGTTAAAATGGTCATTCCACCCAAAGTGATCTACAGATTCATTGCAATCTCTATCAGAATCCCAATGACATTTTTTACATGAATAGAAAAAACATTCTCAAATTAATAAAGAACCCAAAGGGACTCCAAATAGCCAAACAATCTTAAAAAAGAACAAATTGGAGGCTTCACATGTCCTGATTTCAAAACATATTACAACACAACAGCAATTAAGATGGTGAGGTAGTGGCATAAAGATAGCTGTTTAGTCCAATAGAAAAGAACATAGAACTCAAAAATAAACTCTCACATGTATGGTCAAACTACTTTCCACAAAAAATGTGAAGACTACACAATGGGATAGAACAGCCTTTTCAACAAATGGTGTTGAGAAAACTGGATATCTGCATGCAAAAGAGTGATGAATTTGAATCTTTACACCATATACAAAATTAAAATGGATTAAAGAACTAAATGTAAACATTATAGCTATAAAACTCCTAGAAGAAACCTAGGAGAAAAGCTTCAGGACACTGGATTTGGCAATAACTTCTTGGATATAATACCAAAAATATATACAGGCAACAAAATAAATACAGGCACCAAAATAAAAATAGACAAAGGAGGCTACATCAAATTGTAAAATGTTTGCATGTCAAAGGAAACAACAGAGTGAAAAGACAACCCATGAAATGGAAGAATAACTGTAATCAGATATGTTTTTAAAAAATTTTGTGGGTACGTAGTAAGTGTATATATTTATGGGATACATGAGATGTTTTGATGCAGGCATACAATGTATAATAATCACTTCATGAAGAATGGGATATCCATCCCCTCAAGCATTTATCCATTGTGTTACAAACCGTCCAATAACACTTTTATTTTAAAATGTACAATTAAGTTATTATTGACTATAGTCACACTGTTGTGCTATCAAATAGTAGGTCTTATTTATTCTTTCTGTTTTTTTGTACCCATTAGCCATTGCAAGTCATATATCTGATAAACGGTTAATATCCAGGATATATAAGGAACTTTTATAACTCTACACACCACACAAAACACAGTTATAAAATGGGAAAAGGACTTGAATATACATTTCTCCAAAGATGATATGCAAACAGCCAATGAGCACATGAAAAGATGCTTAACACTAATAATTAAGGAAATGCAAATCAAAACCAAATGAGATATCACTGCACAGCCATCAGACTGGCTACTATCAAAAGAACAGAAAATAACAAGTGTGTTGATGAGGATGCAGAAGTTGGAACCATGGTGCACTATGGGTGGGAATGTAAAATCGTGCAGCCATTATGAAAAACAGTATGAAGTTAGAAGTATCAGTATGAACTTGTGTTTTTAATAGAAATCTAGCTATGGTTGTGTAAATATATATATATATATTTTTTAAAACCATGAGATTTCCCAACTGTGTCTGCTAAAAGGACTCTGAGACAATGACACTCAAGTAGATATAAGCTTACCTCGCACCCATATAGCAGCTTCTAAATGCCATTTCTCAATATAACAGGCCAGGACTCCTGTATGATTCTCAGTCTAGGCGGGGGAAAAATACAAGATGAGACTGGGGGATCTTTTATGCTAGAGAGTAAGACAGTGTTCAAAAATGGTCACATGTATGGTCAAACTACTTTCCACAAAAAATGTGAAGACTACACAATGGGAAAGAACAGCCTTTTCAACAAATGGTGAAGTACACTAGAGCTAGCTTAAAGGACTCCCTTTGGCCAATTCTGGGGCATTTTGAGCATAAAATATAATAACAATAAAGTATAATTTCTTGCATAAAATAAGGATCTGTATATCCATATTGATGTAAATAAAAAAAATAAGCAAGGGTGAAAGAAAAACTCTTCATTACAATAAAATGCCACATAATGTGAAAGAAATGGTGGATTTGGAAAAAATCACTATTTTGCAAGCTAAATAGCAAAATTGCTCAAGACAAGAATCACCAGCATTTACTAAAACTAGTGAGTGGATTTTCGATGAGTAACAGGATATTTTCATATTGTCGAGGTATTTCACCACAAATTATTATTAATTACAAAGAGAAGATTGTATTGCCAGATTCGTGTTTTCTTTTCTTTTTTTTTTTAATGATGAAGTATCTATCGAGTTTCACCCTTTTCTTTCCTGAAATCTAGTCTCTGTTGGGACAAACTTGGTTTGTCTTACCTTTTTATTTGTTTTTCTTTCTTTTTTTTTCTTTCTTCTTTTTTTTTTTTTTCTGAAACAGGGTCTCGCTCTGTCGCCCAAGCTAGAGTGCAGTGGTGCAATCTTGGCTCACTACAAACCCCACCTCCTGGATTCAAGCAATTCTTTTGCCTCAGCCACCCGAATAGTTGGTATTACAGTCGTGTGCCATCACACCTGGCTAATTTTTGTGTTTTTTTGTTGCGGGGCGGTGGCTACTCACGATGTTTCCCAGGCTGGTCTCAAACTCCCGGCCTCAAGTGATCCACCTGCCTCAGCCTCCCAAAGTGCTAAGATTACAAATGTTAACTACCACGTCTGGCCTCGTCTACTTTTTGAATATAACAGAACCTTGATGATGACAGTGTTCATAGATTAACTTCATATGTGATTTCTCAGTTTCTTTGTGAACCAGTGATTCATATCCACTCCTGAATTTATGTTCTACAAGCATCTAGCCCCAGCTCCTGCTTAGCTAAGACATGGTGTTACATTAGGTTAGAGAGAATTATACTAAGGACTAAGTTTACAAAGCTTGCTATTAGACCAAAAAATAGTTCTAATAGATAAAACACACATGAAAGTCACAGTTGCTTCATTATTTCAACATTACAGAGGGCTTTTGATGATTGGAAAGAGTATCATGAGGGCTAATGACCCAAGATGAAAGCTGTTTACATTCAATTCAACAAGCATTAATTGAACACATCCTATGTGCTGGGTTCTAGAAAGATGCTTTTAAATATGGTTCCCAACCTCAAAGAAATCATAGTACTGGAGAGCAGATAAACATACCAACAAATAAAATATAACATGGTGATATGGTTTGGCTGAGTCCCCACCAAAATCTCATCTCGAAATCCCATGTGTTATGGGAGGAAACTGATGGAAGGCAATTAAATCAGGGAGGCAGGTCTTTCCTATGCTGTCTGTTGAGATCAGATATTTTAAAAGTAAAAAGTCTGTTGCGATCAGATGGTTTTAAAAATGGGAGTCTCCCTGCACAATCTCTCTTCTCTTGCCTGTCACCCTGTGAGATGATGTGCCTTTCACCTTCTGTCATGATTGTGAGCCCTCCCCAGTCAAGTGGAAGTGTAAGTCAAATAAAACTCTTTCTTGGTTATATCTTTATCAGCAGTGTGAGTGGGGTGCTGCTGAAAAGATACCCAAAAATGTGGATGTGACTTTGGAACTGGGTAACAGGCAGAGATTGGAACAGTTTGGCGGGCTCAGAAGAAGAGAGGAAAATGTGGGAAAGTTTGGAACTTCCTAGAGATTTGTTGAATGGCTTTGACCAAAATGCTGATAATGATATAGACAATGAAATCCAGACTGAGGTGGTCTCTGATGCAGGTGAAGAACTTGTCGGGAACTGGAGCAAAAGTGACTCTTGCTATGTTTTAGCAAAGAGTTTGGTGGCATTTTGCCCCTATCCTAGACATTTGTGGAACTTTGAACTTGAGAGAGATGATTTAGGGTATCTGCCAGAGAAAATTTCTAAGCAGCAAAGCATTTAAGAGGTAACTTGGGTGCTGTTAAAGGCATTCAGTTTTATAAGGGAAGCAAAGCATAAAAATGTGGAAAATTTACAGCCCGACTACGTGATAAAAAAGAAAAACCCATTTTCTGAGGAGAAATTCAAGCTGGTTGCAGAAATTTACATAAGTAATGAGGAGTCGAATGTTAATCCCCAAGACAATGAGGAAATGTCTCCAGGTCATGTTAGAGGTCTTCACAGCAGTCCCTACCATCATAGGCCCAAGGCCTAGGAGGAATAAGTGGTTTCTTGGGTCAGGCCTACAGTCCCCATGCTGTATGCAGCCTAGGGACTTGGTGCCTGCATCCCAGCCACTCCAGTTGTGGCTGAATGGGGCCAACATAGAGCTCAGGATATGGCTTCAGAGGGTGCAAGCCCCAAGCTTTGGCAGCTTCCATATAGTATTGAGCCTGCGAGTGCACAGAAGTCAATAATTGGGGTTTGTGTACCTCTGCCTAGATTTCAAATGTATGGAAACATCTGGTTGCCCAGCCAGAAGTTTGCTGCAGGTGTGGGGCCCTCATGGAGAACCTCTGCTAGGGCAGTGCAGAAGGGAAAAGTGAGGTAGGAGCCCCCACACAGAGTTGCTACTGGAGGACCACCTAGTGGAGCTTTGAGAAGAGGACCACCATCCTCCAGACCCCAGAATGGTGGATCCACTGACAGTTTTGCAGTGTGTAAGAATTAAAGAAAGTGGAAAGAAACACAAAAGGTGGTTCATCAGTCAAGACATTTTTATTTTAGAGAAAACAAACCTGAGAGGAGCTTCTGGCCGAGTTAGGTCAGAGGCACACTCTCTTACAGACTAAGAGTTTTTAAGGATTCAGGGTGGGAGACTTTATCAGAGTCTTGGACTGCTTCTGCATCTCTTTGTTGTGCTTCCCTGGGAGAAAGAGTTGTGTGTCTGTTCCCATACATCTTTCTGCAGCTGCTGGCATACCCCTGAGTCTGCTTTTAGCTTCCTTATCTTAGTGCACCTGAAGGGAAAGGAATGTGTTTATTAAGGCCCACTGTTTTACTGGGACCCATTATATGAGGGTGAAGTTTGGC
Organism: Piliocolobus tephrosceles; assembly: GCF_002776525.5. Classification (NCBI taxonomy): domain Eukaryota; kingdom Metazoa; phylum Chordata; class Mammalia; order Primates; family Cercopithecidae; genus Piliocolobus; species Piliocolobus tephrosceles. Next base: position 34,950,560 of record NC_045436.1, on the reverse strand, counting down.
AGCTACCCAAAAGATTCCCCCCCACCTCACTCTGTGCTCGAGCTGTCTTATTTGTGTTTTACTGTCTGCTCTTTTGGACTGCTTGTAGTTAGAAGAGAAGTGATTTTCTTGAAATGCGTAAGGCTTAGAAAGGGGGCTGGAACTTAAAGTGGAGGTGTTTGTCCAAGATGACGGTGCTCCTGCTCTGTCATTGTGCACCTGGAAAAGTCACAGACACTCAACCCCAGCCTGTGATGGCTGCCAGGAGGGAGGCTGTACCCTGCAAAGCCACAGGGGTGGAGCTGCACAAGACCATGGAAACCCACCTCTTGCATCAGCAAGCCTGGAAGTGAGACATGGAGTCAAAGGAGATCATTTTGAAGCTTTAAGATTTGACTGCCCCCCATGGATTTTGGACTTGCATGGGGCCTATAGTTTTGACCAATTTCTCCCATATGAAACAGCTCTGTTTACCCAATGTCTGTATTGCCATTGTATCCAGGAAGTAACTAACTTGTTTTTGATTTTACAGGCTCATAAGCCAAAGGGACTTGTCTTTTCTTAGATGAAACTTTGGACTGTGGACTTTTGAGTTAAGGCTAAAATGAGTTAAGACTTGGTGGGACTGTTGGGAAGGCCATGATTTGTTTTGAAATGTGAGTACATGAGATTTGGGAGGAGCTGGGGTGGAATGATAAGGTTTGGATGTGTCCCTACCCAAATCTCATCTCGAATTCCCACGTGTTGTGGGAGGGACACAGTGGGAGGTAGTTGAATCATGGGGGCAAGTCTTTCCCATGCTGTTCTCGTGATAGTGAATAAGACTGTTGAGACTTATGAGATGTGATGGTTTTAAAAAGAGGAGTTTCCCTGTGCAGGCTCTCTTTTCCTGTCTGCTGCCACATGAGACGTACCATTTCCCTTCTAACATGATTGTGATGCCTCCCCAGTCATGTGGAACAGTAAGCCCAGTAAACCTCCTTTTTTTGTAAATTGTCCAGTCTTGGATATGTCTTTATCAACAGTGTGAAAACAGACTAATACACATAGTGAGGCCAGAAAATTGTCAAAGGCATCTGGATAGAAATTACTGGAACTAGAATTCCAGGGTCATGTAGATTAGTCTGTGTCCTGAATCATAGAAAATTTCATGATTCTTCTGTTTCCCAGTGTGCCGTCAAGTGTAGGTGATAATGTATTTTAGACTAACATAAAAATTTTAAAAACTATTTATATAAGCTAAGTCTCGCTTCACATTTAAACATTCCTCACTGTCCCCTATTATACTATGATAGTGACGTTCTAAAATAAGCAATAGGAGTAATTCTCAAGAAAGATAGGAGCAGCAGGTTGTAGGTTACCTCTTATTCCTAATTTGAAAGGTTCCATCCTTGAACATCTTATATATTCATTTTGTAAACCTCTTATATTCAGATCCTCAGCAGATATTTAATTTGTGGCTACTACATGCCTGTGGTAATTAGAGTTGGACATACAATGAGGAGAGTGCACTGTCCCTCTTCTCATAGGGACAGCACTGACTAATCAATATATAAAAGCCCCCTTAAGTCAAAGCTTCTGTATTTCTCGATGACAGGGATATTCCTGAGAACAAGTGTCTGCATCAATATCCAGTCCTCAATAAATAAGGTGAACATCAGGATTGCATGAAATCCTATAGAGCACAAACGTTCAGGTAAATTACCTCTGCTCTGATTATGTACCTATGTACCTGTTCCAAAAGGGCTCTGTAGAATCTTTTCCAACAATAGGTAATGCCTAAAAATGATATTCAGAGAACATTTAAGAGAGGAATGCAAACCAAATTGTTGTCCACTGAAGCATCTTTGACCCTTGAACTGGATGCTTAGCCTGTCTTATGTCAATTCTACTTGCGAACCAGTTTCCTGGCCTTTTAAATTCCTCAACATGCCACTGAAATAGTACAAATGATTAACTATCTGGGGTGTCAGTAAGCAATTCTGGATAATATGCTCTGTAAAGTAGGGAAAGTAGTTTTCTAAGCTGAGAAGGAGGCATGGTTTTTCAGTTAGAAAAAATAATATATGCAAACATGGCATTGTGAGACAGCATAGCACTTACAGAGAATTAGAAGAAGTTTGGAATGAAGGAAGCCTAACTTGCAGAATTAGAAGAAGATGAGAATGAGATAATCAAACATAAACCTGGAGAGGAAGGCAGAGATCAAGTCAGGAGGAAATTTGTGAGCTTGTGCTTTGTTCTGTAGTTCATGGAAAACTAGATAACAGCCTTAAATAGAGAAAAGAAGTAATACTTGAATTTCTGCAAGTCACTTTAGTTGCCAAGACAAGTTCTGGAAGACTTGCAGAAGGCAAGTTGGTAATGAGTGAGGTCTTGAGTAAGAGATTCCAGTTAGAAAGCTTGTTTTAGTAATCCAGGTGATAGATGGATAGCCTGAACTAGGACATGGCAACTGAGGTAGAAAGGAAAGGATGGGTTTGAGAGGTTTGGAAAGGGATTAGCTATAGACACTGGGGATGAGTAAAGAAATCAGGGGAAGCTTTAGTTTTCCTACTAGTAGAATTAGGTGATATGCAGGGTATGATATATTGGCAATGAGTTTTATTTACGCTCTTCTTTATTCCCTCCTGTATTGTAAGGGCAGAAAGGCTAAAAACTGCATTTTCCAGATTCCTTTGCAGTGGTAGTTCTGGGTTTGATTCAGGTAGTACGAATAACATGCACTCACAGGACCCCTGGAATTTGAAGGTGAGACAGAGGCCCTCTTTCGATTGCTGTGCTGGCTGGTGACAATAGTTAGATATATATGTTTTCAGTAGCAGATGGCAACTTCTAGTGTCTAGCCATGAGCTTTGTGGGTGTGAGGCAGTTGTGGTGGCAGTTGTTGTGGTGGCAGCAACACCGGCAACTACCTGACTAAATTGCTGCTGGGGGTAAGGGGTTGTGATCTTGAAATCCAAATTGTCCAGGGGTGGGCTTCTTACTTAAAATTCTGTCTAGCAATGTTTTAAGCAGCCAATTTCCTGTGCTAAGTCCCCTTCTGTGTGAAATATCTAGAATGGTTTCTGTTTCTTGTGCTGAAGCTTGACTGGCATGGTTGGGAGTCAATCTCTTGCTATATTTGGTATGTGGCAACCATCTCTACTAAGTTGCTGGTTATGTTCATCAGTCACTGAGTATCTGAAATTTTAATCTTTGCAGAGAAGTAAGCTGAGACATTGAAACCTATGTAGGTCAATATAGGTGAAATGTAAATTAAATTAGAAAAAATACTTAAAAATTTAGAAAATACCATGAGATACTTGTCTTACAATGTATTACACACTGCTAATAAAGATATACCCAAGACTGGATAATTTATAAAGGAAAAGGTTTAATTTACTCACAATTCCACATGGCTATGGAGGCCGCAGTCATGGAGGAAGGCAAATGAGGAGCATCTTACATAGTAGCAGGCGAGAGAGTGTGTGCAGGGAAACTCCCCTTTATCAAACCATCAGATCTCATGAGACTGGTTTGCTATCATGAGAACAGCATGACAATGACCCACCACCATGATTCAATTACGTTCCACCAGGTCCCTCCCATGACATGTGGAAATTATGGGAACTACAGTTCAAGATAAGATTTGGGTGGGGACACAGCCAAACCATATAATTCCACCCCTGGTCTCTCCCAAATCTCATGTCCTCACATTTCAAAACCAATCATGATTTCCCAACAGTTCCCCAAAGTCTTAACTCGTTTCAGCCTTAACTCAAAAGTCCATAGTCCAAAGTCTTATCTGAGTCAAGGAAGTCCGTTCCATCTATGAGCCTGTAAAATCACAAGCAAGTTAGGTACTTTCTAGATACAAGGGGGTACAGGCATTGGATAAATAGCTGTTGGCAATGGGAGAAATTGGCCAAAATGAAGGGGCTATAGGTCCCATGCAAGTCCAAAATCCATGGGGGCAGTTAAATCTTAAAGCTCCAAAATGATCTCCTTTGACTTCATGTCAAAGGACAGCTCCACCCCTGTGGCTTTGCAGGTTTTACCCCCCCTCCCTTCTGGCTGCTTTCACAGGCTGGTGTTGAGTGTCTGCAGCTTTTCCAGTTGCACAGTGCAAGCTGTTGGTGGATCTTGCATTCTGGGGTCTGGAGGATGGTGGCCTTCTTCTCATAGCTCCAGTAGGCAGTGCCCTAATGGGGACTCTGTAAGGAGGCTGCAACCCCACATTTCCCTTATGTACTGCCCTAGCAGAGGTTCTCTATGAGGGCTCCACCCCTGCATCTCACCTCTACCTGGATATTCATGCGTTGCCATACATCCTCTGAAGTCTAGGTGGAGGTTCCCAAACCTCAGTTCTTGACTTCAGTGCACCCACAGGCCCAACACCATGTGTAAGCTTCCAAGGCTTGGGGCTTGCACTCTGTGAAGCAGTGACCTGAGGTATACATAGGCCCCTTTTAGCCACGGCTGGGACACAGAGCACCAAGTCCCTAGACTGCACAAAGCAGGAAGGCCCTGGGCCTGGCCCAGGAAACCAGTTTTTCCTCCTAGGCCTCCTGACTTGTAATGGAAGGGGCTGCCGTGAAGACCTCTGAAATGCCCTGGCGACATTTTCCTCATTGTCTTGGCAATTAATATTTGGTTACTCTTTACTCTTGAAAATTTATGCAGCTGGTTTGAATTTCTCTTCAGAAAGTGGTTTTTTCTTTTCTATTGCATAGTCAGGCTGCAAATTTTGTGAACTTTTGTGCTCTGCTTCCTTTTTAAATTCTAATTCCAAACCATATCTTTTTTTTTTTTTTGAGACGGAGTCTTGCTCTGTCCCCCGGGCTGGAGTGTGGTGGCCGGGTCTCAGCTCACTGCAAGCTCCGCCTCCCGGGTTTACGCCATTCTCCTGCCTCAGCCTCCAGAGTAGCTGGGACTACAGGCACCCACCACCTCGCCCGGCTAGTTTTTTTTGTATTTTTAGTAGAGACGGGGTTTCACCGTGTTAGCCAGGGTGGTCTCGATCTCCTGACCTCGTGATCCGCCCGTCTCGGCCTCCCAAAGTGCTGGGATTACAGGCTTGAGCCACCGCGCCCGGCCCCCAAACCATATCTTTGTGAATACATAAAAATGAGCGTTTTTTAACAGTACCCAAGTCACCTCTTGAACACTTCGCTGCTTATAAGTTTCTTCTACTAGATACCCTGAATCATCTCTCTCAAGTTCAAAGTTCTACAAATCTCTAAGATAGGGGCAAAATGCCACCAGTCTCTTTGCTAAAACGTAGCAAGCGTCACCTTTGCTCCAGTTCCCAAGAAGTTCCTCATCTCCATCTGAGACCACCTCAGCCTAGACTTTATTGTCCACTTCACTGTCAGCATTTGGGTCAAAGTCATTCACTAAGTCTCTAGGAAGTTCCAAACTTTCCCACATTTTCCTGTCTTCTTCTGAGCCCGCCAAACTGTTTCCACCTCTGCCTGTAACAGAGTTCCAAAGTTGCTTCCACATTTTTGGGTATCTTTATAGCAGTGCCCCACTACCCAGTACCACTTTACTGTATTAGTCTGTTCTCATGCTGCTAATAAAGACATGTCCGAGGCTGGATAATTTATAAAGGAAAGGAGTTTAATTGACTCACAGTTCCATGTGGCTGGGGCAGGGGGCGGGGGACGCTCACAATCGTGGTGGAAGATGAAGGAAAAGCAAAGACATGTCTTACATTGCAGCAGGCAAGAGCGTGTGTGCAAGGGATCTTCCCTTTACAAAGCCATCAGATCTTGTGAGACTTATTCACTGTCATAAGAACAGTACAGGAAAGACCTGCCCCCATGATTCAATTATCTCCCACCAAGTTTCTCCCATGACACTTGGAAATTACAGGAGCTACAATTCAAGATGAGATTTGGGTGGGGACACAGCCAAACCATATTATGTATGATCCACCAAAACAAAGACCCTGGTGGATGAACAAATAAAATGTTAAAAATTAAACACATAATCATGTGCACTCCACAATAAGAGAATAATCCCAGACATAAAATGAGTCTCAAATTGTCAACCCATTTTAGGAAACAGTCACAAGCCAGCCTACCTTCTCAACCACCTCCTTAGATATTCCTGCCCTATAACTCTATATAATCACAGAACCCACAGCTATTCTAAGGGCAGACCAGAAGGAGGAAATTTCGTGCATCATGCGTCTTTTTATTTGAGGTTTATGGGGAAGAGAAAACAACGGGTATGTCCTCAGCACCTAGATTTGCCAAAATTTATGCAAAAGAATGCACCTCAGTGGCTACTTTTTCCAAGCTGCCTTCTCTCAGAAGCCCTGAAAAGAGATGGGATCAATGCTTTTTCCTTCCCCTGGCAAGAATAATGAATGTTCCAGAAGCTGTTAAAGGTTATGAAGTTACCTGAGTTTTCCTGCAGGGGGAAACATCCTCCAGTTTATGAGGAATAAAATATATATCAAACTCTACAGCATCAGCAATCTGGCTTAGGAAAGATTGTATGTGCTTTTCAAAAATAAAAGTTGCATGTGCTTGATTCCTATACTATCTTTATTTAGTGAAGGATAATTCTGTGTCTTTTTTTTTAACAAAAAGGAGGAACTTTAAAAGGGTATGTGTTATCTTAGATAACTCCTAGTTGACTCTTGTGTAATATTTATTGCATGCACAGTTCTTGGATGGCCTGCATCATCTGTGAGCATCACTGGCCACCTACTATAATTTGTTATTATAATTGCAGAGCTAGAAAGAGCGACTAGAATCACAGGTAAAGGCTAAAGGAATGAGTGAGATATTCAGAAAGGAATAGGGTAAGAATTGCTGTTCCTTCATGCGTTTACTCAAATTTATTGACTGCGTCTCATGTGTAAGACACTGTGCTACGTGCTAGAGATACAAAAGTGAATAATGTTTTTGACTTTGAACTCAAAGTGAAAAAAATTAATGTTTGTCAATAAGCATTGTAAACATTTCTATTCAATTTGATTTTTACAATTTTATTTTTCAGAAAAGTAAATGGGTCATATTGTTGTCTTCTGACTTTGCCTTTGAGCCTAGAAAGGAGAGGTCACTTTTACTTTCTTTATGGTATTTTACCTGGTCCTCAACCACTTAATGGCAGTACCCAGAGGCCTTTGCCAGATCTTCACTTTCTTTAACTTTTCTGCATCATTTAGTGCCATTTCTTAGAAGGCTTTACTTGTATGCAATTTGCAAAGTGGTTACACAAGTGCTATTTTTTAATCCTTCTTTCAAGTTCTCTGATATTAACAGTTCAGTGAAGCTGAGTTACAGTGAAATTATATAAAATGACAAGTATCACTTCTCCCACACCTAAGCATGTTACCAAAGATATTATTATTACTATATAGATCTTCTTCATGGGACCTCTAGCTATCTGATGGTTATCTAAAACTCAACATATCTATAACTTGACTAAACATGACTCTTATCTCTTAAGTCAATTATTCTTTTTCCAAATGTGTATAAGCACTAAAGTACCTTCATTCTTCAGGTCTCTGAGGTTTAAAATCCTGATCCTCTTACTTCCGTCAGTCACAAAATCTTCCCTTTTCACTTCCAAATATATTTTACTTTATTTCCATTTAGTTTACCTTCTGCTGACACTCCCCAGAACCTGAAACAATGGTTCAGGTTAGTTCTTGCCTGGACAATTGTAGTAGCTTTCAAATTGAGCTTGATATTAAAGTCTTTTTTTCTTTAGTAAACAAAACTTATAATTACATATTGTTGGTGAGTGTATTTTTTATTGCCTGTTTCCTTGAAGGCAAGGAAGGACCCATGTATATACAGCACTTAGGATAATACATAAAAGTTTCTCAATAACTGTTAGTTGAATGAAAGTTGGACTGATGAATGCTGCTGTAATCCTCCTGGATGGGAGAAGTGGCTCATGCCTGTAATTCCAACACTTTGGGAGGCTGAGGCAGGTGGATTGTTTATGCTCAGAAGTTTGAGACCAGCCTGGGCAAAATGGCAAAACTCCGTCTCTACAAACAAACAAACAAACAAACAAAATTAGCTGAGCATGGTGGCACATGGCTGTGGTCTCAGCTACCTGGGAGTCTGAGGTGGTGGGATCACCTGAGCCTGGGTGGTTGTGGCTGCAGTGAGCCAAAGTTGCACCACTATACTCCAGCTTGGGTGACAGAGTGAGACACTGTGTTAAAAAAAAAAAATCTTCCCAAAGCCTAGTTCTGATTGTATCAACCTTGCCCCAAAGCTTCCACAGCCCACCCAGGTCTCAACTCCATTGTCACTGTCTGCCCTATACCTATTTTTCCAGTTGTTTTTGACAGGGATCTTTGTTTATAAGACACTTAAATTAATGAAAACATCTATTTTGGAAAGTTGCAGATGTATGTATCTCACAGAACATGAATATGTAAGAGCATATAATGCAGGCTAGTCTCATGAGGGATTATAAGCAGCTGTAAATAACTCATTCAAAGTCAAGGTTCCATCTCTCCTTCACCTAGTCTCTTATCTGTTCTTTTCTTTTGGTGTCTGCTTCTTTCTTCACCTTTTCTGTGGACCGGCTTTCATTCATTCACTAATTCAATAAATTCTTACAGAGTAATACTATGTGCTGGGTACTGTTCTACACTGTTCTAGATATAGGTAAACAGCACAAATCCCTGCCCTCATGGAGCTTATGATCTAGTTGGAGAGAAACCTAATTAATAACCATAGAAATATACTGTCAGGTAGGTGCTTTGAAGAAAACAGGAACAAGGAAAAGTGAGTGAAGAGTCATCTTATATAGGAGGAAAGGTGACTTTTGGGAAGATAATTGAATAAGGAAGTACTGAGCTCCAGTGACGGATCAAGGTGGGAGTCTAAAGGCACAACCATTTTAGCCCAGTGAAAGATAATAATGAGGTGCCATTCCGTGCCAGAGCTTCCTGTGGTGTTGGCATAAGATGTCAGGCTTGCACAGACATCTCCCTCCATTCCTTTCCCCCAATTTCCTTGCATAGGTATTGATCCCAAGGTCACTCCTTACTGAACATTCTAAGCACTAACCTCTACCCCAGAGTCTGATTTCTAGAGCCTACTACATACTCTTGGTTAGTACGAAGAGACTGCAGAGAAAGTAAGTGATAAGATTGAGTTCTGGAGTTAGACTACTCCCTGCTGAGCTGGCAACAAAGGCTCCATCTCTGGTAGGTAGAGTGCGAATAGCTCCTGGTACCAGCATGTGCTGCAACTGTTAAAAACTAACACTGTAGGTGAATTGAGATGGTATGCTGGTGAAAAGGAGTATGGTCACTGGTGCAATGTGTCAACTATTTGGAAGTAGGGGGGAAATGTAAACTTTAAGAACAACGGAATTTGATGGCTGCAGGTGAATTTGATGGATGCTCTAAAAATTATGAAAAGCTGAAAGCATTTAACAGGCAATGGAAAATCAAATGTGAAAGCCAGAGGGCCTAAATATCTTACAAAGGGGCTCTCATCTTTTGGAGAGGGAGATCAGATAAAGCTGTGGACCCGCCCAGGACTTAATTGTCAGAGTAGCTCAGCTCCAGAAAGGGTTAAACTTCTAACCTAGGCAGGTGGGCTATACAAAGTTAAGAGCCCCCTGGTTGAGACAGAATGGAACCCTGACATATAGACTGGTGACATCTCAGGGGATTCCCTCCATCTCCAAATCTTGAACACCCAGATTCCCCTGAATTAACCCCTCTCCGTGCCTGGAGATAATGCAAAGGCCCCTCTCCTCAAAGTCAGTGTGTTCCCCACCCCCACCCCTCGACCCACCCAAGATCTTCCCCTATGTCTCCTCCTGGCCTTGAGGCCTAGACAGACCTAGAGTTAAGTCTCAGCAGAACCCAGCTGGGAAGGTCTGGGCCTGATGAGGGAGGAAAGGGAATATACCTCAAAGGCATTGCAAGACTGAGTCACTGCGTACCAGCAAAAGACAAGATCCTATAAATGGGAAAGTATTCTAAGGGTGCTTGGTCAGTCAAGGAGGCTAGCATATAAAATTGATGAATGTAGAATTTATTGATTTGTGAGCATTCTTCTACGATACAAGATTTGCTAAACCAGAAAGGATCCCAGAAGATGGTGTGAACTCATTACCAGGATGGTTGCTACCAGGATGGATGCCAGGGTGGTGATGCACAAGCTGAAATGTGAAAAAGTGGTGGCAAGTAGCCAAGTCAAGGGAGGTTGTGGGTGGCTGGCATTGGGACAGGGCAGTGTTAGGAGGCTCCTCCTGGGTTGTTGGCCAGGGCTCACTGCTGTTGATGCTGCTCAGTCACTGTTACAGATGGTCCTGTGCTCTTCAAAGAGTCCACTTCTCAAACTCCTGCTCCCCAAGGCACAGCATTTAAGCTTCTAAGAACTTTCTAACTCCAGAAAATCTCATCCTTGCCTTATATGCATGTGGTGGAAGTAAATATAAATCTGCTTTAAGTTTGTTTCTAAATAAGAAACTTAAGAACACCCCAGTGGTTTTCTCTAAGCAGCAGATGTCCTGGTAGCAATTCAGACCTGAGCATCCAAAGCTTATCTTAAAAATCGTGGTCTATTGCCTCATTGTCCTCTATCCGCTCACCTTCAAATGAATATTCTAAAACTTAATCTCTTACCATATCTCCTTAAATATATTATATGTGAGAGAACAGAAGGTTTTAGACTAGATATTCATTTGATTGGAGATTTCAATATGAATAGTGTTTGAAAAAAAAAGGGGGGGCCTAGAAATAAAAGATACAGCTCAAAGAGCTCTGTGGCTGGAGCATAGCGTGTGATGATTGTAAAGGCAAGGTATGAAGCAGGAGAGCTAAGCAGAGGCAGATAAAAGTCATAACCTAGGGTAGTGATGAGCAAAAAGAGGGCTTTATTTGGAGCTGCATCATCGTCAAGTTACACCTTTTTGTAGTCTGAAGAATAACTTTGAAAGGGGGGGATTTTACTGAGTACATTTTACTTGGTAACTTTAAATATTTATTGAAATAAACATATATACAATATTTATAAAAGTAAAATATTTATGAAATTAAAAATACATGTTTAATAATCATGAATTTTATTTTATAAGTGAAAATAAATAATATTTATTAAGTCCCTTTTAAATATAAAACATATGTTAAGGCATTGAAGATGGGGATGTCAATAGCAGAGCAGGTCCCTGCCTTCCATGTTAGGATGCTTCCTGGCTCCAGTGAGGCCAGTGCTAAAGCTGAGCATACCGCCTACATTTTTTGCTAACAAAACAAAAGCAGTAACAGGTGTAATGACCTAGAGGTCACACAGGAGGTTGAAGGATTCAACTCCTCTATATTGGATAAATTTCCTAACATGTCATCCTTAGTTTTATTTTTGTTAGAGCTATGGATGGGAAAGAAGTTCATGAATGGGACAGAATGCACAGTGAAAGAATTAAACCACACAGATTTCCATAATAAGTAAAACCAAAGTCAATATTAGCAAAAGGGATAGACATTTAAAGAGGTTCAAGTTTGCATTTAAATTTAGTGGTATTATTGGGCTGCAGTAGACAGTAAACAAAAAATTTCACTGATTTGATATTTGCTTATTATGAGTTTCTTCTTACATCTTCATAAGTAGAGTATTTTCATCAAGAAAGGAGAAATCCTGAAAGTTGGGCTGAATTGCAAACCAACAGCCATTTTTCATAGATGTGAGTGAAGATTTAATTATCTAACGATAATTAGTAATTATGTCACCACAAGCAGATGCTCTGCTTCAGTGAAAATAGTGCTCTTGTTCACCCATGTCTGTGCATACGTAATTTCAAAAATAAATTTTATGTTTTTTAAAGTAAAATCCGTGTTGGTGAATTTCTCACTGAAAAATTTAACGTGTAAAAATATAGATGCATTGGTTTTCTCTTTATTGAAGGCAGTAAAGAGTGTATAAGAAGATCTCCAAACCACAATGTATACAAAATATGACTATAAAGTCATGAATGAATAGTATAAATAAATATTTCAAATCTATTCAGATCTACTATATGGGCCATATAAGAAAAATTAATCTCATTATCTTAGTATCTTCTTAAAGCCTCAAACAAGATTATTAAAGTTTATTCAACTCATTTACCCCATTACTTCCAAATGACTTTTGGATTTTTCAAAAATCAATCTACTCTTAGTGAATGAATGCTCTCACTAAGACTACCTTGAATACAGGATCTGTTTTTGAATCATTTTATCACATAACATATTGTCTGGCTCATGGTAGATGCTCAACAAGTGAATACCTGTGCAACTAAGGAAATTCCTCAGGAATTCCTAAACCTTTTCAGTGCAGAGGACATATCTCCTACTTCAATTCCTGAAGTAGGAATGTCAGATCACTCAGCAGTTATAACCCACAACTTTGAGATAGAAATGGAAACTCATTGATGGAAGTCTGTACCATGTGTGTAAGTTTTAGGTAAAAATGAGTCATAGTAACAGTAATATATAATACCAACACTTTTCAGTCCTGTATTTCTTTTTACTTTTTCAAGTTATTTAAAATGCATTTTAAAAATTTGCCCTCATAACAATCACATAATATGAGTATAAAGTACAGGCAAAGGAGGTTTTATGGTGGAGGCTAAAGTTTAACTTTGGAGGTGCTCTATAAGAAAAATAATATAAAATTAAGTAAGAAAATACATTTATTTAGAATGAGAAAAGAAATCACAACAAATTTAAAATTTGAAATGATAATACCATAATCATTACAAAAATCCAGAAAAATAACATTTTATATATGTATACTTAATACATATATACATAAATATTTATAAATATGTGTATATATTTTTAGAGACAGGGTCTTGCTCAGCTGCCTGGGATGGAGTTCAGTGGTGCTATCACAGTTCATATCAGCCTTGAAATCCTAGGCTCAAGCAATCTTCCCACTTTAGCCTCCTGAGTGGGACTACAGGTGCACACCACCACACCCAGCTAATTTTTACATTTTCTGTAGAGATGGGGTCTTGCATGCCAAGCTGCTCTCAAACCCCGGGCTTCAAGTGTTCCTTCTGCCTCAACTTCCCAAAATACTGGGATTATAAGCGTGAGCCACCTGACACATATTTGTAGGACAGTTTCCCTATATCTTTGGCAACATAATTTTTTATTGCCTATTCATATGACAATAATTAATATAATTTTTATGGCAAAGTCAGAAAGATGATTTAGTCTTTCTTTTAGCTTGGCTTTTATAGTTTTCATTATTGGTAGTTGAGATGCATAAAATATGTGACTTCATACATAGTTGTATTTGTGGTTTGTAGGCTGCTACAAATTTGTGCCCTTTTGGCAAATTCTATGTTGCATGATTCTTAATATAAAGGAAATATTTATGGCTCGTTGATAATTGTGTATATTAGATTACAAAGTAAATTCCTAACAGGAGAAAATTTCCATTTGGACTTGATCAGTGTCCTCCAAAAAGTTAAGAATTATTACAATATTTTTATAGTAATTAAAACCATTTAAGTAAAACTATTCTGAAAATTATGCATAAATTAAACATTAAAGACTTTACATCACATAAAGAGATATAAAATTTAAGAGATTGACTTTTTTACATTTTGCTTCTTTCTAAAAAAGTTTAAGATAGACCTATTGATATATACAATGCAGTTCTGTGACATACATTTTAAGCAGATGATAAAATGAGGCAGAGGAAAAATAAGGCCATACAGAAGTAATATGAGAGCAAGGCAGTGACTTCAGACAAGGATATTATACGAATGAACTAAGCTGAATACACTTGACTATTATATTAGTTGAGCAAATTACTTAACTGTTTAGAGCCTGTTTTCTTATCTGTAAAATATGAACACTAGTAATGTGTTAGGCTGTTCTTGCATTGCTATAAAGAAATACCTGAGACTGGGTAATTTATAAAGAAAAGAGATTTAATTGGCTCATGATTCTGCAGACTGTACAAGCATGGCACCAACATCTGCTCAGCTCCTGGTGGGAGCCTTAGTAACCTTATAACCATGGAGAAGGGGAAGTAAGTGTGTCACATGTCAAGAGCAAGAACAAGTGGGTGGGGAGGTGCCACACACATTTTTATTTGAGACAAGGTCTCTCTTTATTGCACACACTTTTAAACAACCAGATCTCAAGAGAAATTGTTCACTATCACGAGGACAGTACCAAGGGGATGGTGCTAAACTATTAATGAGAAATCTGCCCTCATAATCCAATGACCTCCTACCAGGCCCCACCTTCAACACTAAGGGTTACATTTCAGTGTGAAATCTGGGGGAACAAATATACAAACTATCATTCCTCCCTGGCTCCTCAGACCTCATGTTCTTCTCACATTGAAAAATACAATAATGCCTTCCCAACTTCCCAATAGTTCCCCAAACTCTTAATTAATTCCAGCATTAAATCAAAAGTATCAAGTCCAAAGTCTCATCTGGAGATGAGTTCCTCCCACCTATTACCCTGTAAAATAAAAGACAAGTTATTTACTTTTAAGACACAATGGGGTATAGACATTAGGTAGACATTCTCATTCCAAAAGGAAGGAATTGGCCAACAGAATTGGGTACAAGCCCCACAAAACTTAGAAATCCAGCAGGGTAGTCATTAAATTTTAAAGTTCCAAAATAATCTTTTCTGACTCCCACATTCAAGACACACTGATGCAAGGGATGGACTCCCAACACCTTGGGCAGTTCCACCCCTGTGGCTTTGCAGGGTTCAGCCTCTGTGGCTGCTCTCACAGGTTGGAGTTCAGCACCTGTGTGTCTTTCCATGTGAAGGGTGCAAGCTGCCAGTGGATCTACCACCATTCTGGGGTTCTGGAGGACAGTGACCTCCTTCCACAGCTTCACTAGACAGTGCACATTCTGTGTGGGGTCTCCAACCCTCTATTTCCCTTGCACTGCCCTATTAGAGGCTCTTTGTGAGGGCTCAACCCCTTCAGCAGATTTCTGCCTGAATATCAGCCTTTTTCATACATTCTGTGAAATCTAGGTGACACTGCCAAGTCTCCTTTACTCTTGCACTCTGCACACCTGCAGGCTCAACAGCATGTAGAAGGCTCCAAGGCTTACAGCTTGCACCCTGTGAAGCAGTAGTCCAAGCTGTACCAGTGACCCTTTGAGTCACAACTGGAGCTGGAGCGGTGGGGATGCTGGGAACAGCCTCCCAAGGTGGTGCGGGGCTTTGGCACTCTGAGCCTGGCCCATGAAATCATTCTTTCCTCCTAGGCCTCTGGGCCTGTGATGTACAGGGCTGCCTCAATCTCTGAAATGCCTTCAAGGCCCCTTTTCCTGTTGTCTTGGCTATTAGCAGTTGGCTCTCTTATAGTCATCCAATTCTATCTAGCAATGGTTGCTCTGCAGACTGCTTGGATTTCTCTCCCAAAAGAGCCTTTTCTTTCTTTGCTACATGGCTAGGGTGCAAAATTTTCAAACTTTTACATTCTTCTTCCCTTTTAAATATAACTTACAATTTTAAGTCATGTTTTTGCTTCTGCACTTGAGCATAGCTTGCTAGAAGCAGCCAGGCCACATCTTGATCACTTTGCTGCTTAGAAATTTCTTCCACCAGATACCTTAAGTCATCACTCTTAAGTTCAGACTTTCACAGTTTGAACTTAAGTTCCCTAGGGCATTAATAGAATGCCACCAAGCTCTTTGCTAAGGCATCACATGAGTGACATTTGCTCCTGTTCCCAATATGTTCTTCATTTACATCTGAGGCCTTGTCAGCCTGGACTTCACTGACGGTATCACTATCAGCATTTTGATCCCAACCATTTAACCAGTCTCTCAGAGACTCATTCCAAACTTTTCCTCATCTTTCTATCTTCTTATGAGCCCTTCCCTTCCAAACTCTGCCCGTTACCCAGTTTCAAAGTCATTTCCACATTCTCAGGTATTTTCAAAGCAATGTCCCATTTCTTTGTACCAATTTTCTGGGTTAGGACATTCTTGCATTAAGAAATACCTGAGATTTGGTAATTTAAAAAGAAAAGATGTTTAATTGGTTCATGTTTCTGCAGGCTGTATGAACATGGCACCAGCATCTGCTCAGCTTCTAGTGGGGACCTAGGAAACTGAGAATCATGGCAAAAGGTGAAGGGGAAGTAGGTGTGTCACATGGTGAGAGCAAGTGGTTAGGGAGGTGAGGGGGAAGGGCAGGCTACCACAGGCTTTCAAACAACTAGACATCAAAAGAAATCATTCACTCTCATGAGGACAACACCAAGAGAATGGTGCTAAACCATTCATGAGAAATCTGCCCCCAGGATCTAACCACCTCCCATCAGACCCCATCTCTAACACTGAGGGTTACATTTCAGTGTGACATTTTGGGGGACAAATATCCAAACCATATCAAATAATATCTGCCTCATAGAGATTTTGTGTGAGGATTAAATGACGTAATACATGGAAGGGACTTAGCACATAATTAACACTACATAAATTTGAGGTAATATATTACTTAGTTTGTGAGCTTCAAGTATTATTATAGTTTTTTATTAGTTATTCCTTTAAGTAATGACCAGCAGATAATGCATTTTTTACAGGTTAGATTGTACCCTGCTCTAACATTTGAGTTTCTTCAAAATGGTATAACCAGGGAAACCAAAAACAGTGATAATTTTTCTTTGTGCTGCAACAACAATTACTTGAAGTCTGTTTGAAATGAGTTTGAAGATTTGATTTAGTTTGAAGGTGGGATCTGTCCAATAGCCACCAAACAATTTCAAGTATACTCTTTGGTGGTTACCTGCTATATTAGTCAGGGTTCTCTAGAGAGACAGAACTAATAGGATAGATACATATATAAAGGGGGGTTTATTAAGGAGTATTAAACTCACCCAGTCACATGGACCCACAATAGGCCATCTGCAAGCTGAGGAGAAAGGAAGCCAATCTGAGTCCCAAAGCTGAAGAAATTGAAGTCCAACGTTTGAGGGCAGGAAGCACCTAGCACAGGGGAAAGATGTAGGCTGGGAGGCTAAGCCAGTCTTGTCTTTTCACATTCTTCTGCCTGCTTTATATCCTAGCTGTGGTGGCAGGTGATTAGGTTATGCCTACTCAGATTAAGGATGAGTTTGCCTTTCCCAGCCCACTGAATAAATGTTAATCCCCTTTGACAACACCCTCACAGATACATCCAGGATCAATACTTTGCATCCTTCAATCCAATCAAGTTGACACTCAGTATTAACCATCACACCTGTATCCGTAAGCCAAATTTCAGAGACCAGGGAAAAAGTAAAGAGAGATATAGAGAAAAAGCAGTGGCTAGGTGCATGGAGTCAGTGTCTGTCTTATTCCTGATTATTTTCCACAATCTCATCAATGTCTACTACAAAATATAGGCACTTGAAAACTGCTGTTAGGATTGAATTTAGTGGAAATGTAAAACTAGAAAATGTTGGAACAATCGGTTAGATTTACTAAAACCTACTTCCAGTATTCTTTCCCTAGAGAATCGAATATGTTATTAGCTTTTAATGGAAATATTGCAATAAGAAATTTTACAATTAATTCCTTAACTCTTAATTTATTGACTGATGGTAAAACATATTTCCTAAAATGTGACTATGCTAATGGAACGGAGGAAGCAAATTAAAAATATGTGAAGTAGTTTGACTGTGGTGGCTCATGCCTGTAATACCATCACTTTGGCAGGCCAAGGTGGGAGGATCACTTGAGCCCAAGAATTTGAGGCTGCAGTGAACTATGATTTCATATGGGTGACAGAGTGCGGCCCTCTCTCTCAAAAAAAAAAAAAAAAATAGAAAATGTCTGACAGCTGCTCTGCCACCTCCTAGGTCATGATCTTCATCTGCATACTCACAACTGGGTTGCTGGCAGGTCTGTCTTTCAGTTTTCATGAAAGAGAAAAGAGCCAGACTCCTGGAAAGGAAGCTTGTCTATGAAACAGAGATGATCTGGAAGTTGTGACCTTTCCTTTCTTTCACCTCCCATCTTCTCAAACTAAGTCACATGGCCACAGCTGGCTGCAAGGAAGGGCTTGGAATTGTACCCCCTAACTGGGCAGCCATGTGCATGGGAAGAGGGAAGGACAGACTTGGTGGGTTCAATTTGCAATCTGCCATATTTGATATGATCATTTAAAGCAGCATCCATGATTTTTGTATTGAAATACATCAAAGCAGTAGTACACACACATTTTCCTTTCTTTAGGTAGTAAAGTCTTTGGTGTATTCAAAAGAATCTCAAGTGGATGACAACATGAAATAAAGCACTGCTGACAGGACAGTCAGACTGCTGTGTGGGAAACAAAGCATTTCATTTAAACTGCTGGTGAGCTATGCTGGTGGGCCAGACTTCTTCAAACCACTGCACTCTAGCATGGGCGACAGAGTGAGACGTGTATCTAAAAAAAAAAAAAAAAAGAAGAAGAAGAAGACATAAAATAAGACATAAAATGCTGTGTGGTGAGAATTTTTTTTGTTAGAACAGTTTAACTTTTACCCTACAAATTCAGAAATAGGTATCTGGGTGTGGTGTTTCATCAAAACAACACATTATGATATGTTACATATTAGCGATCAAAAGGTAGGTGAACAAAATAAACACAAAACCAGACACTGCAGTCTAGGATGCTGATGTCCATTTATCACCATATAATAAGACATTTGGAAAACATTATCCTGATAAAATCTTTTAGCCAACTGGAAAGAAAAGAGAACTTTCTTATTATCCAAAACAACTATAGCAAGCATCACAATTAATGGTGAAATGCTGAATTCCTTCCTCTTTGAGATTAGGAATCGGACAAGTACATCTTCCATCACTATGTCCATGCAACACTTTACTCGAGGTTCTAGTGAGACCAACAAAGCTAGAAAAAGAAATAAAAGGTGCAAAGATTAGAAGGAGGGAACATACCTGTCATTATTCACAGAGAGTTATACAAGAGTTTACAAAAATGATATGCAAACATAAATTGCATGGTATAAAGACACCATTCACAAAAGCTTAAAAATATGAAGCATTTTAGAACGAATCCAACAAAATATGGACCAGACTTATTCAAATTATATGAAAAGACTATGGAAAAATATTATAAAATAGATATATATGTTAATGAATAAAAGAAAAGACTAAATACTATATATGTTGTTTCTCCCTAGTTGCATTTAGAGTCAACACCATCTTAACCAAAATCCTCACAGTGCTCTGTGTGTACCTTGGTAAGCTAATTCTAAATTTATATAGAAATACAAAAGGTCAGGATTGCCATGAAGAAGAGCAAGTTGGGAAGATTTTCTTACTAGCTATCAATTTTTTTTTTTTTTTTTTTTTTTTACAATATAGTAACTAAGGCAGCATGGTATTGGTGTGGGGATAGACAAACCAGCAGAATGAGCTAGAGAGTCCAGAATCAGACCACACACTAAAGATACTGGATATATGAAGAGCTGGACTGCAGGTCCCTGGAGAAGGGATATCGTTTTTAATCAACAGAGCCAAAACAATTGGATATCCCTGTGGGGAAAAAAATAAAACTTGACTCTACTTCATACCATATACAAGCACGTTTGAAACAGTCACATATCTCTGAAATCAGGATTTTTTACAATGTACATGTCATAGTTTACTTAGCAAACATTTTTTCTTTTCTTGTTTCAAATAAAATAATCGTGGGTGTTACATTTGAGATGACTTAAGTTTTATGAAATATGGTGCCAAAGTTTGAGTTTGGTCAGGAAAATAAAAGTCAATCTATATAGGATCCCACAGTCAATGCAAGGACAAAGAGAGTGAAGAGTAAGGGATTTGTCACTGCTGATCTTACCAAGAAGTGCTTGAGAGCTCATCTGTAAGTTGCTAGAAGCCTTAGAAACCTTCAGGAAGCTACTGACAACTCTCTCAGTCTGCAGCATCAGAGACAGAGTGATTCTCAGAAAGCCTCCACCAATGACCTCGGCTAGACCTGGGCACCTAGAGGTGAAAAGCTAATCTGAAATGTGCATTCCTATGTCCATCTGATGCTATTAGCAAGCTATTGTAAGAAAGATATGATCAGGTTAGAATTAGTGGCTTTCCTCCAGAGGAAGAGATTAAAAATTCAGAAATTTTGGGCTTTACAGGTTAGAAAAGCTAATGTCTTCTGTACCCCAAATAGCAGGTGTAAGACTTCACAATGAGCCTTTCCCTGGGACCTCCCATTAAGACTTCTCAGCCAAACAAAGGAACAGAGCCCTGTGATCAAAGGTCAGAATAAGAGCATTTCCTTCTCACACAAGTTTGTTTCAGGTGCCTCAATGTGGCATCCATTAAATAAGGGAAAAAACTATGAACCTAGCAGTATAGCAGTACACAAAGAACACTGAAGATCTATGTCCAGAAAAAGAATGTGACTGAAGTTTCCTGGTACATAAAACTGGTTGGAGGCAAATCAGATGAGAAGCCTATCAAGCTTTTGAAGGAATTATAAAGACAGAGAAGTTACAAGCTTAATCTGCGATTATTCAAAGCTATTCACAGTGAAGAGTATATTTACGTGTCAACTTAACTGAATTACAGGCACTCAGATAGTTGGTTAGACATTATTCTGGGGTGTCTGTGTGGATGTCTTTGGATGGGATTAACATTTGAACTGGTGGACAGAGTGAAGCAGACTGCCCTCCCCACCGTGGGTGGGCCTCCTCAGCTAATCTGCTGAAGCCCTGAATAGAACGAAAGGCTGAGTAAATGAGAATTTGCTCTCTTTGCCTGGCTGTCTTTGTGCTAGAACATCAGTATTCTGTTTTTGACTCAGACTGGAACCGGAACTTACACCATCAGCTCTCCTGATTCTCAGGCCTTCAGATTCTGTCTGCAGCTATATCATCAATTTTGATACTGGTATAAGAGCTTTACATTATTTTATAATTAACTTTTCCCAACTATATGAATGAGGTGTTTTAATTGTCTCCATTTTGTGAATTAGGATACTGAGGCATACAGGTAATTTGCCCAAGTCCACACAGCTAGTAACTGGTAGAGTTAATGTTCACACCCAGTGGCCCTCCCTCCTCTAGAGCTGAGCTCCTGCAGGCTGCCCTGTGATAAGAATGCTGCTCCATTCCCCGCAAGGCAGCTCCCTGATGCCTGTTCATCTCTTTCCCTGCAGTGAGCTCTTTCCATAATCTAGTAGCAGCTTTCCCCTCCTCATATCTGCCAACATTCACTCTGCTTCAGACTGGTTCACTAGAAGACTCATTGCTGGTTCTTACCTATTTGTCAGTGGTGATTTACTTTTTAAAATCCTTCATCAGAAATGGTGTGATATAGGGACGTGTTCATCAGTTTTAATCCACCTGGGCAGTGTTTAGTTGCCTGAAGAGGGAATACACAGTTTGGGGGTGGTGATGTGGCGTCTAATCAAAGCTCTCTCAGAGGAGAGAGCTCCTATGAGCTCTTCAACTCTCGTCAGCTGTAATCAACACTAGATGCTTTGTTAATTAGCAAAAGGAATGTTAGAAATTAAATTTTCATTAGTGAAATGAATTGTGTTCAAGATACGTGGATTGGCCAGAAATCTGGACAGCACATAAGAATCTAGCAGGCCCAAGAGTCTGTGCCCTTTGGAATGGTGCCCCTGGCTTGATTCCAGAATGTTGCCTATGGGCCGCCTCATGTTCAGAAATGTCTTTTTACCTAATGCTGAACACAAGGTCAGTTGATCCTGCCTCTGGAATATGATCACTTTTATGTCTATTGACCCTGTCTTGCCAGTTATGGTCAGGACAACTAAAAAGACAAAGAGCTGGGACTTGACTTCATGAAACAGGTTTCTGTTTGTTTATTTGTCTCCTTGCTAATAAATGTTTATAGGTGTAAAAACATTTAGTTTGAGAGTTATTTTCACTGGAAATTGGCAGTGAGATGGTGGGGAGGCTCCGCAGAGCTGTTATACCTGATAGCTGTTACCTATGGGTGGCTACTGATATCTATTCTAAACTTCCGATAATTGCAAATGACCATGCTGGCTTAATCAGTTTGCTACCATGCCCAGTCCAAGTTCATTTGTCTTCTTTAAACTCTCTTGTTGGTATTGTTTCCTGCTGAGATACTGTTCATTTCATCTATATACATCTCACATATCATTTCATTGCACAGCTTAAAATTCCACACCTCATAAAACCTTTGCTGACTCCTCTAGTATTTTTTGATTATTGTTATGAACTCTTAAGGTACTTGTGTATGGCATGCATTGAAAAAACTTTTGGTGGCACAGTGGTTCACACCTGTGATCCCAGCACTTTGGGAGGTCAAGGCGGGCAGATCACTTGAGGCCAGGGGTTCAAGACTGGCCTGGTCAATATGGTGAAACTCCATCTTTACTAAAAATACAAAAATTAGCCGGACATGGTGGCACACCCCTGTATTCCCAGTGACTCAGGAGGCTGAGACACAAGAATCACTTAAACCCGGGAGGCAGAGGTTGCAGTGAGCTGAGATTGTGCCACTGCACTCCAGCCTGGGTGACAGAGCAAGAGTCCATCTCAAAAACAAAAACAAAAACAAAAGCTTTGGTTATGCATGCATTTCCTTGACAGTTTTCATTATGTGATTTAGACACAACTTAACAAGATTTGCATTAACTGGATCCCAGTTGGTTATAATGCTGGTCACAACTGGGAAGTATTCCTTTGCAAATGGGAGAGCAGTGTTGCTTTTTGCTCTCTAGCATTCCTGATTTTTCATTCTGTGGTGCTTTGTTTATCATTGCATTCCTTTGTTCTCTTATTTAACTTTTGAACTTTGCTGGAAGCAAAATTGCAAAAATAAAGGTCACGGGTGACAGAGAAAGGAAAAACAGTTATTGAATATGTGGATTAGCAATCAAAAGAGGGAGACTTTACAGCTTCTTTTATCAATTTTAATCCACTAACTTATTGTTTTTAACTTGCAATAACAGCACGTACTTACAGGATATTTTGCTTTAAAAATGATGTTTTTTAGTGAAATTCCTGCAGGGTTAATGATTTTGCATAGTGAGTCTGAAGTTGTCTAGGTGAACCTGCTTCTCTTTAGATTAATAGTTTTTACACATTGTTTTGATATCTTAAGGTTTCTTAGGACCTTATGTGTGTAATTATAAGAGCGTATGCCATACGCCACTGTGATAAAGTATGTAATTGTTTAATGGTTGAAATATTATTTACTCAGTGGGATGTAAAAGTCCTCAAAGGATGGTAACCTGTTGAATACTTATTTGGATTTTCCTAATGCTTAACACAATCCTAGGCACACGATAAGAGGAGGCAGGAGGAAAAAGGAAGGGGAAGAGATCCAATATCAAGTGTTGATTGATTAAAGTCCAGTTTTAATGGGCTTTAGTTAAAAAGCTCTGAGATTCTTTTCTCAGCTTGGTCTATTCTGCTATTAATACTTATGTTGGCATTATAAAATTATTGTTGTATGTTTTTCAGCTCTATCAGTTCGGTTATGTTCTTTTCTATTCTGGCTATTTTGTCTGTCAGCTTCTGTATTGTTTTATTGTGATTCTTAGCTTCCTTGGATTAGCATTTTAAGTAAATTCACTGGCAGAGGAAATCGACTTTGTAATTGTTCTTCTAAACATTTTGTAGACCCAAGAATTCATAGTAACAGACTTCACAGCAACTCATGTGGACATACAGAACTTGATAATGCATAGAAAACTTCCTATAAGACAGACCCAGGTCAAACAAGGGATTCAGATAATAGAATTTCTAAAAGACACAAATGAAGGGAAGGCTTTCCTAGATGTCAGAGTTACTCCGGGCTCAACCACTTTATTGGAAAAAGCTTATTTGACTTTTTTTACCTGATTTTATAAATAATCATATTGTTCTTACTTGTAGCCTGATGTAATGGGAAAAGAAAGCATAGCTCTAATTCTCACGTCAACAAAAACAGTCAAACTCTGTAAAATATTTGAAGAGATTTATTCTGAGCCAAATATGAGTGACCATGGTCCAGGACACAGCCCTCTGAAGACCCTGAGAACATATGCCCAAGGTGGTTGGCATGCAGCTCGTTTTTGTTTGTTTGTTTGTTTTTTGTTTTATACATTATAGGGAGACATGAGACATCAATCAAATACATTTAAGATATATGTTGGTTTGGTCTAGAAAGATGGGACAATTTGAAGCAAATGGGCTTTCAGGTTATAAGTAGATTTAAAAATTTTCTAATGGCAAATTGGTTGAAAGAGTTATTACCAATAGAAAGGAATGTCTGGGTTTTAAGAGGTTGTGAAGACCAAGTTTTTGTGATGTAGGTGACGCTTGCAGCTGGTAGGCTTCAGAGAGAACAGATTGTAAATATTTCTTATCAGACTTAGGATCTGTGTTGATGTTAAATGCTGGTCAGATTTTCCTGAATTCCAAAAGGGAGGAGGGCATAATGAAATATGTCCAACACTCTCCCTTCCAGTCATGGCCTGAACTAGCCTTTCAGGTTAACTTTGGAGTGCTCCAGCCCAGAAGAGGGAGTCTATTCAAATGGTTGGGGGAGGAGTGAGCTTCACATTTTATTCTTGGTTTGTACTTACCAGCAGGGTGATGTAAGCTGAATTACTTAATTTCTCTGATTTAACTTTCCACATTGGTAAAACGGGAAAACTAGTATTCCATAAGTTAATGCATGTGAAAGCACTCAGCATTGGCATATAACTAGTAATCAACAACACTAGATTGCTGGGAAATAAGCTGAAATAATTAATTCAGAGAGCTTTCCATAAGTTGTATCAGATAACCAATTACTGAGTGCTAATTAGAGGCAGCACTATCAGATGAGGAGAGCAAATTCAGTCACTTGTACTTCATAACACCTGTGACTACTACTTAAACTTCATGTACCTTAGTTTCATGGCTTGAAAACTGAAGATGAAAAGTCCTCCCTTGCAGTGAGGATTAAATCATTTGTTATATGAGAAGCATTTATAACAGTTCTTGTCAATGGCAAACACTCTATAAATCTCAGTGAGTATTAAATTACATATAAAGGTTGTGCTAGGAGTTGTAGAGAATAATAACTCTCAAAGATGAATGTGATTCAATTCTTTTTTCAAAGACTATAATATATTGCATATGGTGGGAGACCTCATTCTATGTTAATGAATTAGCATTGCATGCAAAACCACCCTTGCCTGATCCCAAAATACCTCCCCATTCTCTTCTACTCCTACATTTTCCAATGCCTCCTACATTCCTTGAAAATAAGAACAGAATCACATACATCTTTCAGAATTATCCTCCACAACTCCTAGTAATTTGCAATAAAAAACCTTTAAAAGTTCTCTGTGAGCAGGAAAATAATACAGTCCATTTTGTGCTTAAGGAGCAAAGCAAATCTCTGTGTCAAGAGGATATGAGAGGCTGGGGAAAGAGGAGCAGTTAGAACCCATCCTAGTTGTCTCAGTGGACAGACATTGTTAGTTGCCTACCCACACTTTGTTTTTGCTAATGGAACTCTGAGTTTGTTCAGATAGTTGGTAGTCTGAGGTGAATAAGGAAATGTTGGCTTGTGATTGGTTTAGGGAATAGTCCTACAACCTACTTATGGCCAAGGAGGCATAGGAGAGGTTTGCTGGGTAGGACTCCTGAAATTGTTTCCTAGCCCAGAGAAAAAGACTCATTTGAGGAAGTGCCTCTTTTATGTTTTGAGGTTGTTATCCATATGTGGTTCCTGGAATATCAACCATCCTGTGATCATGAGGGGAGTCAGCAAGGATAACAAGCTGAGGTGCTGATTGATGTATCTGCGTGTGAATATTACTTATTGCCAGAATGAGACAGAGCTCGTCAACAATTCTATTTATATTATTCACTCTTACAGATTTTGTCGGGGGAACCAGCCCCCAATATTTCAATGTAAGTTCTTCTCTATTTTCCCTAAGTTTCAGCCAGTCTGATAAATAAAGGGAAAGAGTACAAAAGAGAGAAATTTTATTTTATTTTATTTATTTATTTATTTATTTATTTATTTTTTTTGAGAGAAATTTTAAAGCTGGGTGTCCAGGGGTGAAATCACATGTTGGCAGGTTCCATGGTGCCCCCTAAGCTGCAAAAGCAGCAAATTTTTATTATGGATTTCAAAAGGGGAGGGGTGTATGAAAAGGGTGTGGGTCACAGAGATCACATGCTTCAAGGGCAATAAAATATCAGAAGGCAAATAGGGGCAGAGTGAGATCACAGGACCAGGGCAAACTTGGAATTGCTGATGAAGTTTCATGTCCCACTGGGCACGCATTGTCATTGATAACATCTTATTAGGAGACAGGATTTGAGAGCAGACAACCGGTCTGATTAAAATTTACTAGGCAGGAATTTCCTAATCCTAATAAGCCTGGGGGCGCTGCAGGAGACAGGGCTTATTTCATCCCTTATCTATAACTGTATAAAACAGACACTCCCAGAGTGGCCATTTTAGAGACCTCCCCCTGGGAATGCATTCTCTTTCTCTGGGCTGTTCTAGCTGAGAAAAAGAATTCAGTGATATTTCTCCTATTCGTTTTTGTAAAAAGAGAAATAGGACTCTGTTCTGTCCAGCCCCACAGGCAGTCAGACCCAATGGATATCTCCCTTGTTCCCTGAAATTTGCAGCCATCCTGTTCCTTTTGGATGCCCAGATTTCATATTGTTCAAACACACATGCTCTACAAACAATTTGTGCAGATAACGCAATCATCACAGGATCCTGAGGCAACATACATCCTTAGCTTACGAAGATGATGGGATCAATAGATTAAAGTCAGGCATAGGAAATTATAAGAGTATTATTTGGTGAAGTGATAAATGTCCATGAACTCTTCACAATTTATGTTCAGAGACTGCAGTAAAGATAGGCATAAGAAATTATAAAAGTATTAATTTGGGGAACTAATAAATGTCCACAAAATCTTCACAATTTATATTCTTCTGCCATGGCTTCAGCTGGTCCCTCCATTTGGGGTCCCTGACTTCCACAACAAGATTTAGATGCTGAGAAACTTTTTTACCTAAATAAGTAAAAGGGAATGAAAGAAGTTTTGTTTCAATAGTGTCTCATGTTTTTTGAAATCCTTTTGGATTATTGCTCTAATATCACAAATGTATTTTTATGATCTGTCAGTTGACATTTGGTCCTCCTTTAATTCTATTGAAAGTGAAAAACATAGTTATCTAAATACAACAACAAAAAAGATTTGTAATGCAGTCAGTGGAACCATTCACTTTCTCAACTGAGAACTGATATTTCTAACTGTCCCTTTGTTTGGTATGCAAAGGTTTTTCACACCCCAAGGCTGGGTACCATTACAAATTCTGATGAATAGAGAAATGTGTGTGTGTGTGTGTGTGTGTGTGTGTGTGTGTGTGTGTGTGTTTCCCCTTCTTTTGGGGGTGGAAGAGAGATTCTGAAGAAAGGAATGGTGATGGGAGAGAAAAATCAGAATTAGGTCTGAAATTCAGGCATGTCTTAAGGCAGGTATGTATTAGGAAAAAAACTACATAAAGAAATAAAACACCCTGACACTGATCTCATGGTATCAAGCCTGTTCCAATACTCCTTGAAATGTCTCACATACTCCAGGATTATAAAGATGATGAGGCCAACAACTTCTAGAATGAAAAGTGTAAAAGATAATACTGAAAGAGTCTGTTGAGACTCAGCCTTGTGGCAAAGATGAGATTAGGAGCAGTGAGCCTCATGTTAGCCTACATTAAATTGAAAAAGAGAGAGTCTTGTTGGCAAGAGAAAGTAAGAAAATACAACACACTCTGAGAATTCTGTCTAGGAAAGATCATTGAGTGTGGTTTTTGGCACATGGATATGACTGGAAATAAGTAGTCCAGAAGGCATTGGAAGAAATGATATTGCAAATGTCAGGAGCCTTTTAACAACTCTCAGTCTCCCAAACTTAAATGAGTAGGAAGCCGTCACAAAAGCCGTATGACCCCAAAGAAGACATACTTCTTAACAACTGCTTCAGATGTGGCCATTGAGGACAATGTACAGAGGAGAATCATCCAAAATGTTGTGAAAGAAAAATAAAATCTTAGGACCACAATTCATGCTCCTAAAAGGAAAAAATTAAACTGAAAGCTGACTTATGTAAGAAACTGCCTTTCCTTTCATTCCTAAGCAGATAGCTACAGATAAAAGGTTAAAAAATCTCCACAGGTAGTACTTATGTTCACATTATCTTATGCAAAGTGCTGATTTACTGAGTGCAAGACCAATACATAATTGTACTATTGTTCTACCTGCTCCTGTTCTCTTGCAACATGTGAATTCAGTAATGTGAGCATACCTTCCCTCTTTCTTCTTCAGCCTGCTTTTCCCCTTTAAATATTAAAGCTCTCAAAATAGTCTTTGGAAAAAGACGTGGACCACACAGATTGTTCCTGTGGTTTTGTGTTCCTTTTTTCTAAGCATGTTGTTAACCTTGGCTAAATAAACCTCTCAATTGATTGAGATCTGTCTCAAATACTTTTTGGTTTACAAGGTCAAGCCAGGGACATAGAGAACAATGGGCAAGGGAACTTCCTCCAGAGAGAAGAATCAGTACCTGATTGAGGAAATCCTCCAGCTTCCAGGATAGAGCTTCCTCAAAATTCCCGTCTCAAAGAATTGCAACATTGTTATGGACCAGTGACTATTTATCATTTTTCAAATGGAAATCTATATTGTAGTTACTGTGTGTTGAGGGGGACAGACAACCTATATTTTTAGGTTATA
>NC_045436.1:34520079-34621486 GCF_002776525.5 Piliocolobus tephrosceles | reverse complement strand
GGCTAATTTTTGTATTTTTAGTAGAGACAGAGTTTCACCATATTGGCCAGGCTGGTCTCAAACTCCTGACATTGTGATCTGCCTGCCTCAGCCTCCCAAAGTGATGGGATTACAAGTGTGAACCACTGTATCCGGCCAACATATATTTTTAATAAAAATTCCTTCAATATTTCCTCAAACATAAAGACATATTATGATAGTGAGGTCATTAAAACACCTCCAAGGTCTTCCAGTCTATTCTGTAGTCCCTGAAAAATTTATAGTAGCAATATTTTACCTGTACAAAATTATCCTTTGATTTAACATTTTTCCCTATGGAGTTCTTATAATACTGTTAGTACTAATTAAGAAATATGGAGCATAAAAAAACTAGTTATTTCTATGTCCCTCTCTTCATAATGTAAATAAATAATTTTTTGACTCCCTGGAGAAAATCTCTCAGTTAGTTTTAAATATTAAAGAAATGCTTTTTTTTGTTTTGTTTTGTTTTGTTTTTGTTTTTGTTTTGTAAATGGAGGATCTAATTTTGGTACAACAAAAAATCAAACAAGTTTTTAAAAGTTTCTTGTCATTTGATAAGAGAGAATCATGTGTGCCTGGTGAATAACAACTGCCTATCTATTTAATCAGTGTGGATTATAGTTTTTTAAGTAAGCATAAAAGACAGTCACACCATCTATTGCAAGAAATATTTGCTTTTTAAGGGGTGAGTGAAATGTGTTCTTCCTTTGTTTTGTAAATAAAGGACATGATAAAGCATATACATCATTTTTACACCTCTGAAAAGTGAAAAGAGCAACAATACACATTCATTAACAAGAACCAAAGTATCGCCACTCTGTAACATACTATGACTAAGAATCAAAGTGACATGTGTTAACAACTATGCCTTATGATCAAGGTATCAGTGTTCTTTCCTACTTAAAAATTATCCAGGGATCCAAAGATTATTTACTAACTAGACTTAATATTAGTCCAAGGTTATACAGTTAATTAAGAATCTTGGATGTCATGTTTTAAACTAACATATTAGAAAACATGATTCTGCCTATATAAAACAATTTGTCAGACTTGTAACTCAATTTAGTTTAACACAACTTTATATTAACCATGATGATAAATCATATTTTAGGTTATTTGATTAGTAAAGCAGTGTAAGAAATTTAGTAAGTTCAGATGAACTAGTGTCAACTAATGTGAAAAACACAAATCTGAAAATCACATCAAGAAAAAGTCATATAGCTGTGGGCATTTATTTATTTTTGTTTATATTTTTAAATTGACAAATTAAAATTGTATAGATTTATGGTATACAGCATATTTTAATACATGTTTGCATTGTGGATTGGCTAAATCAAGCCAATTAACATATGAATTACCCGATATGCTTGCTATTTTTTGGTGTGTATGGCAAGAACACTGAAAATCTACTCTCTTAATAATTTTCAGGTATGCAATATAATGTTAGTAACTAAACTCATCATGATACACAGTAGATCTTTAAAATGTATTCTTCCTAACTGAAATTTTGTGTCCTTTGACCAACATCCTCCTGACCACTCCCAGCCTTAGTAACCACTGTTTTACTCCCTGTTTCTATTAGTTCAAATATAGCTGTGTTTTTAAATCAAACTCATTCAAGTAATGTGATTTATCTAAGAATTTACCTGGACTGTGTAAACTTGGATTCTTATATAAAAATATTTCTTGGCTATCAGTAAAAAGGAAAAAATTCCTTAAAAGTCTAACACATTTAAGTATGAAAAGTTCAGCTTCTTTATTTTCTACAATTTTGGAGACATATGAGATTTATGTTAGTCTTATTATTCTCTATGAAGTAATTAGAACAGAGCTCCTTTAATTAGAGGAACTTCAAAATCTAATTAATTGGAACCTAATGGAAGTAGGAAATAGTTTATATTGATGCAACAGATAAAGGTTTTTCTCAGTTACAGATGTGCAGGCATACAACTTGCAACTCCACTCTCAGCTATGGGTAAATTAATCACAGAAACTCACTACGCCAGGCCTCAGAGAGAGGTCCTGCTTTCTAGTGACCACAAAATGATTCCTTAATTGATTTGTGTCCACAGATAGAACAAAATATTAAGCAAGTAAACTCTCTACTATTTAGCATGCAACAGGAATAGATCCCCATCATCTTGGCAGGAATCACCAAAAGGTCAGATGATAAGACTGGTTTTCTGGTCATTGTTGCCATTACTGAGGAATACATTTTCTATGTGCAAATGGAATGAGACTCTAAGAAAGACAAGAACCAAAAACACAAAGAAACAAACCGGTAGATATAAAACCTAGAGAAATGGAGAGTCAGCAAAGGTCAAGTTTGATTGCTACTTCAGGAGCAGCATGAAAAAGAGAGAGAGAGAGAGAAAGAGAGAAAGAGAAAGAGAGAGTCTTGCCCTTAGGCAGTGCAGTTTAATTGGCTTCATTAAATGAATTCACTTGGGCATCTTGGCAGTACCTCCTAAAGATAATTCTCAAAATGTAAAAATAAAATAAAAACATGATTCATACAAAAACAAACAGCATGTGTCAAATATTTTCTTCATTTTATTGAGGAGAGTGAAATGGTAAGGTGAGTTCAGAAACTATTCATGGCTCTGGTCATTAGTAGTTAATTTCATTGCAAATAAGATTGCCAGTATAGTTGCAAAAAATGTTTAATATCATACAGAAAAATAAACCACTACCTTTATCTTTTCCACTGAGAAGAAATTGCAACTGCAGTGGACAAAAATATGTAAGTTAATATGTAACCTAAGTCTAGGACCTTTAATCCATTGTCAACAGTGAGCAGAATGAAGAACGTTCTCCTAGATAATGAAATAAACCTTTGGTGGGCCTGGCAAACGATGCTTCTGAATATCTTTGAAAAGACATGCCATCCACTTTTTTTAAGGCCTTATTCCAACGTTGTAAATATTTTCACATAACACACCCGATAGGCACTTTGACTACAACAGATCTAAAACTAAAACCATTATTATTTTTCAAAATATGTTTCTCCTTTTTACTTCCTCTTTTGGTTAGTGGCTTCACCATACACTCAATGACCATGTACAAAGCTTGATAATCAGGCTCTCTCCTCCCTAACCTCATTCCCCACACAAAAGAATCACCTGTTCTATATACATTATATCCCCACATCCCTCCCTCCCACAAAACTTTTACATTGCTACCAGAATGTTCTCACTAAATCTCAAAGTTTTTGAGATCTTCTCTCTAAGCTTAATCCTTGTCAAATTTTTGCATCCTAACGTCTCTGATTCGGTGTTTTCAAACTTGTGTGTGCATCAGAATCACATGAGGTGCGTTGTCTGTAGACTCTAAGGTGGTTCCTGATTTCCTCTGTCTCCCAGTATTCAAGCCCTTGTATAAACTCCGCATCTTGAGTATGGACACCTTGTGAATTGCTTCAAAACAGTTGAAAGTGGCAAAGGTGGTGGAAGGTCTCTTCCATGATTATGTTACATATGAGTATAATTTTCCTCTGGCTAGCAGACTCTTTCCCTTGCTGATTTTAATGAGGTAAACCTCCACCTAGAGAGACCTATGTGACAAGGGACAGAAGGAGTTTCCAGGAAACAGCTAGCAAGGAGATGAAGCTCTCGATCTGACAACCCACAAGAAATGGAATCCTGCTAGCAGCCATCTGACCTTAGAAGCTGATCCTTTCCCAGTCAAACCTCAGATGAGACCCCATATTTGTCCAACATAGTGACTGTAGCCTTGTGAGATATCCTAAAGTAGAAGACCTGGATAAACCATGTGCTAATTCCAGAAACTCTGAGATAATAAATGCTTGTTTTAGCTGCAAAATTTGTGGTAGTGTTTTATGTAGTAATAAATAACTAATAAGGAAACTTTTAAAAAATACAGGTTTTCAGGCCACTTTAAATGTGGGATGGGGACCTGAAATCTGCAGAGCTTTTTTAAAGCTCTTCATGTAATTCTAATATTACAATATGCCTGACTTGTGAATCATTGTTCTAAGCCACATCCTTCCCTCCCACAAAACTTTTACATTGCTACCAGAATGTTCTTACTAAATCTCAAAAATGACCACACTTTTTGTGTGCTTTCAACCTCTCAATGACTATACATTATCAATACAATAATGCAACTAGCTGGCATAGAGTATACCACCTTCAATTATGCAGATACTATGAACCTCCTCAGCATAATCTTTCATCGTTTCACCAAAGGCATCCCGTACTATATGGAGCCGGTCCCCGTGTCAGCACTAAACTACGTCTCCATGAATTGGCCAGAGTGTTTCCTCTGCTTAGAATTCCCGTCCTCTGTCTTAGCCCCCATCTGTTTGTATCTGGTAGATACAAATAAAATGTTAAATCTTCTGTGAATCATATATGTATCATAGGACTTATCACCTTGTGACATAATTAATTTTTAAAATGTATCTCTTGTCCACTAGATGGTGAGCTTTTGCACGGGCTAGACTCAAACTTATGAATCTTTTAGAGTAGCATTGTTAGAAGTTGTATATCTATCACATGCATAGAGCAAAATTCATACCACAAAGTTATTGTTCAGTATAATATAAAATGAATAAAAAATGTGTTCAGCCCTAATTGCTTATAAAATGTCATATATACCATCTTGCAGGGGTCCTACTCCTATGTTTCCTAATTCAATTTTTTACAAATCTAATAATATAGGCGTCTTTCATTATTTATGGGAATTCTTCAGTAATTCCATTGGAAAGCGAAGAATCCTTTTGAGAGCATGTTACAATGTTACTTTTGCATATCCTTACTCTTTCTTTTCTTTAAGTTATATTGAGCTGTGTGTCTTTTAAAGCAGAGTTCATCTGTATTTAGTGATATCAAATTATACATTTGAACAAATGCTTTTCTCTCTCTGGAAGTCACTGAATGTACATCAGGGCTAATGCTTAGATATTTAAATCCTGGGAGAAAGAAAATGCAGCTCAGGCCCACACACAGATAGACATTTAAATGTTTTTAAAACCAGTGCAATGACTCTGCAAGAATTGCTGGGCAACATTTGAATTCGAGTAAAATTTTTAAAATCCATGTTGCAAATTAAATAAAAGGTATACCTTTCTCATGCTCTTATAACTGCTAGGAAAAATGCTAAGATTAAAGAATGACTCTATTAGTTGAGAGTGAGTTAGATACCTGTTTTCAAGTATTGTATCATTTCCTTGGAAAGGTCAAGAATATGGCTATTTAGAGTTTTGAGTTTTTAAGAACGGAGTATAGAAAACATATTTTGTAATCAAAAAGTAGATTAAATAAATGATCAACCACTCAAAAGAAAACAGGCAACACAGTTTCACAACCACCTTTC
Source organism: Piliocolobus tephrosceles (assembly GCF_002776525.5). Lineage (NCBI taxonomy): Eukaryota > Metazoa > Chordata > Mammalia > Primates > Cercopithecidae > Piliocolobus > Piliocolobus tephrosceles. The sequence goes on along the minus strand of NC_045436.1, from coordinate 34,616,128 downwards.
TCTTATTTTTGGCTTTCTCCAGCCTCAACTTCTTACACTACGTTAGTGAGTAAGGGACAGATAGAGTAAAATAAAAGGAGGGTGTTCATTATATATTCTTGTTCCGTTCTCGAGTACTGTCATGTTTTAAATTAAATACTTGAAATGTATATTTTCTGTACAAATAGCAAATGCAGTTTAAGAACTGGGACAAAATACATGACAACTAGCTCAGAAATTCATTCAATGATGTAAACCAGAATTGCCAAATATCAATAGCAGTTTACCTTGAATTTACCTGGGTGCACATTCAGAACTTTAATGTATGAGGTTATGCCTGTATTGGTCAGATGAAAAGGCAGGAGATTCAATATCCACGCATCTTTCTTACTAAGGGGAAAATAAGCAAATTGGTAGTTTTTCTGTGTTGGTTCTCTCACTGTTACACAAAAAGCATTTAAATGATTACTGTTGATTACTGTTTGTGTTTCTCACTATATGTTTCCCATTCACAAACTTACTTATATTTTCAGAATTTAAATTTCATTTGTCAAAAAATAACTACGGTTTTTTAATTATCACAGAATTTTATTGCTGGAAGAGAGTTTTAAAGTTATCTATTTCATTGTTTCTCAACTAGATAATTACATGTTCAATTGGTAAAGATAAAGTACCTTTGTGTTTTTGGAAACCCCTAAACTAAGGGAGCATAGAAGAGGCAGAATAGAAAGAGGTGAAGAAGAGAATGGAGATGCATTCCCCTGAAGGCTGTGGGTAAAGAAAAAGACACAGGCCCTTAATACTTTGCTGAGTGGATCTTTGTTTGGTTAATGCGAACCTAGATCCACATCTCATTTTCAGGTGAAGTGAGGACCATAAAATCTCATCTTCTTTGTCCAATAGGAGGTACCAAAGCACAGGCATTTCCTAGTCACCACCTTACCACCTAAATGTAATTCTCATAATCTTGGAACTGTAGCCTAACTGGAAGACTTTTCTTTCTTTCTCTTTGCACTTTTCTAAACTTAGGTGGAAACTTTCCCATTTTTTTCAGATGTCTGGCAAATGCATAGTGAGGTACACTGAACTACCGTAAATCTAGATGCTAAAACACATTTCACATTAATGTTTTCTACTTCTAATGGGAAAATAAAATTTATTAGAGGTAGATACTTATGTTTTCTCCTTTCGTAACTAAGTGGCAAACCCTTATTCATCTTTCAAATCCTTGCCTGAATTTCATCTCTACATTCTCAGTTTTCCCAGAGAAAATTAACCATTCATTTTACTTTGCTGGACTAAATTTATGGCTTGTGGACTTTCTAATGTTGCATTTATAACATTGCAACTTATTTTTCACATGTCAACACTTTAACTAGACTTTAAGCCTTTTGGAGCAAGAACTGTCACTCTTACTTCAGGGACTGGTAAAATGGCTGTCACATACTCCATACTCCATAAATATTTTATTTTAAAAGGTTGTTTGATTATTTGTAGGGCAATATGGATTCTAGAAATCATTTATGTTTGATGAATTTTAAAGTCACCACTTTATACATCATTTTATGTGAAATATCATTCTCTGAGTGAGTTTTCTGGTGATACTTTCATCTTATCTTTCTATGTTCCAGTATTTATAGCATTTTTCTGTAAGGAAGGGGCATCAGTGTTCTCTCAAATCCCTTTGCCTTAATCCTGAAACTGCAAAGTAATTCTGGATCACGTGTACTGTCTTTCAATACAGGATTATTATAGTATTCAAGACAGCTGCAAGAGATGAATGCCCTTGCTTTGTTTTGTAAGCTGGCCTGCTGATGTAACCTGTGGTTTTATATTTAAGAAGGCATAAACAGTTTGCAATTTTGTATCTATTAGAACCAACTCCAAGAGGTTGGCAAATAGAAAATAATTTCTGTTTGAAATTATGTCGCCTGTCTGATTTGGGGTGAGGATATATTAGTGAAGACGTTGTGAAAAAAAGTCCTGGTAGTTTGCTTATGACCATTCTAATCATTCCACAGGATAATTTGTAATGCTCAATTTACGTTCTTGATCTAGGTATTCATGATAATTTTCTAAAATCAAAAAGAGTCCATTTTCAGTCTGCCTAATATGTGATTTTCTATAGACATACCTTGTTCTTAATAAATATATTTAATATCTCACACACAGTTTTAAAATTTTCAAAATTAATTGTTTAATAGTTTTCAATTTCTACACTCTATCATTGGTTCAAACACCCAACAATGAGTAACCAAGAGTTTAGTAAATGTAACTTGAAAATATGCAAGACTTCAAGAGAGGCACCACTCTTATGACTAAAATTATTACTCAGCTCCAAACCTCAGGACAGCTGGTGTTTTCTAGACCCAGTCTCTGGAAATGAGGAATAAGAGAAGGAATCATTGCTGTGTAGGCTGTAGAAGGACAAGGCCCAGCACTGCCTGTTATGGGTAATAACTCATTTAGATTTCCATTCACCTGGAATATCTTTTCTGGTATGAGTGTCCATTTTAAGTAGGCAAGAATGCAGTAGTAAGGGAGGTCACAATAGTTTTAAAGAAATCTGGTGTTTGAGAGTAAAGATATTATGAGAAGGGATTATAGGATCAAGCAAAGGTATTTAGCTGAAAACTGACGAATAGAGGAAAGAGGCAAGATGTCCATTTGATAATAATAACAAATATTTTTAAAGAGCTTGCTCTGAGCCATGTGTGGAACTCTTTAATCCTAGAGACTCTATATATACTGTCCCATAGAATCTTTACAACAGCTTTATAGGTTCAATACTATTACCCCTCTTTCACAGATAAGGAATATGAAGCCCAGAGAACTTGTCCAAGTAATTTGCCCAGAAGCCTAATGGCCAATGGGTGGCATAACAAATATTTAAATCCAAGCAGGCTAAGTCCTCAGCCCATTTACACATGATCATGAGGCTACAGCTATCTCTGTTAGACATGTGAGCCATTATTTATCCAAGGTGCAAGCAGGAATTAACTTCAGAAATAAGGGCTCACCTGAGAAATGGGATTCAAGGAGAAATGGCAGGATTTGTGTCCTTGAGTCAAAGGGAAATCCACTTTCCTTAGATGGTGGGGTAGATAACTTGTACCTAGAAAAGGAGGTGAAAGCAAGAAGGAGAGACTTGTTCAGTATTCTCTCTAAGAGATGTGAGGTCCACCTAGGCATGGCACTGATGGAATAGAGAGTAGGACATTAAGAGGGATGAATTGTTCATGCCTCCATAGTTTTACCTGTTAATAGGAGGAATATTTGGGACATTCACTACCTTTTCCTACCTCTCTAGTACATACAAATATGTGAGAAACATTTATTGACATCTGTGTTTAAGAGGCACCATGCTAGATGCTGATGATACAGTGGTGGATGAAACAAAACATGGAATCAAACACAGATGAAACAAATATAGAACCTGTCTCATGTTCTCAAGGTCTAGCTGGGAAATAGGTATTCATCAAGGTGTAAAATAATCATATAAAAATGTGAAATTGAAAATGCTACAAGTGTCAAAGAGAGACACACAGGGCTAAGAGCTCTCTGATAAGGAAATTTAACCTGCTTAGCATATTAATGGACTGTTTCTCTAGGGAAGTGAGTCTCTGACATTTTAAAACATATACATACACTGTTTGTTTGTCAACTGTACCTCGACAAAGCTAGAAAAATGGAAGTAAATGGCACATATTTTCTTTCGTGCAAGATAAATAATTCCTAGAGGTGTACTGTACAGCATAGTCTTTATAGGAAAAATATTGTTTTATATATTTTTTTCTTTTTTAAGTTTCATTTTAGGTTCAGGAGGTACATGTGCAGATTTGTTTCGTGGGTAAGCTTCATGTTGCTGGGGTTTGGTGTACAAATTATTTCATGACCCAGGCAGTCAGCATAGTACAGGTAGTTTGTTGACTCTCACCCTCCTCTCACCCTCCATCCTCAAGTAGGCCCCAGTGTGTTTTGTCTCCTTCTTTGTGTCCATGTGTACTCAATGTTTAGCTCCCACTTATAAGTGAGAACATGCAGTATTTGGCTCTCTGTACCTGTATTAATTTACTTAGGAGAATGGACTCCAGCTACATTCACTGCTACAAAGGACATGATTACATTCTTTTTTATGGCTGTGTAGCATTCCATGGTGCATATGTACCACATTTTCTTTATCCACCACCGATGGGCATCTTGGTTGATTCCATATCTTTGCTATTGTGAGTAGTGCTGCAATAAATGCATAAATACATGTGTCTTTTTGGTAGACAATTTATATTCCTTTGAGTGTATACCCAGTAATGAAATTGCTGGCTGAATGGCAGTTTTGTTTTAAGTTCTTTGAGAAATCTCCATACTGTTTCCACAGTGGCTGAATCAGTTTACATTTCCACCAACAGTATATAAGCATTCCCTTTGCTCTGCAACCTCTGCAGCACCTGCTATTTTCTGACTTTTTCGTAATAGCCTTTCTGACTCATGTGAGATGGTATCTCATTGTGGTTTTGGTTTGTATTTCTCTAGTGATTAGTGATGTTGGGCATTTTTTTCACATGTTTTTTGGTCACGTGTATGTCTTCTAACTACAAAGTTAATTAAGCAAAGAGATGTATCCCCAACAATTTACAATGGACAATTTATATCTACAAAGAATTGTATCAATGGAAACTAAATGTATTTTAACATTAAATCTGTACAAGCAAGAGGAAATAAAGAACTCTGCAGCAACTTCTGAAGAACATCACATGTCAACCTGAATAAATTAGATTACATTCTCTCTCTCTCTCTCTCTCGCTCTCACTCTCTCTCCCCTTCATATGTACTTATCCCTTTATTTATTGGCCTATTCACAAGATATTCACTAATTAAGTGCTTCTTAAAAGTAGATATAAATGAAAAAATATTTGGGGAGTTTGATAATTGCAGATTGTGTCTCTCATGCCAAGAGATTCTTTGACCTTAGTGTCTGGGGCAGAGTCTGGGAATCTGCATTATTGTGAGGAACACCAGACAATTTTGATGAAGAGAGCCAAATTCTAGCACCACAGTTGAATAAATACAGCCATAGTTTTTTTTATAATCTATTCCATATTTGTATTTTATCCACTATGCTTATTTAAATATAATCTTAGTATTATAATATAACCTATATTTTATTCCATCTATTAATAGTACCATCTTAGTGTTATATAATATAACATACAATCCACTTAACAGAAGGCAATATTTACATTTTCTGTATGCTTTCCCTGTTTCAGGTAAACTCAATTAGGTAATTGGAATCTCCAAACAAAACGATTTCTTTATCAAATTTAGAAGTGCTAGCAGACCAAGAGCAAGATGAATGAACCAGTCAGAAGCTTTACTACAGCTATTTTTTAAAACTGCCATGAAATAGAAGAAATCACAAAAAGATGCCAGAAGACAGAGTTGTTAGAAGATTATAAGATGGTATAACATTTGTTCTTAGTTATTAGTGTTAAGAAAATAACTCAGTGATGATAAAGAAAGTATAGAATAGATTCCAAAAAATGAAAGTTTTATTCAAGTGTCATCTACATGTTAAAGGATTAAATTGAAGGTCTTAGTAATTATTTCTAAGAATAAAAAAAAATCATAAATGCATTGCCCTTGCATGATAATATGGTCTTCAGAGGCTTAGCAGATCTTGCTGCTGAAATCCAAAAATGTAACTAAACCAAAATTACACTCCTTTTACATCCTGGTCAGTGTCTAACATTTTATAGTTACAGCATTCTTCTCTCAGCTTCACTTTTCCTGCTTCATCTTTTTTTCCCCACTATGGGTTGCTGACACCTCAGCGTGAATTACCTTAGAGGCTTTCCTGAGAGTATGTTATCATGGAGGGAGGGAGAGGATAAAGCACCAAAAAGAAAATTCACATACTTTACCTTTTAAATTTTGAAGGAGTCATGAATGGTGGAAAGAAAGATGCTGAAGATAATGGCCAAATGCTAATATAATTATCTTGAACAGAATGATATAATCATGGGCTCAATGGGACTGAAATTGAGATTACAGATTGAAGTCAAGGCAGTATGGAATGGCAGGAGTGACTGAAAGTAACTAGGGCTCAGAAAGATGGTCCATGTCTTTTTGTGCGTAGGATTTGAATTATGTCTGGAATTGTTTTGCGTAGTAGTTTGAATTAGAGAAGAGAAAAAGATAGCCAAAAAGCATTCTAATAAGGGACTAGGGAAGATGTGCAGGTGCTTGAAGGAGAGAGTCATAGTCAAGAGTGGTGAAGCTGAAATAACAGAATTTCCTGTGGTCCCATGGTGCCTTCCAGATGTACCAAAGAGGACTCTCTGGGGCTGGGGGGGATCCCATAATCTGTATACTTATAAAATACCTCCAGTGATTCTTGTTCCAGGAAATCAGGGACCCCGAACAGAGGGACCAGCTGAAGCCACGGCAGAACATAAATTGTGATTAATACTTTTGTAATTTCTTACACCTGTCTTTACTTCAATCTCTGAACATAAATTGTGAAGATTTCATGGACATTATCACTTCCTCAATCAATACTGTTATAATTTCCTATCCCTGTCTTTACTTTAATCTCTTAATCCCATCATCTTCATAAGCCAAGGATGTATATCACCTCAGGACCCTGTGATGATTGCGTTATCTGCACAAATTGTTTGTAACGCATGTGTGTTTGAACAATATGAAATCTGGGCACCTTGAAAAGAACAGGATAAGAGTGATTTTCAGGGAACAAGGGAGATAACCATAAAGTCTGACTGCCTGTGGGGCCAGGCAGAACAGAGTCATATTTCTCTTCTTATAGAAAGTGAATAGAAGAAAAATCATTGAATTCTTTTTCTCAGATGGAATAGCCCTGGGAAAAGAATGCATTCCCAGGGGAAGGTCTTTAAAATGGCCGCTCTGGGAGTGTCTGTCTTATGCAGTTGAAGATAAGGGATGAAATATGCCCTGGTCTCCTGCAGCACTCTTAGGCTTGCTAGGATTAGGAAATTCCAGCCTGGTGAATTCTAGTCACACTGGTTGTCTGCTCTTGAATCCTGTTTCCTGTTAAGATGTTTATCAATGACAATATGTGCCCAGTGGGCCATGGACCTTTATCAGTAATTCTAGTTTCGTCCTGGCCTTGTGATCTCACCCTGCCTCCCTGCCTTTGTGAGCTTTTATTGCCCTCTGAAGCATATGATCTCTGTGACCCACTCCCTATTCGTACCCCCCTCCCCTTTTGAAACCCCTAATAAAAACTTGCTGGTTTTGCAGCTCAATGGACTTCCATCAGCGGACAGAACCTGCTGACCTATGATGTCACCCCAGAGTCCTAGCTGTAAAATTTCTCTCTTTTGTACTCTTTCTCTTTATTTCTCAGACTGGCCGACACTTAGGGAAAATAGAGAAGAACCTATGTTGAAATACTAGGGGCTGATTCCCCTGATAATTCTAATGTGGGCCTTCAGTTCAAAGGATCTCATCTAGGCTATAGAGTTTGAGGGAAAGAATTGTGTGGATGAGACAGTAAAATTCCTATTCATTTTAAATGATGTCATGAATTAAATAGCTAATAGGTTGAGTTCCACACTTCACTTTTCCAGAACTAGCTCTGTTAAAAGAAATTTTACAATATATATATATATACACACACACACACACACATATATTATTTTCATTGCTCAAAATAATAAGGTTCATTTAGGAAAATTCAAAAAGAAAGATGAAGAAAGAATTAATATAGCACTCATGGTGCAAATATAGTTAACTTTTGTATATATTTACTCTGCTTTGTTTTTCATTCTCATGTTTAAAAATATGTGATTATAATGTACATCCAACTTCATATCTTGCATTTAAAATAAATACTACTTTTATGGTAAACATTTTTCATTTTATATCATTTTTCAGTAATGAGTTTAGTAGTGATGTCATATTTGAATGACTATTAAATTATATATAGGTATCATATTTCTGAATAAACCTAAGTTCACAAATGAGAGTGTAAACCTGCTTATAATTTATGCTATTGTATGACTTCTCTACTTTTCCTTATGTGCCTGTGTGTCCCTTCTCCCACTTCTTTCTTCCTTCCTTCTTTCCTGCCTGCTTTCCTTCCTTCTTACTTCCTTCCCTTCTTTCCTGACTAGAAGGAGCTCTCCGTCATCCTTGCTAGAGTGGGATGAAGCAGAACAATTCAAAGAACTCCATAAAATACTGATGTATGCATGCTTGCACTTATATACAAGTTTTTATTAAACCCTTTCTTTAAGTGGAAAAAAAATAGATTCCTCATAGTAACTTCACTGAAAAACATCTTTGTGGGGTAGTCATATGTTAAGGAACTAACATGAATAGCTCAATTAAATTTATGTTTTATTCATGTGTGAACAAAATATAATATTCATAGGCATGGTCTGAGAGCAAAAACTTCATGGTGCCCCCAGGCCAAAAGAAGCACCTAAGACTACAACTTACCAAGTAGATATGCCCATTTGAAAAACATACATATGAATTGAAAAAAACTGTATTATTTTATTCTTAAATAAACACAACTACATACTAATGAGATACATGTGTGCCTGGTGGGCTCTGTGCAACTTCTCATACCACTTCTACTCTCATTTCCTGGTCCTCATTGACTTTCCACATGGTAATTTCTTTTGATCACAGCAACTATTTCTTAAACCGAGCTTCATAAAAATATGTCATCAAAAGGTGTGTATCACAATTTCATACTGACCCTGTGAAATAGCTCAAGCTGTACTTTGTGCAGTACCTAGTGGATATTAAATATTGGTATCTAACCAGTATTGAGCATGTCTGTGCTTTCCTCTGAAATGTCAAATACCCCATTAGCACTCATGTGAATTTGCTGTGGTGGCCTGGATTACATCAGGGCAAAATTGGGAACCATGCGCTTAGCATCATCTGAAAATTTTAATTTGTTCTACATGTTTCATAGTTATGTGCCTGATGAAAGCATTAAATAGCATGAATATGAATAAATAACCCTTTTTCAGTGAAGTGAAACCAAATACCAAATTAGTAAATTTCACAATTAGTTATATATAAATATATGTACATAAAATGTATATAATTTTTAAAATTAAGCAATATCCCTATGATATAAAGTACTACATATTTTTATATATATTATGTATATATATTTTTTCAGTTGGGGAAAGCTAAGTGATTTTACTGACTTTCAGAGTCCGACGCCCTTGTCAAATTTAATATATTCGTCTTATTTTACAGTGGAGAAATCCGAGGTTCAGATAGATTAAATGACACTTGCAAATCACATAGCAGGTGAACCACATATTCAGGACAGTGCTCAGATCTTCCAAGACCAACTTCTACGCATTACTCAGCAATAAGGTCATGTATAGAGTACAGGGAGTTCTCCACAGCTCCTTCCTCCTGGGCTATGCTCCTCAGTGAAGGTAGTGTTGAGAATATGGCAGTTAAATATTGAAATTGGCTACCAGGAAACCTTGTGTTGTCTTCTTGCCTAGAGTTTTAACAAGTGGGTTAAATACCATTCAGTTAAAGTAAACCAATACAAGGTAAATCTACATAAACCTACAGTCTGGAAGTAGAAATTGCCTCTCAGTGTAACCTTTCCTTTTTGCAAATTGTTTATGTGTACTGAACACCATGTTCATCTAAGTGCACACGTTGCAAATATCCCTTCTATTTTCATTGTGTGTTCTTACCTATTGGGTTTCTATTGGTAGATAAAATTTTAGATTTTGCAGTCTCTGGCTCTGATAATCACATTAACTGCAAGCCAAAGAGTAAAACTGTCATTGTGGAACTTCAGAGGCTGCCCTTCCTTTCACAGAAAGTTGCTCTTTAATGCATGTATTGAACAAGCAAATAGCATCTAAAATATACTATAAGGCCCTAGGAATACAGTTAACAAGGGACATGAAAGACTTCTTCAAGGAGAAATACAAACTACTGCTCAAGGAAATGAGAGAACACAAACAAATGAAAAAACATTCCATCTTCACAGATAGAAAGAATCAATATCGTTAAAATGGTCATACCGTTCAAAGTAATTTATAGATTTGATGCTGTTCCCATCAAACTACTATTGACATTCTTCACCGAATTAGAAAAAAACTACTTTAAAATTTATATGGAACCGAAAAAGAGCCCATATAGCCAAGACTATCCTGAGCAAAAAGAACAAAACTGGAGGCATCATACTACCTGATTTCAAACTAAATACAAGTTTACAGTAACCAAAACAGTGTGGTACTGGTACCAAAACAGAAATATAGACCAATGGAACAGAACAGAGACCTCAGAAGTAATACGACAAATCTGCAACCATCCGATCTTTGACAAACCAGACAAAAACAAGCTATGGGGAAAGGTTTCCTCATTTAATAAATGTGCCAGGAAAACTAGCTAGCCATATGTAGAAAACTGAAACTGGACCCTTTCCTTACATATTATACAAAAATTAACTTAAGATGGATTAAAGACTTAAGTGTAAAACCCAAAACCATAAAAACCCTAGAGAAAATCTAGGCAATAACATTAACAACATAGGCATGGGCAAAGCATTCCTGACTACAACACCAAAAGCAGTTGCCACAAAAGCCAAAATTGACAATAAACTGAAGAGCTTCTGCACAGCAAAATAAACTGTCATCAGAGTGAACAGGCAACTTATACAATGTGAGACAATTTTGCAATCTATCCATTTGACAAAGGTCTAATAATATTCATAATCTACAAAGAACTTACATTTACAAGAAAAAACGAACAACCCCATCAAAAAGTGGGCAGAGGATGTGAACAGACACTTCTCAAAAGAAGACATTATGTGGTCAACAAACATATGGGGAAAAAAAAGCTCAACATCACTGATCATTAAAGAAATGCAAATCAAAACCACAATGAGATACCATCTCATGTCAGTCAGATGGTGATTATTAAAAAGTCAAGAAAAAATAGATGCTGGAGAAGCTGTGGAAAAATAGGAACGTTTTAACACGGTTGGTGGGAATGTAAATTGGTATCAAACGTTGTGGAAGACAGTGTGGGGATTCCTCAAGGATCCAGAACCAGAAATACCATTTGACCCAGTAATCCCATTACTGGGTATATATTCAAAGGAATGTAAATCATTCTACTTTAAAGACACATGTACATGTATGTTTACTGCTGCACTATTTACAATAGTAAAGACATGGAACCAACCCAAATGCCCATGAATGATAGACTAGATAAAGAAAATGTGGTACATATGCATCATGGAATACTATGCAGCCATATAAAGGGATGAAATCATGTCCTTTGGAGGTTCATGGATGAAACTGGAAGCCATCATCCTCAGCAAACTAATGTAGGAACAGAAAATCAAACACTGCAGGTTCTTGCTCATAAGTGGGAGCTGAACAACGAGAACACATGGACACAGGGAGGGGAACAACACACACTAGGGCCAGTCAGTGGGTTGGGGGTGAGGGGAGGGAGATCATTAAGACAAACAGCTAATGTATGTGGGGCTTAAAACCTAGATGACAGGTTGATAGGTGCAGCAAATCATCACGGCACAAGTATACCTACGTAACAAACCTACACGTTCTGCACCTGTATCCTGGAACTTAAAGTAAAATAAAATAAAATAAAAAACTACAAATGCAAAAAATATATATACTCAAGGCAAAGGGATGGGTAATGATATTTCTTTTAGACTATCACCAATTTATTCCCTCCATTGTATATACATGCCCTTTTCCAATTCACAGGTAGAGTATATTCCTCTTCTCCCTTTGTATATAATGTATCTTAGAGACTTGTTTCCCCAAAAGATCAGCAGGACAGATGTTCTGGGCTTTGGGAGGTCATAATAAGCCTTATAGTTTCTGCCTGGGTCACATAGAACACTCTCTTTTAGAAGCTTCTCTCTTTCGAAAGCTAAAATCCATGTAGTAAGTCTAAATACTCTGAGATTGTCATGTGTAAACAGGGGGAAGCATGAGCCTCCAGGTACTACCACCAACTCAACCCAGGAGCCAGGACATGTGAGTCAAGTTACCATCAATCTTCAGTTGATGCCACATGGATCAGAGATGAACCGCCTAATTGGGCCTTTCCTGAACTTCTGACACACAAAGAACAATATAAAATAACTGTTTTAAGCCACTGAGTTTTGGGGTAGTTTGTTAGGTTGCAATAAGAAGGCAGAGTAGGATGATCACACGCCCTTTTAATATCACATTGGAGCATCATCTTAAGACCACAAAGGTCAGTTGACTTGCTAGGTTAAAGTGACCTATTTAGTTTGACTTACTGTGTGCCATATAGTCCAGCCTCATAAAGTTTGATGCAAACTTATAGAAAATTGTGAAATTTTGTTTTTCCTAGCAGAGATGCAAATAATTCCTGCCTGGTGAAAAATGTAAGTCCAAAAGTTATGGCTTTATAGCACAGCAGGATATCTACCACTTTTGCATTGATGCATCAGTCTTACCCAGGAATCTTTCTTTCACTGACTATATATGCATTCACTTGTGGGAATCCTACTTTGAATCAGCTTTGTTGTTGTGCAGGTTCTCTTTAATTTAATCGATTAAATAGATCTTTGACATATACTCACCATATATTTTGTTTGAGAATAATGTCCTTAACTTTGGAAACTATACTTTGACATATGTAAAAGATTGTTCTTCACCACTGGGTTCTACATTGACTCAGTATCACATATCCCAGTTAAATGCATTGGAGAAATATATTTCATAAAGAAGATGGTATCCCAATGCTGGCTAAAGCCAAGAAGTATTTCTATCTAGGTTTACAAAGGGTTGGGGTACCTCCTCCATAAAGCATTTCTCTAATTCTTCCCATACACAAGATTCATTAAAAAACAAAACAAAACAAAAAAAAAAAATGGCCATTCCTCCTTGGGGTCTCAAAGTTTCTGTCAGAGTCCACTCACAAATTTCAATCTGTTTAATGTATTTCTTTATTTAAAAGCCTGTGTACCCTTAACAGACTAGAGACAATCAATAGCAGGTCTGTGTGCCATTCCCGTCCAGTGTCTAGCATACAGCCTCAACAAAGATTTGTTTACAGGAGTGGTGGGTAATAGAATCGTTTATGGATTTTATATAATTCTTTTGTATAATAAAAGAGTAACTGTTAGGCAGGAATCTAAACCCAACATGGCCGCGTTACCCAGTGTAGCAGGCCTTTTGTTAAAGGCACCCTTGTACACACCCGCAGACTTACATGTGTCAGAGTTCCGGCTGGGCAACCACACTCTCCCGTGACCTGCAGCTCACCTACATTCCACACGTTCGTAAACAGCAGTTTCGGTTAACAGTTTCCAAAGACCCCTTCCTCATGACCCTTATTCAACTCCTGCCCTAGTAGTTTCAAGACCCCCCAGGCCCTGTTTGCACAACCAGCTTCCCTACCTCTCAGGCTATAAGAAGCTCCTACCCTCCTCCCTCAGCGTGACTTCCTCAGCCGCACCTTTGGACCGAGGAATCTCCCCGGTGAGTCCTAATAAAGGCTATTCTCACTGCCATTTGCCTGGTGTCTTCGTTCCCGGTTTGGCTCCAGCCTCAGTTTACTTTTACATTTGGTGCCAAAACCTGGGAGGAGACCCCTCCCCCGGACCCCTGCCGGGTTGGGCAGGCTCTCCTTTCCCCGAGCCAGGACTTCCTTTCCTAGCTGGAAGCCGTTTCACCAAATCCAAGACTCAATTCATTCACTGCTGGGTAAGTTATCCCCCGTCTTGTAGGCTCCCTCCGGGAAGTCCCTTTCCAAAACGTGTGGCCACATTAGGGGCTCCCTCCAGTCAACTGTGACCTTGGCACTGGGGACAAGGAGACTTCCAACCTCCCCGGAAGCCGCCGTCCCCGCACTCTGCGTGGCAGTAGGAGGACGCTCCCATTGCCCACCAGATTGCCTGCCTTAGGACCATGGGAACTGCCCAGTCCAAACCAAACCAAAAATCCCATCTGAGGTGCCTCTTGGCGAATCTCCAGACTTTAGGTCTCAGCCAATACATAAAACAAAAGCAGCTCATTTTCTTCTGCACAGTAGCATGGCTGCAGTATAAATTGGATAATCAGTCTCAGTGGCCTGCAGAAGGCACTCTAGACTTTAACATCCTCACAGATCTGACCAACTTCTGCAAGAGACTAGGTAAATGGCATGAGATACCCTATGTTCAAGCCTTTTAGGACTTGCATTCTCACCTGCTCAATGCTCTTTAGCTCAGGTCCTACTCGCAAAGTCTCTTCCTTCGAGCAAGGAGAGGGATGATTCCTCCTCTTTTTCTGAGCCTCCTGACACCCTATCCCGGCCACCCCTTCGGTCTCCCACCCAACCTTCTCCTTACCCTGACCCACCATTATCCCCGACCTTGTCAGCGCCTCCCCTCCCTTTCGCCCCTCCTGTGCCGTCACCAAACCTGACAGATTCTGTCTCTCCTACCTCCACCTCCTCCCCTTCCTTGCCTGTCTCAGCCCATAGTCAGTCCAGGACTGACCTCCTGTGTCCCTTGCGAGAGGTGGCAGGCACCGAAGGAGTAGTCTGGGTCCATGTGCTATTTTTGCTGGCAGACCTGTCTAAGATTGAAGAGCGTGTAGGCTCCTTTTTGGCCAATCCTACTCATTATATCAAAGAGTTCAGGTATCTATGCCAGACATATGATCTCACCTGGCATGACCCCCATGTCGTTATGACCTCAACCCTGTCCCCTGAGGAAGGGGAGCATATCCTAGCGGCAGCCAGGCAGCAAGCTGACCAGGTTCATTTAACTGACCACGCCATGCCAGTCAGCACTGAGGCGGTGCCCGCAGCCAAGCCCAACTGGGACTACCAGGTTGGTCAGGCAGGCTGCTGCCGCCAGGACATGATGGTCCAGTGCCTTCTTGCTGGCATGCAGGCAGCCTCCAATAAGTCAGTCAATTTTAATAAGTTAAAGGAGGTAGTTCAAGGTGCAGATGAAAATCCGGCCATTTTTCTTAACCGGCTGACTGAGGCACTTATTCAGTACACCCGCCTTGACCCTGCCTCCCCTGCAGGAGGAACCGTCTTGACCTCATATTTCATTTCTCAGTCAGCCCCTGATATCCAAAAAAAATTTTAAAAGGCGGAGGAAGGCCCTCAAACTCCCATTCAGGATTTAGTCAAACTGGCCTTCAAGGTCTACAACTCCAGGGAGGAAGCAGCTGAGGCCCAACGACAGGCCAGGCTAAAACAGAAGGTACAACTCCAACCCAGGCCTTGGTAGCAGCCCTGAGGCCAGCCAGCTCCAGGAGCTCCCAGAGAAGAGGTACTACCCGAACGCCACCTGGTGCCTGCTTCAAGTGCGGCAATGACGGCCACTGGGCCAGGCAGTGCCCTAACCCAAAGGAGCCAACCCACCCCTATCCGAACTGTTGGCAGATGGGCCACTGGAAGTCGGACTGCCCCAACCTGAGGATGATCGCTACGTTTCCACGTGACGACCCTCCTCCAGGTACTAGAGACGCCTTCCAACTCCTGGACACCAATGAAGATTGAAGAGGCCCAGACTCAGGAACCCCTCTTACTCTCGCCGAGCACAGGGTTATGCTCCAGGTAGCGGGTAAGTCCATATCTTTCCTCATGGACACAGAGGCTACCTACTCTGTTT
Source organism: Piliocolobus tephrosceles (assembly GCF_002776525.5). NCBI lineage: Eukaryota > Metazoa > Chordata > Mammalia > Primates > Cercopithecidae > Piliocolobus > Piliocolobus tephrosceles. The sequence goes on along the minus strand of NC_045436.1, from coordinate 34,600,494 downwards.
TGCCTTCCTTTAGTGGCCCCAGCCACCCCTCCACTGTCACGGTCATGGGAATTGATGGCACTCTCTCCACCTACCGCCAGACTCCTCCTCTGTCTTGCCGCATGGATGGCTCCCTCTTCTCGCACTCATTTCTTATCATTCCTTCATGTCCAGTCTCCTTGTTGGATGAGATCTCCTCTCCAAGCTAGGGGCCTCAGTTCATTTCCGGCCCAACCCCTCCCCACACCTCACCTTCCTCTTCCCCCTCCTCTCACCTGAGGAACCCCTCCAGGCTGATCCCCCACTCCCGTTTCCAGTCCCCATTAACCCTGAGGTGTGGGACACCTCCACCTGATCATTGCCCGGCACCACACTCCGGTCCGCATCCAGCTAAAAGATCCTTCTAAGTTTCCCTCTAGACCCCAGTTCCCTATCTGCCTTGAACACCAACAAGGACTAAAACCCATCATTACACGCCTGCTCCAGCAGCACATTCTAGTTCCCGCCAACTCACCATGTAATACTCCTATCCTGCCTGTACAGAAAAGCTCTGGGGCCTATAGCCTCTTACAGGACCTACACCTCATCAGAGAGGCAGTAGTCCCTACCTTTCCAGTTGTTCCTAATCCATATATACTCCTCTTGTGCGTTCTCCCTGACACCACTCATTTCACTGTCCTTGACCTGAAGGATGCCTTCTTTACCATCCCTCTACACCCAGACTGCCACTTTCTGTTTGCCTTCACATGGGAGGACCCAGACACTCATGTTTCTTCCCAGCCGACCTGGACTGTCTTGCCTCAAGAGTTCCGAGATAGCCCCCATTTTTTCGGACAGGCACTGGCACGGGACATCCTCCTCTGCCCCCAAACCTATAGCACCCTTCTACAATACATAGATGATCTATTACTGTGTAGTCCTTCCTGGGAGTGCTCCCTTGCAGACACTGCTACACTTTTAAATTTTCTAGGCGACCGAGATTATCAGGTTACACTGCTAAGGCTCAACTTTGCAGCCCTTCTGTCACCTACCTAGGCATACTCCTCACTCCCACTACAAAAAGCCTCACAGCAGATAGAATAAGCCTCATTGAAACTCTCCAGCCTCCTCAGGATGTGGAAGAGATCTTGTCCTTCCTAGGACTGGTGGGCACAATGAGTCTTATCCCGTGGCCCGACTCAGGATCTTTAAGGCCTACATCAAGGTCGTAAGCAGCCTCGTCAGCCTGGCCTCTGACATCAGACAACATGAGGAAGCCATCTCAGCTCTAGCCCAGGCAGCAAGCCCCAGGAGAGCAGCAACCCTTTTTCCTGGCTAACCTTAGTCAGGGAAGGGGCTCAAGTGGTACACATGGCCAAGGTACACAACATCTCTCGTTGTTTCTTGTGTGCAGCTTTGAATAAGCCCCCACTGGTTGCGGTACCTTTACCTAGCCCTTTTTTACTCCTCTAACCTAACCCCCTCCTTTCCCCTTCCTGGCCGAACACTACATCAATGAGTCAGGACTAGTAGAAACCAATCTCCTCACTCTAGAAAAGATTCGGGAAACACTCCACCAGAAAAACCTCGGATCGAGGTCCTCACTTAGGTGGTAGCAGTCGTCTGAGGCCAGTTAAGTCCTACCCTTTCTAAGTCCCTTACTAATCATTGGCTTCTTGCTACTCATAGCTCTCTGTGTCCTCTGCTTCATCCAGGACCACATGAAAGAAGTCTCCCAGGTCACTTTCAGTCAGATGCTGCTCCACCCCTATATTCAAGTTCCAACCTCCGAAGAACCCCACGATGACCCATACCAGCAGGAAGCAGCCAGATGAACACGTCGCCCCATTTTCTTACTAGAAAGAGGTCAGAATGTTAGGCAGGTATCTAGACCCAACATGGCAGCATTACCCGGCGTAGCAGGCCTTTTGTTAAAGACTCCCTTCACCCTTGTACACACCTGCAGACTTACATGTGTCAGAGTTCCGGCTGGGCAACCACACTCCCCCATGACATGCAGCTCACCTGCATTCCACACGTTCGTAAACAGCAGTTTCGGTTAACAGTTTCCAAAGACCCTTTCCTCATGACCCTTACTCAACTCCTGCCCTAGTAGTTTCAAGACCCCCCAGGCCCTGTTTGCACAACCAGCTTCCCTACCTCTCAGGCTATAAGAAGCCCCTACCCTCCTCCCTCAGCGCGACTTCCTCGGCTGCACCTTTGGACCGAGGAACCTCGCCCGTGAGTCCTAATAAAGGCTATTCTCACTGCCATTTGCCTGGTGTCTTCGTTCCCGGTTTGGCTCCAGCCTCAGTTTACCTTTATAGTAACAAGTCATGAATTAAATGCTACTTGCTTTATTCATTTCATGTTCTGAAATTTTTATTTTGAGTAAGACATTTCACCATCTCCAAAATGCTATGTGAAAACTGTATATAAATCTTTGACTTCCCCTTTCTCAGGAGATATCAATAGTAATTTAGCATGAGAAAGAGCTTTGATTTTACTTGTACTCTTTTGAAAAAAAAATTAAAACTTAAATTTGTTTTGAGTGTATGATTCAAAAATATGTATCAAATTATGTTTCTATATGCTACAAGGATAAACACTTATTAAATAAAATTGAAATTTCTAAAAGGGTGCATGTTTCCTCTTTAGCCATGGGTCTTCTGTGCATGTTTCAGATAATCAAATGAAAATTTGCATTGATTAAATTCTGAATTCCACTTAAAAATGTCCCTTCCTTTGTTCTTAGTTAAAATTCAAATGTGAATCATTTGCATTTAAATACTCTTTTAGATTTGGTTCCTTACCAGTATCAATATCCATTTGGTTGATTGCTAAAAAGTAAAAATCTCAGCAATGTGCTGCGTATGTTGCTTATAATCCTGCTTAATTGCTTTGAATCTGCAATTAAAAACTCAAAACAAAAATAAAAAGCCAAATCCAAAGAAATAAAAATCATAGCAAATGATATGCCCAATTTAGGAAGTAGCATACATTTTACTTTGAATGACTACTTGCTTTTCTTGAATAAGACACCTGCCTTATTCATATTGCATATGAACATTTTAAGAAATTTAGCCTACCAGATTTGTGAAGTTCACTATCTGATGACCATTTCTTGTCTATTCAAACTTTACTGGACCATTCACTACAAATGAAGGTCAGAGAAGGAAGTCAGTTTTTCATCAGAACAAACACAATTAGATTTACTAGTTTTTCAGAAAATGGAGTTTTTTTTTTTTTTTAAAGGACTATTTTAAAATAGTACATTTATGTAGACTTTCTTATATGTGTATTTGATGCAGCCCCAATTATGTCTGTTCAGGTATTAACTCCTGCTCCTTCTCCTCCCTGAAAGGAAAAGAAGGCATAGCTCCAAACAGAAATGTACGTATGACCTATTGAGAATCTATATTATAACCAAATGGCCATTAGGATATCTAGGTTCCATAATTTTTGCTACAAGGCAGTTATTGAAAGTTTAAATACTATTTCTATAAGAGGGACTTAATAAGCTTAAAAATAATCACTTAATGTATTGAGCATTTAAACAAAGTAAGACAATTAGTTTTAAATATGCTAAACACCATATGAAACTACGTGAAACTACGTGTTCACCTAGTTTGATTATTAATATTTCCTAACTAGGAACTTATTAGACTTTGTTTGTTTAACCTAGGAAGTTAAGTACATGACTTTATTAGCTTCTCTGAGCTTTTCTTACATTACTGGAGTTAAGATAATTCTTCCATTTGAGCTGGCTGTCCTCACTCTTTTGTCCTGTGCTCTTCCTCCCTTCCTCAAATTTCTTCCTTTTGGCCAGTAGCCTGATTTGTGGGTTTACTTCTTTTCTTTGGGAATCAGCTTCCACATTTCAGCCGAATTTCACTACTTTGTTCTGTCTGGGGTTTAAGTCAGGTTGATATGGCTTGAAAGTTATTCAATAATCTCTTAGGAAACCCTGATGTTAAGGTCAGAAAAAAAAAAAAAAAAAACAACTAGCTTTCTGGCAGAGTGAAACAAGGAAACCTTGGAATCCAAAGAAACTTATTCTCTTGTGCTTTTTTTTCTTCCTAATTTAGTTTCCCCATATCCAAAAAGTCACCACTTCAATCTTCCCCACCTGGGGTCACTGAAATTTTATACTGAACACTTTCTGAGGACTCCATGTTACCTGAAGTATTTGCCTTTTCATGGAAGAAGCTTCTTGGTTTTCCCATCATTCAATTTAACCTTTGTGGTTAAGGTTTATGTAATGTGAACTTGGTTTAAGGAAAAAATTATAAAATGCCTCGCTTTTACTCCCTGCTGCATTTATGTGAAAGAAATAACTGGACAAGGGTACTGCAGATATATATCCAAGATCATTTCTCATGGTTTTGTCCGTAACAACAATAACTCGTGAGAATATAATCATATAGTTTATGACTAGGCAACCATTAAAGGAAGGATATTTATTTATATTAAGGAAATGGAAATACATTTTTGACATATTTTTAAGCTTAAAAGTTGAGAAGGCAGGCTACAAGTTAATTAAAAGTAGAGATTTTACACCAATATGCTGATGATGGTCATGCTGGGTGATGAAAGTTTAGACTTTATACAGTCCACCACTTACACCCCCTATGTGGCTACAGTTGTCATTCTGCATACTGGGGTTGGGGGTGGGGAGCGCAGCGATTGGTTTCAGGAACGCTGTGTATGCCAAAACCCAGGCATATTCATGTATGGCAGTCGGCCCTGCAGAACCACGTATATGAAAAATGGACCTTCTGTAAAGGCCATTTCACATCCGCAGACACTGTATTTTCCATTTGTGTTTGGTTGAAAAAGATCTGAGTATAAGTGGACCTGTGCAGTTCAAACTGTTTGGTTCGAGGGTAAACTATATTTAGTTTTACATTGAAATTAACTACAACTTAATACAATTTAAAATTTCAGTTCTTCAGTTGCACTAGCCACATGTGAAGTGCTCAATAGTCACATGTATCCAGTGGCTACTGTACTGCACAGCACAGGTACAGAACATTTCCATTATTGCAGAAAGTTCTGTGGGACTACATTGTTTTAGATAATGTCTATTTCTTCTTTGTTGTTTTTGTTTATTCTCACTTTTTACAATGATTATAAATAACTTTTATAATCAAAATAACAATGAAATTCTTCATACCCTGGGGGAAGCATCTTTGCTGTTAAAATGAAATTACACTGAAGGAAATCTTCATCATGATTTTCTTTATCTAATAAGTATGTATCACAAGTGGTCCTCAATACTGATATTATTGAACTTTTTCTTTTGTAATGAAGAGCTTTTCTGAAATTTCATCTAGCTATCTAAAATATTTGGATTGTTCAGTTATTCAACAAATCTCTTACTGTAGAGTCTCCTTGGGAATATCTATTCAACCAGATATGGAAAAGAACATTACTTATTTGGCAACTAATCTTTGGTTGTAGTCTTCCTGTATTTCTGTGCATTGAGAAATGGTCAATGGGGTAGGGGAAATGGTAGTAGAAGTATGTTTTAAATATTTTAGGAGAATTGTCAAACATCAAATATTAATATCACAGGTTACAATATTGGAGGCCCAGGATGAGTCAGGCTGCTATCTATCTATCTATCTATCTATCATTTCTTATTTATTTTGGCCTGTCCACTAGGAGTTTTGAATTTTTAAAAATTAATTTTGCTTATTTAAAATTCAGAAGATTTTTAACAATGTGGATTTTGCTTCTCTTAAAAATCAGATCTGACAATACTGAATCGAGATTTTTGCAGGCCAGTTGAGTGTAATCTGAGAAGCAATCTCCCCATTCAGCTATAGCATGTGCTTTTGTGCTCTTCAAGGTGTTATAGCAATCACCATTTTCCACTCTCTCCTACAACCTAGCTTGCTGGTCCATTTATGTCATTGGCCCTAACCATGCAGGCATGTGAGTTTGAGTCTGTTCTCTATTTGGAGAGCAGTCACAGCACATATTCTGGTTAGAAATGGAATTTCCTGAGCAACTAAATGATTTGATACAAAAGAAATCAAGCATCAATAATCTTGTCCTATTTCAATTTGGATTAATCGATATTTCACCACCAATACCACAAACTCCCAATCTCCTGTTAGTGTCATAATTGGGTTTATGGACATTCATCAGAGTGGTTTGTTGTTACTACAATGCACAGGATATGCATGCACATTTAAGGATATTAATTAGACTGTGATGCACAAAAGTGTCATAAGCTAATTCCCACAGCTATCCTTGATAACATGATACACTATAAAGTGACTTTAATTTCAGTTTATCAGTTTCTCATCCAATTCTAAACTTTATTAAAGGACATTAATCATAGAGATCTTTTACTCTTTCGAGGTTGCTGACTAGATGTCTGTGGAACTATATGAATCTACTAAGACAAATACACGTCTATAAGAGAGTGAGACAAATAGTTGTTTATGGCTGCTAATATGCTTCTGAAAGGCAATTTCAAAGAAGATAAAAAACGTTTTGTGCAATCAATATCACTGAAATCAGTTGAATTTTCCAAAGCAATTGCTCTGAAAGACAACGCTCATCTGTTTTGCTGGATATTTGATTTGTTTTTGTGGTTGTCATTTAAATCCATTTCTACTCTTTCAATATTATACCTTATTGGTATGTAGTTCATTCTTCACCAATGTAGATATATTAAGAAGAATGGACCCTGTCACATAGAACACATATTTGGGCAAAGAGTACTTTCTTAAGGAAAAAAAAAAAAAAAAAAAAAAAAAAAAAAAAACTACAAAAAGACTTTCAGTGGAACTCTGTAGAACATGTTAGATATTTCCAGTTCTGTTTACCTTTGTTTCTAGGTATTTGAAAAGCCTGGACTGCTTTGTTTTATAAACAATTCCTATACTCCTGTGGGCATAATTCTATATTAATTGAAGATTCATTTCAGATTACACTGTAAAAATGCCTTACAGTTGCAATACTATTAGGGTGTGGAAAAACCCTGAAGGAATTGAAAATTCAATCCATTTGAGAGAAGCCTTTAATTAACATCTTGGAGAATATGTATTGCCTTTTGTTTTTTTTAACAGATAAATATATTTTTTTTTCCTTTTAGAGTAGCGGAATCTAATTTTTAGTCTAATCATTTAGGGGTATATTTCAGAGAAATTCCAAGCACACCAGTATAATCATCCTTATTTCAGAAATGCCAATGCATAGAGGAAAAGCAATGTGTGCAAAGCCTCCAAACAGGATGGTTAAGTAAAGACTTAGGTTATCAGTATCAGGCTTTGGTTTTTTTTAATGTAGGTAGCTCTACTGCCTCCTCTAAAAACGAACAAAGGAAAGAGAGACTGGCTGCAAACTTTTAGAAGGAATGGCTTTGAATAGGGTTCCTGGGAGGAATCCCGAGGAAACAGACGCTGCTGCTCTGCTGATTGTCTGCACCATCCTGTTTTGCTCCTACCCACTAATTCAGCCTGGGAGAATCTGAGCATCAGCGGAAGGCTTCACCACAAGGAGATAGGAGCGAGTATTCCAGAGGCATGCGCTCCTGATGGCACGAGTGGCTTGGGTCAGGATCAAAGAGTGAAGAATCCAGAAGTCAGCTATCAGAAGACAGAGAGATTGTGGTTTATTCGTGTCCCATAGCTTTCATACCCTGTGTCTTTTGCCTTGAGCCAGAGCTCATAACACAGGTTCCTAGCTATCGAGTCTGAATCCGCACTACCCAACTTATAATCTGTCTGCAGACACCTGTTAGGGAAATTGCTGATCATGGGCAGCAGGATCTGAACTTGCTTTACCTTCTTGTTTGGAGCACAGGGACCGCCCAGCTAGAGGAACACCAGCGCACTGCGTCCCAGCCCTGGGCGAGGGAGCGGAGGATTTGTTCTCGGTGCAATCCTGCTGGCGCTTTTCCGGGGTTCTGCGCAGATCCAGCTCCCCATCTCTGCTCCTTACACACAAAAGAAAACAACTCTCGATTGGAAGTTGTGGAATTTTCTCAGACCCTACGAGGCGCGGGGATTCTCCAGCCCCGGGCCTCCTCCCGCCAGCCTGAGTTCTCCTGCGCTCGCCTGCCCTGCTCGGGACTGCAGCCACTCAGCCGCAGCTGGGTCGGTCCACCCCGCCTTTGCCCTCACCTTTCCCCGGGGCGGATTTGGTGAACTCGGCCTCAAGTCCAGGAGGTCTGTCTTCGCCCGGCCATCTCTCGCGGAACCGGGGGGTAGAGAGCAAAGGGAGAAATTAGTGGAAGGAAAGGGAGGTAGGGTTGGTGCAAATGCCCAGAGTATCAAACTTGGGGGTGGCACAGTAGGTGACAGCAGCAGCTGCAGGTGGTGGCTGCGGACCCGCGAGGGGGCGCCCCTCTGGGTAGGGTCTGGCTGCGAGGGCTGGCAAGCCCGGGAGGCGGCGGAGAGACCCTGGACACTGTTCCTGCTCCGTCGCCACCAAAACTTCTCCTCCAGTCCCCTCCCCTGCAGGACTATCACCCGCAGCCTCCGCACCTGTTTTGTTGTCTTTAAGGGTGGGGTTTGCCCCGCTCCCCAAGCTCCCATCTCTGATCCTCCCACCCTCACCCGCCCACCCCGCGAGTGAGTGCGGTGCCCAGGCGCGCTTGGCCTGAGAGGTCGGCAGCAGACCCGGCAGCGCCAACCGCCCAGCCGCTCTGACTGCTCCGGCTGCTCGCCCGCGCGGCGCGGGCTGACCTCGACCCTCGGAGCGGACGGAACCGGACTTGCCTTTGGGGACCTTCCAGGGCCCTCTCCAGGTCGACTGGCTTACCATCGGACAGACGGACTGCACACGTCTTGTTTCCGCGTCTCCGCAGAAACGCGAGGTCCGGGTCAGTAAGTGTAATTCCTAACTCTGATTCAGCTCCTGGGAACAAGAATATCCCTAGAGGAGCGCTCGGTTCCTATGAAGAGGGACATGAGGAGGTCCTCATGAGTGTATGGACTTTTTCTCCTCCCTTAGGCGGGAGGTGGAGGTTTGGAGGATGTAATACCTTCCCCATTTTCTACTTTCGCTAGATGTTCCCTTTTCTGTTGAAGATTATTTACTATTTCCTTGACCCTTCTTTGAGATAGGTCATTATCTTTCCAGAACAGTAAGTTGTTATTCTTCCTGCCTCTTTAAAAATCAAACACTTGTCTAAAGCAGAAGGTCCTATTGGATTCACCAAAGCTGTTCAAGAGGAGACACATTCATTTAAGCGTTTGCTCATTTTCCATCAGAAAGGCTCACCCACTGGCAGGAGTTTTGGTGATGGGGAAAGAGACAAAACTAAAAGCTTTAAGACATTTTGCAATAGGTACACATCATTTAAAATTCAGTGACATGAAATGGAGATGCTGCTTCCAAAGAAAGGCTTCCCACACACTTTGATGAATGTTTTCAACTTTCTACTGATTACTTAAACAATCATGTCATGTATGTAGCATTCTTGAAACTTCCCTTCTTCCCCCTTCCCCACCCCCATTCCTAGAACTAATTAGTTTAGGCAAATGCAGTGCTTTTGATTTCTGCGATGGATTTTTGAGATATTTTTCCCTGGGAAAAATGTTCTGGAAGATACTGTGCTTGATAAGATGTGCAGCTTTACTAAGGCCAACCTGTGGCAATATTGTTGCAAAAAGCCCCCAGAGATTTAAATATCTCCTCAAAGCATGAACTGGTCTCTGACTCAAATAATTTGAAGTTCTTTGAATCTTGGGTGGTGGGGTTTCAGGGGAAGTCCTGAAACTCTTTTCCTATTCTGCAAAGAAATGTTTCTATAACAAAGTTTCTAAGGATTCCCTTATTCAGGAAAATTGTACTGGTAAAAGTTCTCTTTAAATGTCTTAAGTAATGTAAATATCTCATCTTGCCTTATCTCAAAGAAAGGTTATTCCCTTGTCTTCTTGCTGTTTCCTTTGTGTGCTTTTGATGGCAACTTCCTGTGTGTACCTGTTTCCTCTTCCACTTTTCCAGAAGTGCTGTCATGAAATGATGCATTTTCTGCTCTGGGTAATGCTTGACCTGGCTAAAGGCCAGTAACCTGCTTAAGCACAGCTAACACTGTGTATATTCCAATAGCTTGTAGATCAATAACCATTCCTACAGAGAAGTTGTAAATAACAGCGTTTCAAAATGTATAAAACAAGACTGAGAAGAAAAAGCAAAGCAAGTCAATAAATCAAGTATATTCCTCCTCCTAGTGTCCTTCAATCTCATGCTTCCCCTCAATTTAGTCAGGTATAACCTCCAAACTCCAGCCTCTTGGAGTCTCTTTAATTCTGTAAATGGCTTGTCAGGATTGAGTCACCGTACTCTGAAACCAGTCTCTTTCTTAGTCTAGGGGAAATGGTGTGGCCTATCAAATATACAGTCCAAGATTTGAATGGTTTGTTTCAGGTTACTCTAATTAGTAAGGAATGGAGGCACATGTGAAAAGAGGCTGGGGCTCCTTGGAACATTCTATGTGAAATTTATGCAGAGGGAGCTGGAATATATCAGTACAGCAAACACTTGAGTACATGGAAACTCCCATATCTCTCCATATAGTAAGGCTCCTGTGGAAGGGAGAGTGGTGATAGACAGAGAGACAGGGAACGAGCGGGAGAGAAAAAAAAAGTGAGAGAAATGGAGAGGGGGAGAGAGAGTTGGGGGAGCAGAAACCTTTGAAATGGAAAGTTTACTTTATGGGGTATACTGACAATTTAAAATGTTATAATCAGGAATTAATTTAACAGGGTCTCAGGACAATTTTTTTTTTTTTTTTTTTTTTGTATAAGCAGTTATTTGATTAAGAATAAGAAAATAAGCACATGGATGTTATGTCATAGGAAAGAACCCTATACAGGCAGTTGTCTTCGATAAAGGAAAGGATCAAAATTATACTTTCCATTTTGCTGACATTGATTATTCAGTAAAATTGTGCTTTCCTTTAGCTTTATGTTTGTTCTGCCAAATTGCTGAGCACCTTTAATGTACTAGATAGTGTGTTAGGGATTAAGCAACGGAGGAAGAAGGTCCAGGTTCTGTCTTCAAAGAGATTGCTGTGCTGGGTAAATGAAGGAAAACAGTCACAATGTGGCATGTGGTACATGCAGCATTAGAAGTGAGCACAGGGGCTTTGGGTAACTGAAAGGCTTCCCAGTTTAAAACAGCGAGGGCAGAGAGGCATGAGAAAGGCTCAGGTGTACTGGAATTGGAAGTAAGGCAGTATGACAGAAGTGGACAGCATATATTGGGCTGTCAGGAGAGATGAAACCAGAGGGATATGCAGGGATGAATTCAAGAAAAGCCTCGAACGTCAGACTAAGGAGTTGGGATTTTCTTCTATAGGCCAGTGTTGTCAACCTGTGGGTACAGATCCTTTGGTGGGAGAGCAAATTAATGAAAGCATATATGTATGTTATTATCAGATCATGCAAAACAGAATCTATTCAAGAATGTAAAAAAGGAGGAATTTAATGCAGACAGTTGATTAAACAAATGATAGAAGCCAAACAAGGGATGTTGAGACTACCTAGAGATTAGCGAGAGCAGGGAGTCATTATTGCCTCCAGCTGGATGGATATGAGGAAGAGGTAGTGTGACCAAGGTCCCCGGACCAGGGACATCCTCTGGAATCAGAATCACAATAGGTTTGTCCTATGAAAACCAGAGCTACAGAACTGCTGCAGAGGCACTGCCAAGAGCAGGGAGGGGGAAGAAGAATATAGTGGCTTCTCCCTTCCTGCTGTCCTCCAACTGCCTGCCAGCGCCTCCCACTGACCAAACCCAGCCAGAATACCAAGGACGTGGAGCCTGAAAATGCAGTCTGCAAGAGTCAGCCCTCCTGTGGTACACAGCAGAACAGAACAGAGGAAGGGTAAGGGAAGGAGCTGGGGGGCACACAGGCCCAGCCAGGCATTATTGGTGGGCTTAATAAATATATGACTCTCCTACCAATGGCATTAGATGCTATTAATTACAAATACATTCATTGAAAGGTTCATAAAAACAAATTCATAAAAGAAGCTCTGAATAAACAGTGGCAGCCTTCTGTGATTACGAATACATTTGAAAGATACTACCACTATGGTGTTGGGCTCTGAATGCTTTGACAGAGTGAAAAAAATGAAACTTATATTAGAAAACAATACATTATATTGTTTCAAACATTCTGGAGACATTGAGGAAAACAATATGATCACATTTGAATTTCAGGAAAAAAAACATTTTAATGAGTAGGTATTGTCCAGTAAAATGTGAGAGCCTTGGAGTAGAGGTACTATCCTCTTGTCTTCACCTGGCAAAAACCCTACTTCAAGACAGGTTTTTAAATGCATGATGAATGCAGGTTTGAAGAAGTATAAGCACCAGGATAGTAAAGCCACCCTGGCATTGAGTGGACTCTTGATTATTTCTGTTAGGTGAATAAATTAATTAATAAATAAAAGCAAAAGAGGATGGGAGGTAAGTTAGAAGATGATTAGAGTAATTACAATAAGAGATTAAGAAGAATAAAACCAATGTTGTAGAAATGATGAGAAAATAACAGGTGGAAGAGATATGTAACATAATAGTCTGTGGGTTCTCTTAAATGTGGGGGCTAACAGAGATTTCAAGAAAGCATGAAATGCTATATGTTAGTTCAGAAGTTTATTTAAGATCATTCAAAAAAGCAACTGTTCCAACCCAAGGGTTCTTAGACCACTGAGTGGATTTTAAAAAATATCTGTGGTATGTAATATACCATGGAATACTACTCAGCCATAAAAAAGAATGATAGAATGTCTTTTGCATCAAGTTGGATGGAGCTGGAGACCATTATTCTAAGTGAAGTAACTAGGACGGAAAATCAAATACCGTAGGTTCTCATTCATAAGTAGGAGTTAATCTGTGGGTACACAAAAGTTTACAGAGTAGAATAATGGACTTTGGAGACTAAAATCTGATTTTACTGCTGTACAATTCATCCATGCAACCAAAAAACATCTGTACCCCAAAAGCTATTGAAATTAAATTTTTAAAAGATAGCTCTTCTACACATTTTAATACTATTTTTAATACTAAATCCCACACCAGGAACCGAATCTGCTTGATTCATCTCAGATAATTCATAGTCCCAAGGTTCAGATACCAGACAAATAGTTTTAATATGTTCCCCTTTCTTAAACAATTTGTTGCTGTATATTTATAAATTTGAAACAGTCAAGATATTGAAAGAAACTTTACTTTTTTATCTACCAGAAAATTAATTCAATGAATTTATAGTGGTTATAAAATTCACAAAGTTTATAATATTCATCCCACTTAAAATGAAATTAATCCATTTGGTAGCATTCACTTTGAAATTGTGTCTATACTATAGGTATTATACTTTATCATCAGAGCATATATTTCAGAGACCTGATTTAATTGATCTAATTTGACAATAGACTTATTAAAAGGTCTGTTTCATTCAAATGTTTTGCTATGCACAATTTTAGAGAGTAGAGGATATTTCGATCCCCAATCAAAATGAAACCAGGCCATTTGTGAAATTTATTTGCTTCCCCTTTGTGTTTTCCTCATTCCATTCGTTTTGTTGTTGTTGTTGTTGTTGTTTTTCTTTTTAGGTTGTAGACTCTTGCGCTGGTTGCAGGCCAAGTGGAACTGTATTGAAAATGGGTCCAATAGGTACAGAGGCTGATGAGAACCAGACAGTGGAAGAAATGAAGGTGGAACAATATGGGCCACAAACCACTCCTAGAGGTGAACTGGTCCCTGATCCTGAGCCAGAGCTTATAGATAGTACCAAGCTGATTGAGGTACAAGTTGTCCTCATATTGGCCTATTGCTCCATCATCTTGCTTGGGGTAATTGGCAACTCCTTGGTGATCCACGTGGTAATCAAATTCAAGAGCATGCGCACAGTAACCAACTTTTTCATCGCCAATCTGGCTGTGGCAGATCTTTTGGTGAATACTCTGTGTCTACCATTCACTCTTACCTACACCTTAATGGGGGAGTGGAAGATGGGTCCTGTCCTGTGCCACCTGGTGCCCTATGCCCAGGGCCTGGCAGTACAAGTATCCACAATCACCTTGACAGTAATTGCCCTGGACCGGCACAGGTGCATCGTCTACCACCTGGAGAGCAAGATCTCCAAGCGTATCAGCTTCCTGATTATTGGCTTGGCCTGGGGCATCAGTGCCCTGCTGGCAAGTCCCCTGGCCATCTTCCGGGAGTATTCACTGATTGAGATCATTCCGGATTTTGAGATTGTAGCCTGTACTGAAAAATGGCCTGGTGAGGAGAAGAGCATCTATGGCACTGTCTACAGTCTTTCTTCCTTGCTGATCTTGTATGTTTTGCCTCTGGGCATCATATCATTTTCCTACACTCGCATTTGGAGTAAACTGAAGAACCATGTCAGTCCTGGAGCTGCAAATGACCACTACCATCAGCGAAGGCAAAAAACCACCAAAATGCTGGTGTGCGTGGTGGTGGTGTTTGCGGTCAGCTGGCTGCCTCTCCATGCCTTCCAGCTTGCCGTTGACATTGACAGCCATGTCCTGGACTTGAAGGAGTACAAACTCATCTTCACAGTATTCCACATCATCGCCATGTGCTCCACTTTTGCCAATCCCCTTCTCTATGGCTGGATGAATAGCAACTATAGAAAGGCTTTCCTCTCTGCCTTCCGCTGTGAGCAGCGGTTGGATGCCATTCACTCTGAGGTGTCTGTGACATTCAAGGCTAAAAAGAACCTGGAGGTCAGAAAAAATAGTGGCCCCAATGACTCTTTCACAGAGGCTACCAATGTCTAAGGAAGCTAGGGTGTGAAAATGTATGAACGAATTCTGACCAGAGCTATAAATCTGGTTGATGGCGGCTCACAAGTGATAATTGAGTTCCCATTTTAAAGAAGAAGAGGATCTAAATGGAAGCACCTTCTGTTTAATTCCTGGAAAACTGGCTGGGAAGAGGTGTGTGAAAATACTTGAATTCAAAGATAAGGCAGCAAAATGGTTTACTTAACAGTTGGTTGGGTAGTAGGTTGAATTAGGAGTAAAAGCAGAGAGAGGTACTTTTGACAATTTTCCTGGAGTGAAGAAAACTTGAACAAGGAATTGGTATTATCAGCATTGCTAAGAGACGGTGGGTAAATAAGTTGATTTTCAAACCTCATTAGGACCTGGATTGGGGAGCTGTGTAGTTCACTGTTCCCTGCTTGGCTGATGAAAACACCGCTGAACAGAAATTTCTGCAGGGAGCCACAGGCTCTCCTTTGTCGCGTTTTGATTTTTTTTTTTTTTTTTTTTTTTTTTTTTTTTTTTTTTTTTTTTTTTTGGTTAATTCTCTAGACAAAATCCATCAGGGAATGCTGCAGGAAAAGATTGCCAGCTATATGAATGGCTTCAAGGAAATAAACTGAAACTTGCTATATAATTAATATTTTGGCAGATGACAGGGGAACTCCTCAACACTCAGTGAGCCAATTGTTCTTAAAACCAGTTGCACGTTTGGTGAAAGTTTCTTCAACTCTGAATCAAAAGCTGAAATTCTCAGAATTACAGGAAATGCAAACCATCATTTAATTTCTAATTTCAAGTTACATCTGCTTTATGGAGATATTTAGATAACAAGCATACAACTTGATAGTTTTATTGTTATACCTTTTTGAACATGTATGATTTATGTTATTATTCCTATTGGAGCTAAGTTTGTCTACACTAAAATTTAAATCAGAATAAAGAATAATTTTTGTGGCATGCTGTAACATTTCCCAGTATTTATAAGCAATTTTTGCACAGGTACGTAGCTCTCATATATTTAAAGAACATTGCAGTGTTATTTTCTTTGAAATTCATCCTCCGTGGACCCATTCATACTAAATAAAACAATGTAATTACATTAAAATGGGCACATCTGGTAAGAGGCACTAAAACCATTGGATTCCCTTCATCTTGCAAACGTTGTATTTCAACCAATTTCACATAAGTTATTTATCTTCTTTTCAAAATAATTAGCTATATTTTTATATAACATGAATATACACATAATAAAATTGTTCCTGTAAATTGTAGAACATAGATGCTACAGTATTTTTATTTAATTATTTTATGAATAAATTTGTTATTTCAATAGTACCCAACCAAAGATGCTTAAAAGCCTTCTATGTTCATAAAAAATAACAACTGAGATGTTAAAGTAGTCATACGTCTTTAGATGGTTTTAAGTTTCATTACAGTCATATTTTTGTAAATATGACAGAATTTGTGAATATATTTTTTAAAGCAAAATCCTCAACTTGCTTATTATATATAGTTATGACATTAATTTTATGAACTGGAGAGCTTCACTTTGTGGATATATTTAAAATTCATACTATAGCTCCTACTAAATTCCTTCCATGATAGATATAAAAGACTGGTTTTTAAGTGCACTGCACTTCTGGAATACTGAAAAAGAATGAAAGCAATATGTAGATTAGGTGGAATTCTTTAAGAAGTGAACAAAAAGTAATGTATATCTGTAATATATAATCAAATGATTCATTTTTCTGTTAGACTCAGCGAATTGTTCAAAAATAACATTTTGTCTTTTAAGTAGCAGTTACTTTGCTTAAAATGCTAATAAGAAACTATGGTTAAAGATGTACCCTCCCCCTTGGTGAAGTATTACACTGTAAGAAATGTATATGCTACTGTGTTACATGTTGTATTAGTAAATTATTAGAATCCAATTAATGATTTAATTAACACATATCTTATCCAATTCATTAATAAAATACTTTTTATGTAGTGGCTTTATGTTGAAATTAAAAAGTTGGGAAAATTAGAGAAATTGTGTGGAATTTTATATCAGAGTGCTTGTCTAAGACAAGGCTGTAAGACTAGTGCAACTAAAATAGAAAAATAAAGGCGGCTGTTCCACAGTTAGTCAAGCTCTCTTTACATTCTGTACCTGAACCTGAGTCAATGGATCCACTCCCATGACTGCAATTACAATACATAATATGAGGATGTGTGGGTCTTCATTTTTCAGACAAGGCATTTCTTCTTAACTTCAAATCTGTATCTCTACCGGCGAACAGACCGTGTTCACATGGGTGTCTCACCAGCAAATCAAATCCAACATGTCTCAATCAGAACCTGCCATTTCAATGCACACCTCATCCTAACTTACCTCCACGTTGTCCTCCCGTATTCCCTCTCTCAATCATGACACTGCTATGTACCTATTTCCCAAAAGCCTTACATTTTGGAATCACCCTTTACAAGTCTCTTTATCACATGTATCTAATTAATTCCCACACCTTGTTTTAATTCCTACATATTTCTTTAATCAACTTACTTTTTTCCATTCCCTTGGTCCAGGCTATTGTCTCCCCAGACGGCTATTATGTTTCATCTGGATTAATATAGGTGCTTCCTAATTGGTCTCTATATCTTGTTTTCTTCCCATCCAATCTGACTTTAACCCATTAGCCATAGTGATTTTTCAAAAACTCGGATTGTATCAAATCACTCTTCTGATGAAAACACTTTAATGTCTCCTTATAATTCTTATGATAAACTCAGAATCTTTTTACGACATGGAATGTTGTTTAGAACCTGACTGTGCCTGTGTTTTTTATCTTGTATACTTTTTATCCACTAATATTTGCTGCTAGATTTTAAGCATCATGAGGGCCAGGACAGGGACTGTCTTAACCGTTGCAATTATCACAGGTACTTGCAATTGTTGGCACCAAGTTAGTAGTCAATAAATATCCTTCAAGGAAATTGAGTTTATGAAGTGAAGTATATTTATTAAAGCCAAGACTTGAAAATAGATCTGCAAGGTTGTAAACCATAAATGTTTCCCATTTTAATATATATCTTCTAGGAAAAGAAGGTTTTAGCTACGCAAGAGTCCAGGAAAGATGCGTATTTGTTCAGAATCAGGTTGGTTTTCTTTTGTTTTTTGAAGGCCATTAAACATAGACATATGCAAAAGTATGAAGGGCTCTATACATAGATTTCATCCATGGCTCACTCAAAATTAGCTAGAACTTTGTCACCAGGAAAGAATGGAGGAGGCAGTCATGATTTAGATAGCTAGAGAAGCCATTGCGATATTTCTAGCAGAAAGTTATTTAATTCAAGAAATTAACATCTTATAAAACCACTGGAAGAGCTATGGAATTTAAAATTAGGAAAAGTATCCACTAGTATTGAAGAAACCAGGAAGTGCAAAATTGCAAGAAACTGCTATTAATGTGAACAGTGTGAGAGTGGATGATGTACAGGAAAAGTGCAGAGTTATCTGTAAAATCTTATTGCCTCCCGCTAAGCCCACACTCCTGCCCATCTCTACTCTAGATCCACTAATGCCTTTGGCTTCTCTTCTGTTTTCCAAAATTTATACAACTCTAACTTTACCAGCATGGATCTAGGGAAATGTTCTTAGATTTCAAATTGCTAAGATACAGGGGAGAGCATGGAGGGGAGGATATGGCACTCAGTTGCTATCAGATAGTCTGGCAATCTTGGGGTGTAATTTCTAGTTTCAACCTCATCCTCTCCTTAGTACCTGCTTAGGTTCTCCAGAGTTATAGTGATGCAAATTGACTACATCTTTCCCTTTTCTCTTAACAAGGCTCATGTGTCAAAAATACTATTTAAAACTGCCCCACTTGTACAGGTAGACTGAGGAGTAAAGTATAAATAAAGGCCATTTTTCTTACAATGGGCTGATGAGAATGCAGGAAGAAAGGATAAAACCTATACAATTATACCAATACTGGAACAACGATCTAAAAACTACAGAAGAATCTAAATTCTGGATTAGCTTCCTAGGATGAGCAAAAGGAAATAATAATAATGTCTCAGGGAGAGAAGAGTCTTCAAAATTTTCAAATTGATAAGAGATGAAATATTAATATATATGGCAGCAAAAGACAAAAATGTTATTTTTTCTTAAGAAAACAAAAAAAGAATTAAAGAAACAATACAAAGATAGTAGAGAATGCAAACAACTCAATGATTTTATCCCATGACATTAAACATAGGTAAGAATTTTGTTAAGGAGTTTCTAAGGACTGATTTGAGGATTTATAAAGATAACTGTCTGTTAGACCATTGACATTTTTCTGCCTTAGTACACTTGAAAGATGTCCGCAGACTCCACAAGTTCTTATAGATATGGAAGAGGTTATAAAAAGAATAGTCTGCAGGTTATAACAATTCACATTCATGTTATCTGTAACTCCAGTTAGATTGTGTAATTGAAAGGAAGTAAAATGGCTAACCCTGAATCTACTCTCCTTTATAAACAAATAACTGGCAATTTTAAACACTTTAACAAATTACTTGCAAAACACCACGTGGCTGATCATAACAAAGGATTACGTTATGAGAGTAAAATTAAAAAGCTCTATATCTTCACAATAAATGAAGAAAAACAATAATAAGTCAATAATTATTTTAAAATTAATTTTGCCCTTGTCATAGAAAATTAACTAACTATAAAAAAGAAAGTACATATGTATATACATACTTACATTTAATGACAAATGTATCTCCTTGATGTACACTATCATCTAATATCACATATTATCTGTGTATAGAACATCTAACTATCTAAAAGTGGTGACTAGCCTTTTTCCAAATGACCTATTTATTTCCACCATTGTCCCTACAGGAGTAGCTACCACTGGGCTGTGGGTGGAGTGGGGTAAAGAGGAAAGGAGAATATACTCTGGAATGTGAACAAGATAATTTGTATATACGCAGTTTGAAAAAGCTCCTTGGTGAGTGTAGCCTAGTTTCCCCAACCAGCTGATAATCAAAGATGACAGATATCAAACTGGTGCTTATCATTTTGAACACCGATACGTTTTTAAATGATGAGTACCCATTAGGATACACAAGCTACAATCTGCCTCCAACGACTTGTGAATTTTTGGAGGGCACCTATTGTGCAATCATTTCTGTTCTCTGGTTTAAGCAAATCAGAACTTGTTTCCAGAATGCAACTGAGAAGGGAGAAGCAAAAGACTTCGAGGGACATACTTAATGTTAGCACTACTGCATGCATTGTGCATAAGTTGAAGCCAAATACCATCAGTCCAAATACATCTACAATAATATCTGGATTCCATCATACGTAACCTTATTGAGGGATGTAACAACAGGATCTAGGGGAACATAGATAATGTAATTTTATGTTCACTGAAGTAGTAATAAAGGTTTGACCCTGAAGGATTGTTTCTGCCTTTTTATTCCAGGAAAAATAATTTACTGAAAATAAGAACTTCCTACTTACTTACAAAGATAATCCCATCTAAACAGTTGCCTCAATAGTTTTCTCTTTTTTTTTTTTTTTTTTTTTTTTTTTGAGACAGAGTCTCGCTCTGTTGCCGGGGCTGGAGTGCAGTGGCGGGATCTCAGCTCACTGCAAGCTCCGCCTCCCGGGTTCCCGCCATTCTCCTGCCTCAGCCTCCGGAGTAGCTGGGACTACAGGCGCCCGCCACCTCGCCCGGCTAGATTTTTGTATTTTTTAGTAGAGACGGGGTTTCACCGTGTTAGCCAGGATGGTCTCGATCTCCTGACCTCGTGATCCGCCTGTCTCGGCCTCCCAAAGTGCTGGGATTACAGGCTTGAGCCACCGCGCCCGGCCAGCCTCAATAGTTTTCTGACAGATATGGTGTACTCAATAACTTATGACCTGAAGAGCTCCACGGGAATTACACAAATCTGGTTTGTCTCCAAGATAAGGATTTTATATTTACTTTCTGAGATTTAGCTTAAAAATCTAAAATTAGATGGAGGCATTCCTTACCTACGAGGACCCTCATGAGAATTGCTTGTAATTGTCATCATATCCCAAGACAGCACAAAGCAGTTTATTATAGTCACGAGTATTAGAATGTTTTCTAAAGAACAGGCCCCCCAACAGATAATTTCTTAGTGGATATAATTAGGAAATATGAATGAAATTTTGGAACTGTCAATATTGTGATGTGGTGCTAATCTTATTCAAAACACGGTTGAACATACACCTTGAGCAGTTGTGCTACTAGTGATAATCATTTGTTCTGATATAGTCACCATCTGCTGTGGTTTGTATAGTTCCTTCAAAATTCAGGTGATGAAACTTAATGGCCAATGTGATAGTATTAAGAGGTAGGGCTTTTAAGACATGACTAAATTATGAAGGCTCCTTCCATCGTGAATGATATTAAATCCCTTATAAAAGTGGCTTCATGCAAATTTGGCTGTCTTGCCTTTCCACCTTTCACCTTGTAAAAACACGGTGATATCCCTTCCGGAGGTTGCAGCAATAGGGCGCCATCTTGGAGGCAGAGGCTAGTCTTCAACAGGCAACCAAACCTGGCAGCATCCTGATCTTGGACTTCCTAATCTCCAGAATGGTAAGAAATGAATTTTACAAGTTATCCAGTCTCAGGTATTTTGTTATAACATTGAATACATTTTATCCACCAACACATTCTTAAAGATAGTTGCATGATGGTGCAACAGAATTATGCCATCCTCGCAGAAAATACATGGCTTTAAACAAATTAACATCATCATGCACAGAAAGCAAGTGGGTGAATTTGCTTTAGGCAAGGCTCAAAGCTGAAGCTAGAGAATCCAAAGCAACAGCCAAATCCAAGATAACAGACTCTTAAAGGGGACATGGAACTAAGTGTTAGCACCTGGGCAGGAACTGGCTCAAATCAGGAACAGATGAGGGAAGAGCGAAAAGGCCGCACCAGTGTGGATATGCAATGCTGAGGGAAAGCTCCTGGGCCAAGGTGGGAAAAATCTTTGATATGCCTCTTCTTCTGTGAACTGAGTAAGCTTATGACATCAACACTATTTTTGTTAAAATAACCTAAAAGTTCTCATAATGCTCCAGAGTAACATATTTTAATTTAATTATTTTTAAAATATAACTTAGAGTTCCTTCTTTCAACAGTTATATAATAAGTTTGTTGAGGCTTAAATAGTAAATTACTGTGTTAATTGGCTCCTGATTTTCACCCAGCTGGGGATGAGGGTATGCTGTAGAAGAGTGTGAAGAGTGTGCTGTATGTAGCCAGAGTGTTTATCCTCTGTGGGAGGAGGAAGACATCCAGGGGAAGGTAAGAATGGAAAGGAAAGGGCAGAAAACAGTCTAAAGAAATGGGTCAGAACATTTCCAGTACTTTTCCATTTGCCTAGATTCAGTAAGTCAAATGGGTATCTACTCACTGGAAGGTGATTATTTTAGTTCTCATAATTCACAGAGCATTGGTGGAGTACCTAGAAGGGTTCTTGCCTCAGTAATGCGAAATAATTAGACCCAGACAAAATGCTTATCTAGTTCTTCTCAACAAATCTTAAAGGCAGCACTTGAAGGAATCAAACTGTTTCTAAGAAATTTAAAATTACAAAATATAGCTCAAAACATTTATCAGTATGCAATATATATATATAGGATGACACAGAAAAACATTTACAAATTCTGTCATCTAATGGAAGATTACCAGGCGTAAAAAAGCAAGAAAATAAGACCCATAGTGAAAAGAGAAATAAATCAATCTAAATTGATCCAGAACTGATACAAGTGTTCAAATCAGTAAAGAGATTAACACATAATACTATTCTGTAAGTTAAAAAATTTAAGTAGACATATGGAAATTATAAAAACTTATCAAGACCAAATATCTGGAGATGAAAATTACAATATCTGAGATAAAAACTGTATTGGATGGGATTCATGGCAGACTAGAAATTTCAGAAGAAATGATTAATAAACTTGAAGACACAGCAGTAGAAATTATGCAAAAGGAAACAGAGAATTTTAAAGAATTTTAAAAATGTAAAGAGATTCAGTGATTTGTGGAACAACTTCAAATGGCTTTATTATGGAGTCACCAAAGCAACTGTGGTGAGGAAGAAACAATATTTTAAAAATCAAGATCACTTACTCCTAATGCCATCAGCAAGTATATTGAATATAAATGGAGAGGCAGTAATGACTGGCACATACCTATGTAATACCAGTGACTCGGGAGGCTGAGGCAGGAGGATCACTTAAGTATAGGGATGTGAGAGCAGCCTGGGCAACATAGTAGGACCCCTTCTCTAAAAGACATTACAAAAAAAAATAGCCTGGCATGGTGACTTGCACCTGTAGTCTCAGCTTCTTGGGAGGCTAAGGCAGGAGGATTGCTTGAGCCCAGAAGTTTGAGGCTTCAGTGAGCTATGATCCTGTCACTGCACTTCAGCCTGGGTGACAGAATGATATGCTGTTTCTAAAAATTTTTTTTAAATGTAGATAGTCTAAATGCCTTAATTTAGAAGACAGAAATTGTCATATCTGATATAGGTTGTTGCAAAAGTATTGTAGTTTCTACCATTACTTTTTTTTTCTTTTTTTTTTGAAATGGAGTTTCCCTCTGTCACCCAGGCTGGAGTGCAGTGGTACAATCTCAGCTCACTGCAACCTCCACTTCCCGGGTTCAAGCAATTCTCCTGACTCAGCCTCCCAAGTAGCTGGGGTTACAGGCATGTGCCACCACGCCTGGCTAATTTTTGTATTTTTAGTAGGGATGGCATTTCACCATGTTGGCCAGGATGCTCTTGAACTCCTTATCTCAGGTGATCCACCTGCCTCGGCCTCCCAAAGTGCTGGGATTACAGGCGTGGGCCACCGTGCCCAGCCTCCGCCATTACATTTAAAGGCAGAAACCGCAATTCCTTTTGCACCAACCTAAATAAAAGACTCAACTATATATCATTAAATTATTTTAAATACATAAATAATTCTATAAAATATGAAAGTTATGATTAGAATCCAGAATGCACAAGTTATAACTTTGTTAATATAGAAATAATACCATGACACCAAAACTGTCAGAGTTTGTGAAGGCAAATTGGGAAAAACTGGGAGTGCACATTTTAAAAAAATAATAAGCTAAATTGACAATGTCAAAAGCAGCTAAACCAAATTATAAATTTTAACTATAAAGATTAAATATATATGTGAGAATAGAACAAGCAAGATCAAATTTTAGCATGTATGAAAATCTCTGATACATGTTAAAATACTTATTCTTAGATCCTATTCTATTGTTACAGATTCTGAATTGAAATTCTCATCTGGGCCCAAGAAACTGCCTGGTAAATAATTACCCTTGGTAATTTGATGTAAATGGTGTCTATGTGTCACATAAAGAAATATTCTGGTTTAATAATTAAACCAGCCAAAATGTGATGGTGAGAAAAAATGGAAGGTAAGAGTAAAATTAAGTTCTTTAAAATTACAGATGTATATTCCTCAGAAGCATTATATTTTTAAAAAAATACACCATGACCCAGTGGGATTATTTTGATTTAACATTAGAAAATCTATAAATGTAACTTATTATATTAACTTAATAAAGAAAAAGCATATAGTTATCACAATAAACATCTGAAAAACATTTATATCAATTTCTGATAAAAATTGATATTACAGAGTCTACAATTTTGATTTTCCATTTTAATTATTTTTACCTACTTTATATTTCATAGATTGAGAGACAAGTTAAAAATTTCAGATGACTATTTTATGATTTATTTTTACCTGTATTCCTTACATTTCTCATAGACTTTTTTCATAATTAATTTTGATGTTACCTTACTTGGTGCCAAAAAAATATTTCATGACAATTGAATCTTTATTTTTGCCTTGAGTTTGACATTATTTGGTAATAATATTACAAACCTGTTTTCACTTAATTTTCATTTCTGTGTTACATATTTACCAATTTTTTTCACTTCAATATCTGTGTTTTGCTTTATGAAGCATGTTTCTTTTGTACAACACATTATCTGGCTTTGATTTTAATCTAAGTCTACATTTTTAATTGACTCATCTCTTTTATATTGATTGATCTGGTAGGAATGTATACTCCTTAATTCTGATTTTTTTTCTATATTGAATATGGACTTTGTTTTTACTTTAGATATCTAGTCTATGCTTCCCTTGGTTTGGTGGTTGGGTTACAGTGATGGTTGTAATGGTAATAATGTGCGTGTTGCATTTTTGATAGTTTCTGAGACATACATGTAATATTTATGTCTCCCAATGGTTTTAATACTATTATTTCTTGATTTAGTAATTTTAGAGAATATCTGTTGACATGTTTCCCACCATGAAAGATTAAGCAAATAAAATTTAAATAATGTAATATAACTACACACTACCAAATAGCTAAAAGTAATATGAAAAAAAAAAGTACTGATGTTGATGAAGATTTGAAGCAACTGGAACTCTCATGCACCGAATGAGTAGGAGTGTATATTAGTAAAGTCACTTCAGAAAACTCTTTGGAAATGTAGACAATAGATAAATAATTCAGCCCTATTACCAAGGAGTTCCATTTCTAGATGTAGAGCCTACAGAAATGCAAGCATATGTCTGCCAAAACACACGTACTGGAATATTCTTTGTTGCACTATTCATAAGAGCTAAAAATTGGAATACAACTTTAGTGTACATTGACAATACATTGGATAAACAAAGTATCAAATTCTATATTCACAGAGTTAAGTACTATAGAGCAATAGAAATAAACTATTTTTGCATGCAACAACAGTAATGAATCTTACAAATATTTTGAGGAACATAAGCCAAACACAAAGGATTTCATACTTTATTTAATTACTTTTACACAAATTTAACAAGTGGTCAAAGGGAGGCTATGTTATTAGAAGTCATGATAATGGCTACCTGTGCTAGGAGGAACCACAAGGAAGGCTTCTGTAATGCTTTTAACATTGTGTTTCCTGATTAGGTGTGTTCATATTGTTAAAGTTTATTAAGCTGTATATTTATGATTTATATACTTTTCTGCATAATAATTCTGCAATAAAATGTTTAAAAACTGGTAGCATTTGGCCGGGCATGGTGGCTCATGCCTATAATCCCAGCACTTTGGGAGGCTGAGGCGGGTGGATCATGAGGTCAGGAGTTTGAGACCAGCCTGACCAACATGGTAAAACCCTGTCTTTACTAAAAATACAAAAATTAGCCGGGCGTGGTGGCATGCACCTGTAATCCCAGCTACTCAGGAGGCTGAGGCAGGAGAACCACTTGAACCCAGGAGGTGGAGGTTGCAGTGAGCCAAGATTGTGCCACTGTCGTCTGGCCTGGGCAACAGAGCAAGACTCCGTCTCAAAAAAAAAAAAAAAGAAAGAAAAAGAAAAAGAAAAAATAAACCTGGTAGCATTCAGTGCTGGTGAGATTAGGAAAGCTAGGCACATGTTATGTTGCTGATGGAAATGCCAATTAATGTAATAATTTAGAATGCAACCATACAATTGCCATTAAAATTTAACATGAATGCATAATTGGAGTCAGCAGTCCACTTTTGGGAAATCTGATCAGTGGAATAAAAGCATCAAGAAAGAAGGATACATTAAAGAAAATATTTAAAGAAAATAGTAAAGAATTTTAATAACTATTATTATGAAAGTATATAAAATAATTGTAGTACAGTCAGTCAGACTATGATATATTATGCAACTATTAAGTAGAATATGTTTTATACATAACTGATGAACTGGAAGAATTTCTGCAAAGTGTTACTAATTGAGAAATACCTAAAAAATAATTAAACATATTCAAGTATTCATTTAGCTATATAACCAGGTTATTAATGTTGTTTAGCTAATGGAAGTAGGGTGGGAAAGGAGAGGGCAGAAAAGAAAATAATCTATGCATGAAGATATGTGTTTTTTGTTTTTTTGTTTTTGTTTTTTTTTTTTAATAAAGGCAAAATCTTGAAAGTAATTGTTTGTTCACATAAAGATTGTAGGAAAACACTTGAACCTGGGAGGCGGAGGCTGCAGTGAGCTGAGATCATGCCATTGCACTCCAGCCTGGGCAATAAGGGTGAACCCCCATCTCAAAAAAAAAAAAAAAAAAAAAAGATTGTAGGAAAAAATACAGTTATCTGGTGTCACTAACAATATTGGTCATTTTGGTGTGTGTGTACAAATGTATATATTTTGAACATAAAATGATATTTGTTATTTAATTTTTAAGAAAAATTTAAATCTTGGTCCCATCTACTTATAATTTTAGATAAGTATAAAAATTTATTTGAGTGATATACCTCAAAACAGTAAAAGTTGATGTCTATGGTTGTGGGATGAGTGTTCTACTCATTTATCTCATATGTATTTTCTAGACTTTACTGAATTTACTCAAATTAAAAATTATAAGTGCAAACATAGTAACAGTAAATAAAAAGAAAATAGAAAACAAATAAAAATAAATAATATAAAAATAATACATAAGAAATTGGAAACAAATGTGCCCGAAGTTAACAGAATGATGGCTCTTCCAGCACGTGAAGCAACGCCAGCATGGCCACATTCTTATTTGAGAGCAGAAGGAAGAAGCAACATGAATTTTATGTAAACAGTATCATCTGTCTTTTGCTTTTTTTCCCCTTCAGAAAGCTCATGTTCTACAAGAGTAGGCTTTTTTGGAAAAAATAGCTTTGCTTGCTGTCTCACTACTTATGCCAAAATATATTTTCACTGAATCAATGTTTTATAAATTAGAAACAATGTAAAAGGAACAGGAGAAAATGTGAGTAATTAGATTAAAAATTTGGGAATAAGGCTTTTTGATACAACAAACAAAATTTAAAAAAGGAATTTCTCTGTTAAAATAGAGTAGTTTAATTGTTTTGCAAGAGAAAAGTACCATAGAAAGAATCAAAAGACAAATGATAAACTGGGAAAATATTCACAGCACATATGATGGACAAAATGTAAGCCAGTAACACTGACTAACAACTTGTTGGAGATACAGAGAGAATTGTGCTAATGTAAGTACAGATGTTTAAAAATAGTTCCTTGTTAAAGAAATCCATATTCAAACATAAGATAACGATTTTCACCCACTAGAGTAGCAAATTTCCAAAGCTTTGTAGTACGTACTTGGATAAACAAAGGCTTATACACTGTTTATTATGTTTATAAATTTGTGTAAATTCTTTGAAATGAAATTTGACAAGTTTATGTGCATCAGATTTAAAATGCATAAATCTTTTTATCCATTGATTTAAACTGTGGACATTTTATTTGTAATGTAAACAAAAATGGTATCATTACAGCATTTTTTGGATAAAGGTGGAAAATTGGGAAGAGTCTAAACTTCATCAGATATATGCTTTACTAAATTATGGTAAACCTGTACATTGACATACTCTGCCAAACCTGTACATTGACATACATCTTTCAAAAAAGAGTGTAGTGGCACTAAATATGTTGATTTGAAAAGATTATTAGATATTTAGTTACTTGGTGGAAAAATAGGAGGTAAAACAGTGTTTATAGTATGATCTCCTATTACCAAATATTTAAATATTATCAAATATTATTTAAATATACTTTATATGTGTAAACATTTCCAGAAGAATGAGTAAAATACTGACTCTAGACTCTTTTTGAGAATAACATTGGGAATTTTGCATAGGAAACTAAGTTTCACTGTATAATCATTCTTAGGTGTTTATGTGCATGCATTATATGTCAATTAATGACAGGTAAATAACACAATACCAGAAATACAGGCATGGCAAGAGCAGATGAAAGGTCACAGAAAATAATTGAGCAAGAAGATAACAAAGAAAACTTACATGTTTTGAGAGCAAAAATGTCAAGAACAGGGATGGCTAATGTTTTATGTTATTTTAGTTTCTGAAATCTAACCATCCTCCTCTGAGCTCTCCCCTAAATCTTTAGGAAAATATGTGGCAAGCAAAAGTCTGTTAAGTTGTTTTATTGTAGTAGCAACCAAGGAAATGAGCTAAGTATAAAACAAATCATAAATACTTAATGAAATTAAAAACTAAAATCTGATGGCCCTCAAAATTTGCATTCATTTCAGAAATGGCATTGAAATTTTCCAGAAGATGTGAACTAGGGCAACAAACTAATCATATCTAGATCTTAAGATGCAGGACTCTCCAATGTGCACTTCAGTTACACCTACATTAAAAAGTACATTATTAAATTAATGTCACTTCAATATCAAGGAATATAAAACAGATAAAATTAACTTAAGAGATGGCACTACAAATGGGCAATGAAATAAAGAAGGGCATTTTGGTATTGTAATGGATTGATTTGTCATGGCAACATTAATTTGAAAAGACATCAAAGGGTGTGAGTAGCGTGTCTTATCTCTTCCTGAGGTTATACTCTGC
The DNA here is from genome assembly GCF_002776525.5 of Piliocolobus tephrosceles. Taxonomy (NCBI): domain Eukaryota; kingdom Metazoa; phylum Chordata; class Mammalia; order Primates; family Cercopithecidae; genus Piliocolobus; species Piliocolobus tephrosceles. The sequence goes on along the minus strand of NC_045436.1, from coordinate 34,571,336 downwards.
TTGCTGGGAGAAGATTGTGTGTAGAGTTGATTTCTTTGAACCAAAGGGTCTATGATAATATTTTATTAGCCTCGGAAGCCCAGGGACCTCTAGAGATGCACAGGGCCATTGGGATAGTGCAGGAACATAGGAGGATTGCTGGAGCCAGTCTCTCAGTGCTCTTGCATTTGTGCTGGATTATTGCTGCTGTTCTGTGGCCTCTGCTTCAGGAATGGGTGAAAAGTACTGGTAGGAGCTCCCATGAGAACTTGCTAAGCTTAGTCTCTTGGATAAATACATCAAGCTCAAAGAAGAGACTTAGGCTCTATACTCTTACTTCATTTGTCGTTAATATTCTTAATAACTACTGGGAAATTGAGATAAGCAAACTGAGCTTTTTTATGTGTACTTGGCCTTATGTGATTTGCCTTTACAGGTATTTTATTTGGGGATACATAGAGGAAGCATGTTAAATGCAGGCAAGTAATTTCTTAACAATTTTTGATGATTTAATTGATAATGGTTTGTTGTTGTTATTGTTGTTGTTTTTGGCAGAGAGGAAAATGCAATTCCTTTTTAGAACTCTAAGTTTGTGTGTCCAAACACTTAACAGTAGGGAAAAACAAAAGCACACCATTCTTCCCCCAGCCTGTGGGGCAGAAATAGGACCTGGAAAAATCAGGCTTTTAGGGGGATTCCAGTTTAACACCTGACTGCTCTCACTCCAGGTCCTGAGATGCCTTCATAATCTGTTTTGTTTTGTTTTTAAAATGATAAGTGTCAGTCATTTGTTTCTTCCAAGCTCTTCAGTGTTGCTTCTGTGACAAGTTTCTGCAGTACAATAGATTTATTTTGTTTATCATCTGTCTCCCTCCATCCCTACTGCAATGTGAGTTCCAAGAGAGCAGGGATCGTTGCCTTTTTTTTTTCTTTTAAGAGGTGGGGGTCTCACTATATTGCCCAGGCTGGTCTCAAACCCCTGGGCTCAAATGATCCTCTGCCTTGACTTTCCACAGTGCTGGGATTACAGGCATGAGCCACTGCACCCGTATGTGGAAAATGGTTATGGTAGACATTTGTCACTGCCATGTTTACTAGTATTCTTTTATACAGTTTAGTTATGTTTGAGTAACATTTCCCAATAGTATAGTAATAAATTAATATACAAATTACAATTTCATGAAGTATCACCTTTTGTTCTTTAAAAAAATCACTCAATACATATACATTATAAAAATGCTTACTCCATAATCTAGGTTATACCACAAATACTATGTGAAATAATTTTTTAAATTGTTAAACCTTTTTGACATAATTTTTGATATAACATGGTTATTAATAGATATGTGACTCCTGAAGAGTAATGACCTGACATAGGAAACCATATCTAACTTTTTTGACAGCTTCCTTGTGAAATGAACATATAGTGGTGTTCATTTCATATGGTGACGTGAATTGCACCATAGGTAAGAAGAGGAATTTTCATAGCATCAACAATATTGTTTGAGATACTAAATCTTTTCTTAGCTTCTGTTAAAACAATAATAATTCTATTTAAAAAATTATAATTCCTTATGATACTTCAGAAATGTTTATATATTCTATAACTTTCTGATTAACTGTTTCATAAATAATTTTTTGAAGTAACACTTTAGTTGGCATGATTATATTTATGTTTACTTTTATTCTTTAAAAAGCTTTGCAAATATTTGGCTGAGTTTTGGTATTCAAAAGTTGAAAGAAATGATCAGTTCACGATATTTTTCATTTTTGCTCTCCAAAAGCAAAGAAAATTTTATATGGTATTTTTGGTGATCTATTTCCTTTCTGAGAATTAAACCTCTATTTTTGTTTTAGTTTCACACAATATAGCCTAGTTTACTTTCCTGTTGGCCACTACTACTCTCTCAAAGTGTCTGTTATTTAGTTTTACATGAGTCATCTTTTTCTTGAAAAATAAGGAAGAGATTGACACCCTAATGATAATATTGCACATTAAAGCTAAATGTTTAAGAGTTTTCATTTTCAAAATGCTTACACTCATTTCTTAACTTTCATAAAAGCAAATGGCTTGAAGTTTTCCAAAGTGTTTTTACAACTTCAGTAATAAAGGCACAACTTTGAGGACTATTTATTCTTCCAATTTTCATTATTCAAGTTCCTATGGAATCTGATAATATGATTTAATTCTACAGTGTTCATGTAATAGTAATAAATGTAAAATTCACCAAGAAAAAATTAAAAGTAATTTAATATATTTACTTTCTTAAGGCAGCATCCAAACATTTAGATTATTACTAATGTAAAATATAGAAATATTATCTTAAAAATTGGGCTGAAAAAACAGACTTTCTTATTAAAATTACACGAGTACTATTTACATAGAATCAAAAAACAAATAGGATTTTTAAACTTATGTGTTTTCCTTATCGTCCTTTTTCCCTCAGGCATTGATAATAAATTTGATACACAATCTAACTAGTATTTATTTTAGCGCTATTGAAGTAGAATTTAAGTTTTTAATACATTATTAAAATTTATTTAGAGGAAACAGTTAAATATAAGTTGATAGTAATTGAAGTTTCACCGTCTTAATCACAGTATTTTTAAAAATGCTGTTTTCTCATTTCAGTAGGTACATCACTTCTTGCAACAAGATAAACACTAGGGTGCTATAGTCCACCAATTTGGTACTTTAAAAATTCTGTTCAATGTATCATAACTTCTAAATATTTTAGATAATTTTAAGTAAATAAAAAATCTTTTTTAAAGTTAATGGCTCTTTAAAATGTTTTTAATCTTTGTTTTTTGACTAATTATTTTTACAAAAGTTATTATTGTTTTAATTACATTGATTCATGGTGTTTAAAAAATTTTTCTTGTTGATGATTAAAACTTTTTGGCATTTCAGTCTTAAGCTTTAACAGAATGGAATTACCATTTTGATAAAGTATTTATATGTTTAGCACTTTCAACTTTTAAGATAAAACACCTGAGCATCATTTCATGTGCATCGCTAGTCATAGCACAAACACACTTTTGCTGAAGTAGTCAACAAAAATTTTTTTAGTTCCAGAAATAAAAATCTTTTTGTTTTGCTTTGCACTGATTATCACACAGATTCAAGAGACATTCCAGGCTGTAGTGATTTCTGCAGAACATTAGAAGACTTTACAGGCTGTAGTACTTTATTAATACCACTGTTTTATGATATTTGATACTTTAAAAATTCTATCCAATGTATCATAATGTCTAAACATATCCATTGTTTTCTCTTAATTATGGGTGTTGATTTTTAATATAGTGTTTATACATTTTAGACTTTTTTATATACTGCATATTTACTACTTACATGAGAATTACCCAGAATGGGTTGTATATTACTAATAAGATTCATTTAAAATTAACCTATTTAGGATAAGAAGCAGCTACAGAATTGGCAAATAGTATTAGTTTTTTGTCATTAAAAGTAGTGGCAAAAATGCCATTACTTTTGCACCAACCTAATAATAAATTTAGGACTGACATAAATCATCCAGTGCTTTTTAAGGAATGCGTAATGTTGCTTTACCATCTGTTGTGACTCATGCTAATTTAGCAGCGATTGCTGAAAGGCTTCTCAGAAATTCCCATATCAGGAGGCCCAATTATCAATTATTATTATTATAAAATCTTAAAGCAATTAGCTTGAAACAATTAGTGTATTAATTGACATTAATCAATATTTATACTTATTTCCACTACTATTTATTGACAGGGGTGTAGGAGTTTCACTATTTCTTCTACTGTTGTAGCCGCAGCTGATATCAGCTCCAGAAATTACCAGATTATTTGTACATTCTCCCCAAAGCAGAAGCAAGAAACTCACTTCCCGTCCTTCCTTGCAGTTTGACTATAGACACGTGGCTTAGAGTCTACCAATTACACACATTCATGCCAGGCTGACTCCAAAGGAATCCATATGAAAAAAAAGATGCCGCAAGTAAATTATTTAGTAGTCCTCAGGTCAAATTTTGATTTCGGTTTTCAGCTCCTTTAACCCTGCAATGGCAATAGATAGGTATTTCTTTTTCCGCAGTCAATAGGAATATGGTACATGAAGGAACAGAGACCGCCAAATAAAAGCCTTTGAATTCCAGAGGCAAAGTGACTTTGGTTATTATAATAGGCAAAAGACCTGAGCAGTAATCAGAAGGTTTTGACCTGTAGATATTTCTGGTGGTGAGATGGATTTGTATAACTGAAATAGATGGGAACCACCAATATTCTATACAACCTGTATAACCAAAAATATTCTAGATATAGTACAGCCATCAGAATATAAAACATCTATTAATTATACCTTTTAAATATATGTACTCTAGTCTCAACTTCTAATAATCTATCAAAGGAAATCATATGCATATACAAATTATTTTGGCAAAGGGCATACTATGTCAATGTTGTGAGAAAGGTAGATGTGCTATGTAAAAATAGAAAAGACTGAAATTCTAGGTAGGGAGATTAAAGAAGCTTTTGTGAATAATTTCAGTGTCAGTTCTTGGGTGAAACTTGCTGTCCTTCCAGCTACCTACATTTTTTGCAATTCATAATGACTCCATTTTCTTCAAAATTATCAGTTCCACCTTCATTTTTAAGTTTCTTCTTTGTCTAGTTTAGACATCATGGCCTATTATTTTAATCACTATCTAGCCAAGTATACTAAATTTTATTGTATCCTGCCCCTCTCTTTGGATCAATCACCTCTTCGACTTGTCTGTTGCTACACTTGGGTTCTAGAAAGTCTTGTCTACATTAACTGACTCCTCATCTCTATGCAATAATGCATTTAAATGATATAACAATTATGTTTCTCATTTTCCACACAGTTACATTCCTCTTTTAAGATCTGCTTCTTTCTCCACCTCTCACTAACAGAATTAAGAATAAGATGTCCTTCCATCCAATTTTTTGTAAAAGTCATGATAAATAAATGCACCCAATGTCCTGTTCCCCCAGTTAAAAATATCTACATTCACCTTTTGTTACTTATTTCCTTCAATAATTTTTTAAATGGAGATAATACAAATAACAGTCGCATAGAGTTGATATGAAGATTGAATAATCTAAAACATGTATCATGCGTCCTGCATGTAGTTAGCTAATTTAGCTAATAGCTTTCCTTCTACTTTCCTAAATTTAGTTCGATTACCTGCGTTCTGGATTCCATTTCCTCTGAGCCATATTTGCCTCTTCTATACCTATTAGCCACTTGTTTCCACCCTTTCTATTGACTGAAACATACCATTGTGAGTCAATTCTCACTTGAAGCAACACCTCTTATGAAATACTGTGCCTACATTTCCTGTCTTTCATAGTTACGTTTTTTGAGAGTCTTATTTATGTTGGAGAATGGTAATATTCATAAGGGTGACTAAAATAGTTACCCTTAATAGGGATTAACAATAATTAAACTCAGATGGACAGAAAACTTTTGAGTATCCTATCCAAACAGAAACAGGAACTGATTTGTTGGTGTATGTTGTTCTAAGCAAATTGTTTAATAGTAACATAAAGTTATAATTCAGTTCCATTCCTCTGTCATAAATATGCAAAATTCAGGTAATAGAATTTTCAAAAGCCCAATACTGAAGGCATAAGCAATTACTATACTGTGCTTTTTTTGGCCAAAATAAAGGGCAATGGAATTGGGAATAAAGTATATTGTACTAATGGTACAAATGATGACGACATGTACAGTCTGGGGTGTTCTTGGTTTTTTGTTCTTCTCATTCACTGCTTAGCTCTCTTTAACCTCTTGTCCTGCAAAACAACTCATTCAACGCCAGGGGCTCTTTGTTATCTTTCTTGTTACTAAGTTCAGTGGCCTCTTAATTTCTTAACTTGCTGGTCCTTCTAGTGTTTGACCTTGCTGGCCATGTTTTCATTGAAAAAAATTCCTCCTTGGCTTCCCCACCAGCACACATTCGTGGTCTCTTTCTACTCATCTGGCGAATTCTTAGTCCTTCAATCCCCCCATTTTTCCTATCTATATATTCATGTTTATCATTCTATTCTCTCCTCTTCACCAGATTTTAAGATATACTCTGTTTCCTTTCTTTAAGTCTTACCCTAGAAATAACAGAATATTCTACTAAATGTATCAAAGTCTTGCATTAGTCACTATCTTTACCCTTTTCTCAGGAAATATACACATCTTAAAGCATCTTACATCCATCTAGCCTTTTCTTGACCTTGTCATGTTGTAGTGAATTTTAATTTTATCTTATTTTAAAACCTATAAGATGCTATTAGTATTGCTACACAGGGCCAACCCTCATTTTTATTTTCATCATATTTATCATTCATTTTTATTCATTCTCTCTTTTTTGTGTTTTTTATATGAAAAATCTCAGATTTTTGCATATAAAACCATTTTTGCTCCTGAAGTATATTCTTTGGTTTGGTGATGTAACCTCTTTAAAAGAAATCCAAAATGTTCTTATTTTCTCTTCATTATTGAAGGAATTTTTCTTATTATAACAATTATTTTAGTTTAAATTACAATAAGGGCATTCCACTGCTTCCTGATTGTCAATATTGCAGTCCAGTCGACTGCCACTTAACTTCTCTGATAACCCATATTTTTCCCCTCACTTCTGACTGCTTTTGGGAGCCTCTCTTTTATTGGTATTCTTCTGCTTCTCTCTGATGTGGCCAGTTGAAGATTTATTTTTTATTTGCTCTGCTTAGGATTTGATGGACCTCTGGCTGTTTCATGAGTTTTAAAAGTCTTTCAGTCTTGGTCTTTTCAAATATTAACCTTCCCCAGATTCTTTCTCTTCCCTTTTTCTGAGACATCAATTAGATACATTTTAGAACCTTTCACTTCTTTTTCTATGTCCCTTAACCCCTTACATTTTTGCAATCATTTTTCTGTGTAATACATTTTGGATAATTTCTTCCATTCTATCTTTCCAATGATAATTCCTTCCTCAGCTTTCTCAAAAGTGTTTAAACCATCCTTTGAATTTTAAAGTTGAATCATTGTATCTTCCACATCTATTTTGGTACATCTGGAGGTAATTTTATAGTTAACTTTTAGTTTCCTAATCTTTGCCTGTATCTGTGCAGATTGTTTCTCTTTACCTATCTAGCTATCATCTATCTATCTATAGCTATCTTTCTATTCAGTGTACTTAATAATTTGCATCTAATAATTCTAAAAACTGACGTATCTATACATTTCCTTCTATGTATGCTTATTCTTTTTTTTTTTTTTTCTTTTTTTTTCTTTTTTGAGATGGAGTCTTGCTCTGTCTTCCAGGCTGGAGTGCAGTGGCACAATCTCGGCTCACTGCAGCCTCTACCTCCTGGGTTCCAGAGATTCTCCTGCCTCAGCCTCCTAGATAGCTCAGATTACAGGCACGTGCCACTGTGTCTGGAATTGATTCCTTCCAGTGGGTTCTTAGTCTCACTGACTTAAAGAATGAATCCGCAGACCCTCACGGTGAGTGTTACAGTTCTTAAAGATGGTGTGTCCAGAGTTCATTCCTTCAGATGTTCAGATGTGTCCGGAGTTTCTTCCTTCTGGTGTGTTTGTGGTCTCACTGACTTCAAGAGTGAAGCCGCAGACCTTCACAGTGAGTGTTATAGCTATTAAAGGTGGTGTGTCTGGAGTTGTTTGTTCCTCACAGTGGGTTTGTGGTCTTGCTGACTTCAGGAATGAAAGCTGCAGACCCTCATGGTGAGTGTTACAGCTCATAAAAGTAGTGCAGACCTAAAGAGCGAGCATCAGCAAGATTTATTGTGAAGAACAAAAGAACAAAGCTTCCACAGCATGGAAGGGGACCCGAGCGGGTTGCTGCTGCTGGCTGGAGTGGCCAGCTTTTATTCCTTTATTTGTCCCCGCCCACATCCTGCTGATTGGCCCATTTTACAGAGAGCTGTTTGGTGTGTTTACAATTCTTTAGCAAGACACAGAGTGCTGATTGGTACATTTTTACAGAGTGCTGATTGGTGCATTTACAATCCTTCGGCTAGACACAGAGTGCTGATTATTGCGTTTTTACAGAGTGCTGTTTGGTGCATTTTTACAATCTTTTAGCTAGACACAAAAGTCCTCCAAGTCTCCACCCAACCCAGAAGCCCAGCTGGCTTCACCTCTCACCACCACACCTGGCTCATTTTTGAATTTTTAATAGAGACAGCTTTCACCAGATTGGCCAGGCTGCTCTCGAACTCCTGATCTCAGGTGATCCACCTGCCTCAGCTTCCGTAAGTGCTGAGATTATAGGTGTGAGCCACTGTGCCCAGCCAGTATGCTTATTCTTTTATTGTGAGCTTCTCATTTTCCTTGGAAGTTGATACTTAGGTATTCTTTGTGGCCTAGAGTAAATGTAAGCTTATCCAGAAGAATTTCGTCTGTTTCTACCAGTTGTGTTGGGGCATTCTCAGTCTGAGAGAACTTTCAAAGTCACAATTTGAGGTCTAGAAATACTACCCAATAGATTCTGGTTCTCAGGTACAATTTTCAATCATTTTCTCTCTCCTTCACTGACCAGTCCCATGGCAACTTCTTGCAGTTTTTTAGGGCTGTGGGGGCTCTTTCTGGTTTTCCTCTTTATTGAGGTGTCACCTAGTTTGGAAATCCACATTGGGCATGCCTAAATTTTGTCACTTAACGTTCACATTCTGTGAGGCTAGAAACTGAAGCTTGGGTTCATTAGATTCAGTAAATGATCTCAGTGAAAAAGAGCTTTCACTGGTTTGCCTTCTCATCTATGTTACTCTCCAGATTTTGGTATATGTTTGCCATTTATTAAGAGGTAATAAAAGCTATTTTTAAATAGCATAATCTCAACTCTGTTTAGAAGAAGATTTTATAGATATGTATAGAAAAATACTAGAGTTATGACACAATGTATTAAAAATTATCTCTCTGTTATGGAACTTTTCTGTTCTTTTTTCTATATTTTCTAATTTTATGACATGCATATATTTAGCTTTATGTATTTAGAGAAAAAACACAATGCTGTAACTTAAAATGTGGGTGTTACTCAACTATCCTCAGTTCCCTCTTTGATCCACTATCAACTAACTCTTGATTAATCTAAATTTTTATCTCTGGATTAGACACCTCAGTTTAGCTGTAATCCTTTATGTCCAGCTGGCTATTAGATAGCTTCTTTTGACAAATTCATGAACACCTCAGAACGATTACATCTAATTATATGTCTCCATCTTCAAGGAATCCCCTTTCAACTGAATGGAGCACTGGAAAAGGCCAAGTTCATGGAGTCTGAATAAGTAGTAAATGGTACCATTGAGATGATACTCTTCTCTAGTGTTTTTTTTATTATTATTATTTACTTCAATAGAATAAAAAAACCTAATAGGATGGATTGTCACTGGAAAATTTTTGAACATTAGTGATAGAATAAGAGGTAGAAAATTTTGTAATTATCATCACAGGGGGTTTCTTAGCCCTCTACGTTTAACACATGTAGAGAGTTGCCCATTCTGCCTAAGCATACAGCCTTCTGCACAGAGAAAGACCAGCTCTTTGTTTTGTTCTTACTGAAACCATGTGAACTGCACTCCTGTCAAAGATAACAATGTGCCTCTCATCAGGTTTCAGGCTGTGGTTCTTTAGCATATGAAATTTTATCAGAATATTATCAGAATATGTATAATGGTTCATTATATTTGTAAATGTATTTTATTTCAGGTTAACATTATTAAACATTAAAACGTATTTTATTTTAGGTTAACTCTGATCTTCTCATCATGGCTTCAGAGTCTTAGAGTGATTTAATGCTCAAGATAGAACAATATTTGGGTAACTTTTATTTGTTGTTTCAGCTTGGCATAGTTAAGCAGGGTAAGAGATCATAACAAGAATCCAGGTTGTGTTAGCCTTCCTGGACCCAGCTCTAGAGTGTCTAATTCACCATTGACTCCCTCACATTAGGACATTTCTGGCTTGATCAGTTTTGTCATCTAACAATGCCTAAATTTCATGAAAAGCCGGGCGTGGTGGCTCAAGCCTGTAATCCCAGCACTTTGGGAGGCCGAGACGGGTGGATCACGAGGTCAGGAGATCGAGACCATCCTGACTAACACGGTGAAACCCCGTCTCTACTAAAAAATACAAAAAGCTAGCCGGGCGAGGTGGCGGGCGCCTGTAGTCCCAGCTACTCGGGAGGCTGAGGCAGGAGAATGGCGTAAACCCGGGAGGTGGAGCTTGCACTGAGCTGAGTTCCAGCCACTGCACTCCAGCCCAGGCGACAGAGCGAGACTCCGTCTCAAATAAATAAATAAATAAATAAATAAATTTCATGAAAAACCAAGACATCTTTTCATACATGCTTTTCCTTGAACTACCTTGTAGAGGTGAACTGTAGCTCAAGTGTATAGTCGCTTAGTTTTCTATCTGGCAATTGGTAAAAGATACAAAAATTATGAGTTAGACAAATTATTCACTAAATTAAATTTCTTTTACTCTGGCCAACAGAGAACCCAAGAACATTACTTCTTATAATAAATTAAAAACAATTCACCTTTTTTAAAGAGTGCATGAAGCAACATAAATGCAACTATTTTTGGTTAAACTAGTCCTATTATGATCATTAGAAAAACATGCTTAGATAATCTTCCTGGCTTTATAAATTTATCATTTATGGCCCACTATTTCTTTTTCTTTTTTTGGGGGGGAGGGGGCGGACAGAGTCTTGCTCAGTCGCCAGGCTAGAGTAGAGTGCAGTGGCATTATCTTGGTTCACTGCAACCTCCACCTCCCAAGTTCAAGCATTTCTCCTGCCTCAGCCTTCTGGGACTACAGGCATGCACCATCACGCCCAGCTAATTTTTGTATTTTTAGTGGAGACGGGGTTTCACCATGTTGGCCAGGATGGTCTCAATCCCATGACCTTGTGATCCACCCACCTCGGCCTCCCTAAGTGCTGGGATTACAGGTGTGAGCCACTGCACCCAGCCATATGGCACACTTTTACATGCGAAAAAGTTACCTTGAATATAGACCTTTAAACGAGGTAAGTTTTGAACAAAGCTTTTTAATTCAGAATTAGGTTACATAGCAGTTAATTTCAACATTAAACAGCACTGGGGAGAGGAACAGCAAAGAGGCTAAATAAAACCCTCTAGCGATTGTCCCATCACAGGAACATCAAACTGAACAACTATCCACACAAGGAACACCTTCACAAGACATTAAAAGTCAGCTGAGAGATCACAGTGCCTGGTTTTAGCATAACAAGAAAAGATGCATTGAAGAGGGTAGGAAGAACAGTCTTGCATTGCCCGTACTACCTCTCTGCCAATGCCAGGCAGTGCAGTGCAGAGAGACCGTATGCAGCTCTGTGAAGGAAGAGGGAAGTGATGTGGAACTTTGCATTGAAACTCAGTGTCACTCTCACAGTGGTACACAGCACCAGGCAGAATTCTTCAGTTCTTGATTCTAGGCAGGTGTCCATGGAGGGAGCATTTATGACCCATCCTGGGTCAATGGGAATCTGCAACTCCCAGGGGGAGGAACCTGAGTCCCAGCCAGCTTTATCACAGACTGACTAAAATGGCCTTGGACCCTGAATACATTTTAGAGGCAGCTAGGCCTTAGTCACCACAGTCCTTGGGCAAGCTCCAGTCCTGTACTGGTCTGGGAAGCTGTGGACCTCAAAGTGCAACCCAGCATGACCCTAGCTGTGGTGGCCACAGGAGGTTCTGAGTTACCTCTCCTTCACCTCCAGGCAATGCAGCATGGAGAGAGACTCCCTTACAACCTAATACCAGCCCCACCACAGTAAAACATAGCACCTGGCAGAATTCCAAAGCCCCAGAATATAGGCCATTACTGTAGTACATGCTTCTAGACCTACCCCAGGGCCAGAAAGGTATCTGTTGTCCTACTGGGATGGACCCAAGTGCCAGCTGGCTTCACCACAAGCAGAGTAAAGTGTCCTTGGTCCTTAAATAAACATCAGTGGCAGTCAGACAGTAGCAGCTGCAGGCCTTGGGTAAGCCCTGATACTGCACTGGTTTGGGCGGTCATAGGCTTTGGTGAAACTGCAGTAGCCATGGGAGTGCTCGTCACCCCTCTCCCAACTTAGGGTAGCAGATACTCCTTCTATTTGGGGCAGAGAGAAGGGAGTGAGTGAGGAATTTTGGGAACCCAGGGAATTCTCCCTCATCTTCTCCAAGCCCATCAGGCTTCATATCTCAGAGCCTGCAAGAATCACAGTGTAGCTGGGCTTAGGGAATCCTCTAATGCTGAAACATCTGCGGTGACCTCAGGCTTAGGGAACTCAATCTGTCCCCTTTGAATTTTTGGAAGGCCCTCTGAAGAAGTACTGGTACAAACAAGGCCAGACCGTGAAGACTGGAATAAATACCTAGCTCTTCAATGCCCAGAAATCGATGAATGTCCACAAGCATCAACAGAATCAAGAACAAAAACCATGATAATTTCAATAGATTCCAAAAAATGATTTGATAAAATTTAACATTCCTTCAACAACTCTCAAAAAACTGGACATGGAAGGAACATACCTAAAAACAATAAAGGCCATATGTGACAAACCCACAGCTAACATCATGCTGAGCAGGAAAAAAAAAATTGAAAACCTTTTTTTTAACACCTGGGAAAAGAATGCCCAGTTTTACCACTTTTATTCAACATAATACTAGAAGTTCTAGACAGAGCAATTAGACAAGAGAGAGAAATAAAGAGAATCTAAATTGTAAAAGAAGAAGTCAAATTATCCTTTTTTGCAGGCAACAAGATCTTATATTTAGGAAAACCTAATATTCCACCAAAATTTGACAGAACTGATAAATTCAGTAAAGCTGCAGGATACAAAATCAATAGCATTCCCTTATGCCAATAGCAAACAATCTGAAAAAGAAATCAAGAAAGCAACCTCATTTATGATAGCTACAAAAAAGTAATGCCTAGAAGTAAAAATGCTGGTGAAATAAATTGTATAAGACATTAAAAATGGAAAGATAGCCAATGCTTGTGGATTAGCAGAATTAATAAAATGTCATACTAAAAGAATTCTACAGATTCAATACAACCCCTATCAAAAATACCAATGGCATTCTGTGCAGAAATAAAAAAAGCAATTTTAAAATTTAAATGGAACTACAAAAAACACCTAATAGCCAAAGCAACACTGAGCAAAAAGAACAAAGCTGAAAGCTTCACAATATGTGACTTCAAAATATACTACAAAACTATAGTAAACCAAACAGCATAGTACTGGCACCGGTAAAACCAAAAACAGAAACAAAAACAAAAAACAAAACAAAACAAAACAAAAACCCATAGACCAAGAGAACAGACTAGATGACCCAGAAATAAATCATTCATTTATGCCAACTCATTTTCTCCAAAGTAGCCAAGAACATACACTTGGGGAAAAGACAGTCTCTTCAATAAATGGTTCTGTGGGAAACTGGATATCATTATGCAGAGGAAGAAAACTAGACTTTTATCTTTCACTACATATCAAAATCAACTCAAAAGAAATTAAAGGTGTAAGTGTAAGACATGAAACTACTAGAGGAAAACATTGAGAAAATGGGTCAGGACATTGATCTTTTCAAATACTTTTTTGAGTAAGACCTCAAAAGCACAGGCACTTTTTTTAGTAAGACCTCAAAAGCACAGGCAACAAAAGCGAAAACTGACCAATGGGATTACATCAAGCCAAAAAGCTCTGCACAGCAAAGTAAACAATCAGCAAAGTGAAAAGACAACCTACAGAATGGGAGAAAATATTTGCAAACTATTCATTTCACAAAGAATTAAAAACCAAAATATATAAGCAACTGAAGCAACTCAATAGGGAAAACAAACAACCCAATTAAAAATGGACAAAAAATATCCAAATAGACATTTCTCAAAAGACAACATACAAATGGCCAAGTATATGAAAAAATACTCCACATCACTAATCATCAGGGAAATGTAAATCAAAACCACAATGAGATACCGTCTCACCCTAGTTAAAATGGCTGGTATCAAAAAGACAGAAAATAACATGCTGGCCATGATGCAGAGAAAGGTGAATGTTCATACACTTGGTGGAAATGTACCATGGAGAATGGTACTGAGGTTCCTCAAATAGCACTACCATATCATTCAGCAATTCCACTACTAGTTATATATCCAGAGGAAATGAAGTCAGGATTTTAAAGAGACATCTGTACTCCTATGTTTATTGCAGCACTATTTACAATAGCCAAGATATGAAATCAACCTAAATGTCCATCAAGAGATGAAGGGAGAAAATGTAGTATATATACACAATGGAATATTATTGAATCACAAAAAGGAATAAAATTCTGTTATTTTAGCAACATAGATGGAAATGGAGGACATTATGTTAAATGAAATAAGCCAGGCACAGAAAGACAAATATTGTATATTCTCACTCATATGTGGGAGCTAATAAAGAATTGATTTCATGGAGTTAGAGGTAGAATAATGGTTACCAGAGCTTGGAAAGGGTAGGGGAGAGAATGGGGATAAAAAAGGGGGGTTAATGAATACAAACATACAGCTAGATAGAATAAGTTCTAGTGTTTGATAGCACAGTAAGGCAACTCTAGTTAACAAAAATTTATAGCAGCAATTCCCAACCTTTTTGACACCAGGGGCAAGTTTCATAAAAGACCATTTTTCCACAGACTGGAGAGTGGGGCAGGGATGGTTTTGAGATAATTCAAACTCATTGCATTTATTGTTACTTTATTTCTATTATTATTACATTGTAATAGTAATACAATGTTGTATAATGAAATAATTATACAACTCACCATAACGTAGAATCAGTGGGATCCCTGAGCTTGTTTTCCTGCAACTAGATGGTCCCATCTGGGGGTGATGGGAGGCAGTGACACATCCTCAGACATTGGAGTCTCATAAGGAGCATGCAACCTAGCTCCCTCCCATGTGCAGTTCATAATAGGGTTTACACTCCTATGAGAATTTAATGCTGCTGCTGATCTGACAGGAGACAGAGCTCAGGCTGTGAGGTGAGTGATAGGGAGGAGCTGTAAATACAGATAAAGCTTCACTCGTTAGACAGCTGCTCTTGCTATGCGGCCCAGTTCCTAACAGGCCACAGAGTAGTATTGGTACTGGTCCGTGGCCTCCAGGGATTGGAGACCCCTGATTTATAGTGTATTTCCAAAGAGCTACAAGAGAAGATTTAGAATGTTTCCAACCCAAAGAAATAAATGTTTCAGGTGATGGATATCCTAAATATCCTGATTTGATTATTACATATTGTATGCATGTTTCAAAAAAACACATGTACCTCATAAATATATACAATAATTAAGTATCAATTAAATATAGCATTATAAGAAAGAGGTTAATATGTGTATACAGTAGCTGAATTAGAAATCACAATTCTCAGTTCTGTTATCTCATTATTAGGATATTTCTGTAATACTATCTAAGAACACATTTGTAGGCATCTTCAATTGTTAGAGAATGAATATATATTATTATACTTTAAGTTCTAGGGTACATGTGCACAACGTGCAGGTTTGTTACATATGTATACATGTGCCATGTTGGTGTGCTGCACCCATTAACTCGTCATTTACATTAGGTATATCTCCTAATGCTATCCTTCCCCTCTACCCCCTCCCCACAATAGGACTCGGTGTGTGATGCTCCCCTTCCTGTGTCCAAGTGATCTCATTGTTCAATTCCCACCTGTGAGTGAGAACATGCGGTATTTGGTTTTCTGTTCTTGTGATAGTTTGCTGAGAATGAGGGTTTCCAGCTGCATCCATGTCCCTACAAAGGACACGAACTCATCCTTTTTTATGGCTGCATAGTATTGCATGGTGTGTATGTGCCACATTTTCTTAATCCAGTCTGTCACTGATGGACATTTGGGCTGATTCCAAGTCTTTGCTGTTGTGAATAGTGCCGCAATAAACATATGTGTGCATGTGTCTTTATAGTAGCATGACTTATAATTCTTTGGGTATATCCCCAGTAATGGGATGGCTGGGTCAAATGGTATTTCTAGTTCTAGATCCTTGAGGAATTGCCACACTGTCTTCCACAATGGTTGAACTAGTTTACAGTCCCACCAACAGTATAAAAGTGTTCCTATTTCTCCACATCCTCTCCAGCACATGTTGTTTCCTGATTTTTTAATGATTGCCATTCTAACTTGTGTGAGATAGATACTATCTACCCTCCAAGTGAATGCAGTATAGAAGAGAAGATAGAGATATGAATATACCAATATATGAAAAGTGAACTGTGCTTCTGGTGTTGGAGATTAAAAATGATGTGGCATGTCCCTTAGCTCCATATGTAATGTTAGTGATTAACAGAGGCTGCTTAGGTATCTGCCTACTGAAGATCCAAGAAGCTGATAGTCTTCACCAATACCTTCTTTGTCTTGATAGGAATCTGCTCTATCTTCCTTATTTTCCTTTCTTAAAATAATGATATTTAGAAGTGTCTAGATCTGGACTGCCATCCTTATTCAGATATTATGCAGTAGGACGATCATCCACCTATTGCATGCCTTTCTGTGCTTTTCATCTCAGGATACCATCACAAGACATTCTGAAGCCCTTAGCAAGGTGACTGATGGATGTTTTGTCTGGCTACCAATTAATCACCAATTGTGTTTAGCATGACTGTAAACCATGTTCTGAATACCAATAATAAGCCACACTCTCCTCACAACATTGAAAGGACTATGAGATCAGCTGGTTAGCTTTGGTGGTGGCCATGCTGTGGGAGGAGAGAGAAGGCAGGGCAGCAGCCCTCAGAAGAAATGCATTGGTAATTTGCACAATGATTAGACAGGTTTTGCCTCTCTATTGCCCTCACTTGCTGAATTCTAGTCCCAGGTTGAAAATGAGATCCCTCTCCACACATTCTATAAATAATGTTTTTACAATGCTTTGACAATATACATCAACTTTTCTAAAATACTTCATGATTTTTCAAATGACATTAACACTGGAGGAATGTATTATTCTCCATTAGTGATGCTGAAAACTATTTGCATATAAAATGATTAGAACAACTAAACATTTTAACAATGTAAAGATGTATTTTTCTTAAAAATATATCTTAAAATTAACCTCCCAGTATTTTATTATTAGAGAGTCACATAAGGAAGAATGATGTCTGTACAGATCTTTTTCTTTTAGCAGCAGAATTCATTTTCCTGCTCTGAAGCTTCCAGTGTCTTCTGATTACCTAAAATATTTTAGTTTGGGATTTAATTGCCTCCAGAAACTGACTATAATCTAATTTGAGCCTATTTTCCTTTGCTCCCTACAGACCCATATGCTCAACTATCTACTGTTTATCTTCAGTGAAATGTCCCACAAGTATTTATAATTCAACATGTGCAAAACTTAACTTTCTTCTCCCCAATTTATTCTTCTTCCTATTATTTTGTCTCAGTGGTTTAAATCCCCTGATTAACCAGTTATCCAAAACACTCTAAAATAATAATAGCTTGCTTGAGAACCAGGGACATTGTTAACAGTATTTCATTTGATTTTTAAAACGTTATCTGTGAATTTCTGTTATTACAAATATATATGTAAGGACTGACACTTGGCCAGGTAAAGAAATTTGCCTCCCAGCTAGAAAGTAGAGCAGCTGGAATTTGATTTTAGGTTTGTCTGGCCTGTAAGCCCCTATTCATAATGAGTATGCTGCAGTAGAATCTCTGAATCACTCTTTCCTTTATCCTCACAGAAATCAGTCCTGTCACATTGTTTTTTTTTGATACTTTCCTTCCAAATAGCAGTCAGTAACATGTCAGATGGCTCACATGCCAGTCTATTCACCTGTATAATGCAGGGATCTATGTGGCACCAGATAGAGATACAAAGAGAGTTGCTGACTAAAGACTTTCTATGACCTGTAAGGCACAACTATGTTTCTCAAAAGTATTTGAGATGCTCCTACACCCTTATTATAAATATATTTTTATTTGGCTTAATTTGGGTAGTATTTTTGTTTGTGTCTTTCAGTTTAATAAATTCGAACTGTTTGAATTACTTATTAGTATATAATAAACTACCTCCAAACAGAATGACTATAGACAACAATTTCTTATTATTCAACCTCACAATTCTTTCCTTGGAACTTTGAACAGAGTATAAAGAGTATGGTCCATCTCTGTTTCATAATGTCTGGGACCTCAGTTGGGTTGACTCAAAGGCTGATGCCGGGAGCAGCTGGGAGCCATCGCACTAGTCATTCTCTCACTATCCATTCCCTTTGATCTTTACTACTTTCTTTGTCTTATTTTGGATTAATTGATCTTTTCATGATTCCATTTTATTTTCTTTACTGATTTATCATTTATGTCCTAGAATTTACAGTATACTTCTTTAATTAATCAGATTCTCCCTTCAAATATCATACCACTTAACATGTAGCATGGGAATCTCAAAATAGTATATTCCCAATCCCTTCCTTCCATGCTTTGTACCACTGATATAATTTGTTTTACTTTTACGTGTACTGTAAACACAAACCATATTGCCATTATTTTTTCTTGCAACTAACTGTTATTTTTCAGACTTATTTTACCTAAGAAATAAGAAGTTCTTTTACCTTATACTCCAGCTCTCTACATTTCTTTATGTGGGTCCAAAATTCTGTTTGTATTATATTTATTCTCCTTTAAGAACCTTAATACACTTTCTTACAGTGTATGTTTACTAGAAATGAATTACTTCAGCTTTTTTCTAAATCTGCTTTCTTTTTGGAAGATATTTTTACTCAATATAAATTATGGATTGACAGTATTTATTTTTCAGCACATCAAAGATACCATTCTATTGTCTTCAGGCTTTCACAGTTTCTTATAAGAATTCTGCTGTAATTTTAATCTTTGTTCCTCTGTGCATCATGTGACTTCTATATCTGCTTGGTGTCAACATTTTCATTTTGACTTTTAATTTCACCAGTTTGAACATGATGTGTCTATGTATGTGGTTCTGTTTTGTTCTGTTTTCTTTCATTTTCTTTTTCTTTTTTGGTATTTTTCTTATTGCTGTTCTATGAATCTGTTGTTTGTTATGTGCTATTAATTTTAGGAAATCCTTAGTCATCATTCATTGTTTTCAAAAAATAATTCTTCTACCAAATTCTCTCTTTTCCTTCTGAGATTTTGCCTATGTGTATGTTATCCTACTTGGTTTTGTGCCAATGTTTGTGGATGCTCTGTTTTATTTTTGTTTCACTCTTTCTTCTTTTTGTGTTTCAGTTCAGGTAATTTCTACTGACCCGCCTTCAAGTTCACTGATTATTTCCTTGGCTGTGTTGAGCGTACTCATGAACATATTAGGAGCACTCTTTATCTTTCTTACTGCATTTTTGAACTCCTAGCATTTTCATTTGATTATTTTTAATTGCTTCCATCTCTCTGCTGATATTACCCACTTGATCTTGCATGTTGTCTACCATCTCCATTAGAGCCTTGAACACATTAGTCACAGTTATTTTCAATTTCCCGTCACATAGTTCCAACATCTGTGCGATATCTGAGTTTGGATCTGATGACTGTTTTGTTTCCTAGCTGTGGCTCTTCATATATATAATTTGGCCTAGGAATGGTACACCTTTCTATCTGCTAGGCCTTTAGTGTAAAGTTTGAGGCTGTAGTTTCTATAGTTAAAATCAATACAACCTTTGTATTCCCATAGTGAAACCTTATGTGGAGAAGGAAGACTGACTTGCCACATTAATATTTGTTGGCCTTCAGCTTTGGGTGCTCCTTTCTAATTGCATGACAGAGAGGGTCTCTTTGTACACTGTCATTACTGAAGCTCTTTTGCTTGTGGGTGGTGGGTGGTGGTGGGGTGTTCCCTGTTCTGATCAAGACTCAACCTTAGACAGGCACCATATCTTTAACTCTCATAGATGTGGCCTTCTCAGTTATCCTGCGCCTTGGCTGACTGTGTGGGCCTCTCTGGGAGTTGTTTTTTCCTGGTATTTTTGTCAGCAGTGCTCTACAGGCAAAAGTGTTTGTTTCCTTTCTTCCCATGAAATTTTTTCAGTCAGAGGAGATGAGAAAAAAGAGCCAAGTAGAGTTTCTTGCTCCTCCTTTTGGGGTGCTATTCTTCTACCCCAGGTCTGCACGCAACCCAATGCTTTGTTCAGGTTCTCTCATCTTTTCTGTGATTACATGGGAGGGTTCGTGGAGAAAAATCCTGCAAGAGGGTGAGAACTTCCGCCACTTTCTACAGGTCGCAAGGGTTCTGCACTGCCCTTCCAGCCTTCCCTGAGCCTTCACCAGTTTGTTGACTATTGTATCTGAATTCTACTTGTTGGTGCCCAGTGGCCTCTGGGAAGTAAGCACACAGTATCCTCTCTCCCTGCAGGTGCCTGCCTCTCCTGAGAGTTTGGTCCATTGGTTGCTCTGCAACCTCAGTTCTCTGAAAGTTTACAAAAGAATCATGAATTTGAACTTATTCCAACTCGTTTTTGTTATAAGGGTGGAAGTGGTGTTCTTTCCTGTGCTTTACATTCTGGAAAGGATACTAGAAGTCCTTAAAGAGATATTTTGCATTCTTTTAAAAATAATAAGTCTTGTCTTCAAAGTCTAATATGAATCGTTTACAGCACATCTCAATTTGGATTCACCATATTTCAAGTGCTCAACTGTCATGTGGGATTAATGGCTTTCATATCTGACAATTCAACACTATGCACACAGCTGCTGAATATCTTGCACGTAATAGTCATAATGTGCATATTTTTAAATCTGCCTGGACTGCCATAACCAAAATATCACAGACTGGGTGGTTTATCAACAAGAAACATTTATTTCTCATAGTTCTGGAGGCTGAAAATCCAAGATCAAGCCACTGGCAGATTTGATGTCTGATCAGGGCTATTTCTCATGGATGGCATCTTTTTGCTGAGTCCTCAAGTGGGTGAAAGAGACAAGCTCCCTTGAGTCTTTTATAGGGGCACTAATATTTTTAATAAGGACTATGCCCTCATGATCTAATAACCTCACAATGGGCTCATCTTCAAGTGCCATAACCTTCAGGGTTTGGATTTCAATGTATGAATTTGGGGGTATGCCAACATTCAGACAATAGCACATATTTAAAGTTAATATTATCTGGCCTCCATTCTTTGAGGAGTTAAAAGTTTAGAGTTTGATATTTTTGGTGATTTTTTATTCTTCTTCTTAATAATTTTAAGTGCCCATTTGAACTGAACATAGAATATGAAGACAAATATCATATTATCCTAAATGTGCACTTTACCTTTATTATTTGTTTATAAACCTGAAGATATCAGGAGTGATACTGTAGATAGTTGAGGTAAAAATTTGTTAAGTTTATTCAAAAGATCATTTTCTAGCCCATATTATAGTACCTATCTTTAATCCTGAGTTGCTATATTAAAGTCTTGTTTTAATGTTATATAAACATTTTCAGCTTCTTTATACTAAAATTCTTATTATTATTCAACATCAAAATAATGATTTTGCCTTTAAACCACCAGAAGAAAGTTGTAGGATGTTATGAATCAACTCATTTTCTTGAATAGCAACACCAAATAGAAATCCTTTAACAAATTCATCAGTTTTGATTTATGCCAGATGCGTAAATGTGAATTTCAATTCCTAATGTGGAATTGAAGCAGAAATACTGAGGAGGTCTATAATGGCCGAAAAGTAAGATGTTTTACAGTTTATTTATTTTATTAAATTCATTATTTTTCCAGATAAAGTATGTTCTTTCGGCCCATTTATTAATGTGACATTTAATTGTGGTCCCAAAACCTATCCAGTTATAATAAATCTTTGTTGCTCTCACTTCGTGTACTGTACTGTTTTCTGCCTTCATCTGTTTTAGAATGAGACACACTCCAATTGAGACAAATAGTTTCAGGAAATCAGTTGTTCTAAGGTTCTTCCTCACCACCCCACTCTTCCACCCCTGCTTAGGTATATTCTAAATGATGCTGGTGATCAATAATGACATCTTTATTATTTTCCATATTTACTATGATATCATAAAGACAAAAACATGTATGGTTACTTCGTAAATAACGCTAAATGCATTAGAGTTGAAAAATCAATGCTTAGATTCTTAAGATAGCCATGAATCATAGCTGGCAGATAAGAGACACAGCAGCAGGCTACAAACATTCATAATGTTTGTCCATAACAACTACCCAACCTCTGCCCACCAAATAGCTCAGTCAGCAGTTCAATCCATGTGAATTTGCACGAAAGGTTTAGGTTGCTAGTCTGTAATAACAGTTAGCATGCAGTAGATTGCGGCTGTAGGTTTTATAATTATTCTGATTGTGACTAAGGGTTATATATTTCCTATAAGTTTTTGTGTGTGTGTGTTTTCTAGGCCCAGCATACAAATTTGTGCATGCTTAAACCTTGTTGGCTACAGTATTTTATAGTTTTGGTGGAATGGTGCTTTTGGAGTGGGCTTAAAGAGACAATAGAAGTAGGAGAATTGGAGAAAAACGACAAATAACTCTTTGGGGGAATTTTGCTTAAAATCAAGTAAAACAATGGAAAAGCACTATTGGACAAAACAGGATCAAGAGGATTTTTTTAATGAGAGAAAAAGGGCATATTTGTACACTAAGGAGAATGGTGTGTGAGAGAGAGGGAGAGGGAGAGAAGAGGGGGAAGACAGAAAGAGAAGGGAATTGCTGGAGAAATTGAGTGTTGGTGGAATCCGATGCACATACTCAAGAACTAGCTTGAGACAGGCTTGTATAGTCAAACTACAGTCAGAGCAGGAGGACAGTGTAAAAGGGTGCAGAGGCTGGTAGATGTAGTTTGAGGCATCCAGAACTTTTCTTCTGTTGCTTCCATTTCTTCAGTGACTCTGGAACAAGGTCTTTATCTGAGAGTGAGAATGGAGGAGGAAGAGGGTTGAAAAAAGAGAAGGTATGAAATAGACACTTAGAAGAGAAAGAGAGAAGGGATAAGGGATAGTGTCCCAGGCCTTTGGCAATAAAGTCATATTAAATTCAACTTCAAGTCCTGTACTCTTGAACTCAAATCCAGTATCTCATCTCCATTTCCACTATTGTTACCCTAGCTCAAACTGCCACTCTCTCTT
Organism: Piliocolobus tephrosceles; assembly: GCF_002776525.5. Taxonomy (NCBI): domain Eukaryota; kingdom Metazoa; phylum Chordata; class Mammalia; order Primates; family Cercopithecidae; genus Piliocolobus; species Piliocolobus tephrosceles. The sequence goes on along the minus strand of NC_045436.1, from coordinate 34,548,230 downwards.
GCCTAAACTCCTAAACTGGCCTCCTATTGGCTTACACATGTCCACTCTTGCTGATCTCCAATCCATTATTCTCATTGCAGCAAGGGTCGTCTTTTCAAATGGATGTGTTCATGATCCTGCTCCATTTAAAACTCTAAGCCCATGTGAGATACAAGCAACCCCTTCCATGACATCCTCACTTCAACTCTTTGTTCCTCCTTCACACTTAGCAGTTCTACAGCAATGGCTTTTTTCACTCTTTTAATGAGCAGTGTTTCCTCATCCCATGTGGCTTCATAAATGCTGCCTGGAAAAATCTTTCTCTCCATTTTATTTCTATTTTTCCTTTGTATTTCAGTTGAATTGTCACTTTCTCAGGGAAACCTTCCCTAGTATCTTTAATTAATTTAATTTCCCTGTTAAATCCTTTTACGGTGCCATGTATTTTTTGCCGTTGTAATTTTATTATACATTTATTTGTGAGATCATTTGATTAAGGACTTTTCCAGCTGGACTGGGAAGCTCTGAGAGAGTTAGGACTATGCTTGCTTTTGCCCACCAGTGTATTGCTACATACTGGGTAAATCATGTCTGGCACACAATGGACCTCAATAAATATTTGTCAAATTAATTTTGACTGAGTAAATCTCATGGGTACCAATTATCAAAATTCACTACCTATAGAATTCTGAGCCACGTTCTTTATAAAATTCATTTAATCTTTACAAAAATGTATACAGTAAAAATTATTATCTGATTTTAAAGATGGAGAAATTGAGACTTAGAGATGTCTCTCTAGGTCTTTGGAGAACTCATAAGTAAGTTCCCCAAAGCTAGCCAGCTGATATTTAAGCCAGACAAATTTGACTCCAAAAGCACATACCATTAATCCCTCTGAACTTGATTTTTACCAAGTTGCTCATTTACTGCCTGATTTTTCTTCCCCTCTTTCAGCTTAGATAATGTATCTGTTGATTTTTAGAAGACTTCAATTTGCACAGTATACCTGATTAACTCAAAATAATTTGTTTTATAGACACATGTTTCAGGACTTGATACTATCAAAAAAAGTGCACATCCTTCTTGGCCAAAATAAATAGTATTCTGGCTGTGTGTGTGTATTAGTCCTTTTTCACACTGCTAATAAAGACATACCCAAGACTGGGAAGAAAAAGAGGCTTAATTAGACTTATAGTTCCACATGGCTGGGGAGGCCTCAGAATAAAGAAGGGAGGCAAAAGGGACATCTTACATGGCAGCAGCAAGAGAAAATGAGGAATGTGCAAAAGTGGAAACTCCTGATACAACCATCAGATGTCACGAGATTTATTCACTACCATGAGAACAGTATGGGGGAACCGCACCCATGATTCAAATTCTCTCTCACCGGTCCCTCCCACAATGCATGGGAAGTATGGGAGTACAATTCAAGATGAGATTTGGATGGGGCACAGGTCCAAACCATATCATTCTGCTCCTGACCCCTCCAAATCTCATGTCCTCACATTTCAAAACCAATCATGCCTTCGTAACAGTCCCCTAAAGTCTTAACTAATTTCAGTATTAACCCGAAAGTCCACAGTCCAAAGTCTCATCTGAGACAAGGCAAGTCCCTTCCTCCTATGAGCCTGTAAAATCAAAAGCAAGCTAGTTACTTCCTAGATACAATGGGGGTATGGGTATTGGATAAATGTAGCCATCCAAATGGGAGAAATTGGCCAAAACAAAGTAATTACAGGGCCCAGGCAAGTCTAAAATCCAGTGGGGCAGTTGAATTTTAAAGCTCCAAAAAGATCTCCTTTGACACCAGGTCTCACATCCAAGTCATGCTGATGCAAGAGGTGGGTTCCCATGGTCTTGGGCAGCTCCACCCCTGGGAGGCAGGGTACAGCCTCCCTCCAGGCTGCTTTCATGGGCTGGCATTTAGTATCTATGGCTTTTCCAGGTGAATGGTGCAAGCTGTCGGTGGATCTACCATTCTGGGATTTGGAGGACAGTGGCCCTTTTCTCACAGCTCCACTAGGCAGTTCCCCAGTAGGGCCTCAGTTATGGGGGCTCCGACCCCACATTTCCCTTCTGCACTGCCCTGGCAGAGGTTCTCTGTGAGCGCCCCCCACCTGCAGCAAACTTCTACCTGGGCATCCAGGCATTTCCAGGAGTCAGGAGTCAGGAGTTTGAGACCAACCTGGCCAACATGGGGAAATCCCATCTCTACTAAAAATATAAAAAAAATCAGCCAGGTGTGGTGGTAAGTACCTGTAATCCCAGATACTCAGGAGGTTGAGGCAGGAGAATCGCTTGAACCTGGGAGGTGGAGGTTACAGTGATCCAAGATTCGACCACAGTACTCCAGCCCAGGCAACAGGGTAAGATTTCATCTCAAAAAAAATAAAATAAATAAAAAATAATGTTTTAGATAAAACAATAGTAATGCTAAAGTTTAAAGTTATATAATTCTATAGAAAATCTATGTTTCATCTCCAAAATAATTTTACAGTACAGATTCATTACAAACGAATGAGATTTTCAGCTCTCAGTGTGCCTGTGAACTAGTTAAAGCAAGAGAACATTAAATTACAGGCTTACTAATTTATATTCTTTATTTTACACTGACCAAAGCAATAAAATCCTTCCAGGCCACTTTACTTTGAAACTACCAACCTTAATGCATTTTTAAAGTCTAAAGAGTAAATCTCTAGTCATTCAAAGAACTGCTTGCTTCCCACAAGCATGCTATTGTGAGCAGATGCTCCTTTTCTTACACGTAAGAATGCAACAGGGCCACCTGTTGCGAAGAACTGGAGCCACCACTAATTACCTCAGGCAGCATCAGTCAGAAACTTTGTGACCTAGGCTGGTTTCACCACCAGTCTTTAAGGCATTATATTTTTGGTAGGGTGAATGGCAATTAAACTGTGTGAGTTCCCATTATAGACACTTATCAGAACTGAAAGGTACAGGGCTACAAGTCATTTTAAATTCATGAGTGGGGGAAGCAGCAGTGGGCAGGCACTTGACCACATTGGGCTTGTATTAGATCCATTTGGGGGTTAATAAAGCCACAGGGGTATTGCATTAGCCCTAATCATAGGTCCTGGCTGAGTAATCTCAGTCCGCATTTCCCAAACGGTTCATTACTCTTACATAGTCATTTCCTAAGTGTTCAGTGACTTCTCTGCCACTCAGAAAGGACACACAGAGTGCTCTTCCTTTTGTTCTTGCATGCATACTCATGAATTTATGAAAAGTTTTTGACAAGCCATTTCTTCAGATTTGAAAAGGAGGCACCATGTTTCATATAAAATGCAGTATTTCATCAAAGGATGTGAAAAATGTTCCTGGCAGGACTTCTGATATCCTGTGCCAGACTGACCACAAGTCCCTGCCTTGGCATTGTAGTGCCAATATAAAAGCCAGGGTAAAATATTATCTCTCAAAATGTAAGGCTCCAGTGACCTTTAGTACTTTTACTAATAAAAGCTATTTTCACAGTTATAATTCAAGCATCCAGATTTACCCACTGCTTAATACACCTGTAGTTGCAAAGAAGTCATTTGGGATGAGTATTAGTCCCTTCAAATCATATAGTTGCTTTTCTGTTTATGGCAGACCTTCTAAAACAGAGGATCCAACTCTCAGGAGATCTAAGGCAACCAAAAGGCAGGTTCTTTATATTCAGAACATATATTAAGAACACGAAACTCTCATAGTGAAGCTGAAACACATTAATCCTCCTAATCTGCTTTCAGAGTAATGAGGCACAAGCCTCTGTCACTGGCATGCTATGTCTGCCATGCTAACACGGTCAGTGGTAATCACCGCCACCACTCACAACTAGGAAGGCTAAAGGCAAAGAACTAGGGTGAGAGGTGACTACACCACCATCCCAGTCTTCCTGTAGCTTTTCCAGTGGTCTCGTCTGGAGTTACCCATGAGCTATTTAAGTGAAGGGTTAGGTGAGTTACTTCTGATTCACTGTAAAGAGCAAGGAAAGTCATTTGCTCTTGAGCAAACATTTCCAATGCTTATGTAAATAACATAATCCATTTAAAATTATGTCTAGGAAAATAATCATTTAGAAATGTATTGTCAGGAGAAATCGTAGTACCGTATCTGCGTGAATAGGTTACATAGGTCATTGTAGGCAAAACAGCTCTTCAACACTACTGTCATTTTGAGTGCATGAAACTAAGAAGAAAAGTCTTGTTTAGGTTTATTTTTTTTCCTTTAAACCTTTCCGTTTATCCTCACTCAGTTCTTCTCCAATAAATGGGAATTCTTTGTTTAGCCAGTTTTATTTTTGATTTTTGCCTCTGCCATCACAGTGCAGTATGGGGTGTTGGAATCCTGAAGTATTGTTCCATAATGTCTCTTACCACAGCTTATTTCTCAAACTGTACTGGGATTTTCTGAAAATATTCCAGTAGGTCCAGTATTTTATGATAATTTTTACATTTTTTATTATAAAAATTTTTAAACATATTATAAGCATATCCAGAATCATCAAGATTGTTTTGTAACCTAAAACTACCATAAAATGTATTTGTATTTATTTATATCAAATGTGGTTGCTCTATGTTAAGACTGTTATCACAATACTTTGTGCAAATGAAATGTTTTTAAAAGTTCAAATAGATATAAGCAATAAAATAATTTGTCCTCACTCATTCTTGGCAGTAAAGACATGCCCAATGAAACAACAAACAAGAAAACCTGCATTCTGGCAGTCAGGACCATATTTATATTGTGAGACAATGTATTTGAGAGATCCCACATTTGTAGATAGAAGAAAGACTAAAGCAGTTCATTGATAATACATATTTAAGCAATGAAGACTTATTTGGTTCTTGATTTCAATAATTGCTTTATATTCTGTTGACACTCTTGTTTACCCAGCAGACATCCATCACTCCTCCTGTTCCTCTTTCATGACATGTGATTATGTTAGCCCTGTGTCCGCCTGCATGGCCCTACCCCAATTCCTATCCCTTGTCCCTTTCTTTTCTCTTGTAATTTAGATACTAGGAAAATCTTCTGGAAGTCAGGGATTATAAACTCTATACTTGCGATTCTGTGTAATACCCAACATATATACATTCACGAACTACAAACACTGAAATGGTACTTCTGAAACTTAATCTAGTGCTTCACTCTGTGCTTCAAAAAGAACAGCAAATGATCTAGAAAATAAACTTGAATATAACTCTACCAATTTTTAATAACATGCTCATGCAAGTAGTCAGTCTTTACATGAATATTGTTAAAGGGGAATTCAGAAACTAATTTAATATAAAACTGAACTTGGTTACATCATTCTACTATTAAAACCAACTTTAATTTTAAATTTAGCAAAATAATATCATATGTTAGGTTACATTAATATTATTAATATGAATTTCTTTGGCATCATTGTTTGTTCATGTTAATTTGTACATTAGTTTTGGTTCTAAAGTTGACCAAACTCCATATGCAAAATGTGTTTAAACCTACTTAATGGACTGTCAAACTTCACTGACTATTTAGTCTAATGGATAATTTAGACTGGAGAGAGAGAGAGAGAGAGAATAAACCACAACGGTTAATGGCATAGAATGCAGAGGCAGAATTCTGTATTTGAACTTTAACCTCAACCCTCAGAAAATGTGTGACACTGGGAGCATATGAAACTTTCTATAAAAAGAAAATAATACCAGCACTTCCCTAGTGTGTCATTAGGATTAGATCAGTTAATACATGTGAAGGACTTAAAATAGTACTTGGCACATGGTATGTGAAAGAATTACTTTTTTCTGTTCCCATTAATATTTATTACTTGATTATTTTATCATAAACAATAATTGAAGTGGTTATTTATTGGAGGGATCAGTCTTGAGCTGGTAATTGTAAAGCATCCAAGAAAAAAAAACTGATGTTCATAATTTTATGTCTAAGGAAGCTACCTTAAGACTGGCCATTCTGCTATGATTCCTAGGTACTAACCAAGTTTGAATTCAATGTATAAAGCCAAACACATAGCCCACATGAACTTACCTTCTGCATAAATGTTTTTGCTGAGTTAACTTCTGGTGTTTTGCCCTTGGCTATTACAAGGAGATGACATTTTAAATGACCATATTTGTTTGCAATAAATGCTAGGTTATTCACGATCTGTTACTTCCTCCTACACACCAAGTTCCCAGAAGGCACAATTCAAACTCATTTTTCAGAAAAATTAGAAACTTGTATTTGAATTTATGAATAATTATGCCAGCTTAGCTCTGGGAACATTATGCTTTGGTTTGGTTACCTGAGGATACACCTCTTACAGCTTTGCCTTGCCCAGTGACTTATACTACCAACTCCAGCTTTGTTCTGCATGTTCCCTGGACACTTAAAAGAAAATGATCTACTGCATGGTACTGGGGCTCCCAATTAGCATCATTTTGCATAATTTATACTATTTCCTTGACAGATTATCAGCATGTAGACCTGTGCAGCCTATCAATGTAGAAGACATTTATTATTCTCTTTGCCCAGTTCTTACCCTTGTTTGGATAATCTTCAAAATGTGGTTGCCAGATACGCAGATAAATGTTAAAACACTTTGCTAATGCTTCTGCTGTCTAAACAAGAACCATGCCTTTATAAGAATATTGAACACCAAAAGGACTTGGTCCACAAGAAGACCCCATTACTGAGGAGCTAATGTCTTGAAAGTGAATTAAAAGTCTATCTTACTCATCACCAGGGAAATGGCAATCAAACCCACAATGACATATCGTCTCACATCTGTTAGGATAGCTATTATTACAAAGACAAAAGATAACAAATATTGGTCAGAATGTAGAGAAATGGGAACCCTTGTACACTGGTGATAGAAATGGAAAATGGTGTAGCCACTACTGCAAACAACATGACACTTCCTCAAAAACTTAAAAACAGAGCTACCATATCATCTAGCAATCCCACTTCTGGGTCTTTGTCCAAAAGATTTGAAATCTATCTCAAAGAGATATTTGTAGAGTATTTCTCCCTTATCTTCAGTTTCACCTTCCCTGGTTTTAGTTACCCACAGTCAATGGCAGTCTGAAAATGTTAAATGGAAAATTTCAGAAATAAACAATTTACAAGGTTTAAATTACAGATTATTCTGCCTAGTGTGATGAAATCATTTACCATCCTGCCCTGTCCCACCCAGAACATGAATTTGCACATGCCGAAGAGAAGCGATACAGTGCTTCCGCTAAGTAAAAAGGTGAAAATTCTTGAATTAATAAGGAAAGGAAAAACTTCAGATGCTGAGTTTGCTAAGATCTACAATAAGAACAAATCTTCTATTAGTGAAATTTAAAGGAGGAAAAAGAAATATGTGCATAGTACAGTTGACCCTTGAACAACGCAACTGTTAGGGTGCCAACCCCTGTACAGTTGAAAATCTGTGTATAAACTTTTGACTCCCCCAAAACTTAACTAAGAGCCTGCTGTTCATCAGAAACATTACCTATAACATAAGATAGTTGATTAACATGTATTTTGTATGTTGTATTTATTATATACTTTATTATTACAATAAAGTAAGCTAGAGAAAATATGTTATTGAGAAAATCATAATAAAAAGAAAATGTATTTAGTATTCATTAAGTGGAAATGGATCATCAGCAAGGTCTTCATCCTCATCTTCTTCATGTTGAATAGGCAGAGAAGGAGGAAGAGAGGGGGTTGGTCTTACTGTATGAGGAGTGGTAGAAGTGGAATTGGAGGAGTTGGAAGGGAAGGCAGAAGCAGGCACACTCGGTATGACTTTACAGAAATACAGCATTATTTTTGTCTGAGTTTTTTGCCTTTTTATTTCTCTAAAAATAGTTCTGTATGGTACCAATCTTTCTTCCACTTTTTACTTTAGTTTCAGTGCCCATATAATAGAAAAACCTATGTTGTAAAAGAGTCAATAACAGCCTTGAAAATTAGAACCCTTATGTCAGACTGTCTGAAGCCAATTTGTTTCTTGGCACTGCTTCCTCTATGTCTTCTTCTTCCTAGCCTGGAACTGGTTCAAAAGCATTCATCTCTGTCAAGTCATCTTTTGTTAATTCCTCTGATGTGGTGTCTATTAGCTCTTTAATTTCTCCAAGATCCATACATCCTGAAAGCCTTCATTCCCACCTTTTTTTGTCATATCTACAATCTCTTTCATGATTCCCTTGATTGCCTCTGTTGTGAATCTTGTGAAGTTGTGCACTACATCTGGAGCCAGTTTTCTCCAGCAGGAATTTATTCTTTGGTGCTTGACGACTTTCACAGCTTTTTCTAAACATCAATGGTATTCTCAGTTATGTAATCCTTTCAGATTTCTGTGATGTGTGTATCAGGGTTTTCTTCCATATTATTGACATTTTTTATTTCCATAAAGTATCATATGTAATGAGCCTTAAATGTTCTTATGATCTCCTGAGCTAGAGGCTGAATTAGAGACATTGTGTTTTGGGACAAGTAGGTCATTTTGATACCCTCCATGCTGAACTCGTGGGGTTCTGTGTGGGCAGGGCCATTGTCCAATGTCAAAAGAACTTTAAAAGTCAGTCCCTTATTGGCAAAATACTTCCTGACTTCAGGGACAAAGCAAGGATGGAACCAACCCAGAAAGAGGTTTCTTCTTTTCCAGCCTTATTGTACAACCGAAAAGCCTGGAATCTGGTGTTTAATTTTTTCCTTCAAGACTCAGAAGTTAGCAGCTTTATAGGTAAAGGAAGTCTTGATCATAAACCCAACTGCATTTGCACAAAATTACAGATCTCTTTCTACCTTAAATCCTGGTGCTTGCATCTCTTACTAATAAATGTCCTCTGTGGCATTTTTTTTTCTGGAATAGTGAACTTTGATCTGCATTAAAAACCTGTCTAGGCAGATATTCTTTCTCCTCAAATGAGTTTCTTAAAGGTGCCTGGGAACTCAGTTCCTGCCTCTTAGTTGGCAGAAGCTGCTTCTCCTGTTATCTTGACATTTTTTAAGCTAAACCTCTTTCTAAAATTATCAAACCATCCATTGCTGGCCCTAAATTCTCCAGCTTTAGATTCTTCACCTTTCTTTTGCTTTAAATTGTCATATAATGACTTTGCTTTTTCTTGAATCATATTAAAGTTTGTAGTTATGCCTCTCTTATAGCAATCCTGCACCCACATAAAAGCTGCATTTTCAATAGGAGATTAAAAGGTATTTTGCAAAACGTGTAAGGTTTCTATGCCTCCTGGCATAGCTGCAGTGACAGATTCATGAATTTTCTTCTTTTTAACGATGATCCTTACACTGATCTTGAAATGGCAGGCAACTGCAGCTGCAGACCCCAATCTAAGGTACATATAAAGAAATTCAATTTTTTATTGTAATGTCATGATTTTTCTTTGCTTCTTGGAAACACTTTCAGCACTTTGTATGGATCTGATGGTGTTATTCAGGGTCTATGATATTATAATACACTAAACATGATGAAAAGATATGAGAAACTTGAGAGATCAATTTTTAGTGTGGCACATAATTTACTGGAAAAACACACTTCTTACAAGCAGATGATCAATGTCACAGGGCATTTCAAGCATATACTTGCAACAGGAGCTCAGCCTACCGCAACAACAAGAACAGGTGGCTGCAACGTGATTACAGTAGTACAGTATGTGTTACAGTTAATTTTATGCAGTTATGATTTCATTCTGCATCTTTATATTTGTTTATATTTCTCTCAACTGCAAATGGTACCAGGTATAGTCTGTGTTTGTGTGGGTAAGTTTTGATAACGTTTAATTTTGTGTAATAGATTTATGTATGTTTTATGATAGTAAATGATAAAATAGACTAGTATCTACATATGTTTTATATATTCACCAAATAACCTGTTCTCAATTCTTTTGATATTTCTAGGCTACGTGGCTCATTTCCAAGTTTTTTCAAGTCACTACAACAGTCCAAAAAATTTTTCAATACATTTATTGAAAAAAATCTGTGTATAAGTGGACCCGTACAGTTCAAACCCATGCTATTCAAGGGTTAACTGTAGTAGAGTTCAGTGCTATCTACAATTTCAAGCATCCACTGGGAGTCTGGGAATGTATCTCCCGTGGATAAGGGGAGGCTACTATAATCCCATGTTTATCCCAGCATTACTCGCATAACCAATATGAGGAAGCAACCTAAATGTTCATCAGTGAATGAATGGATAAAGAGTATGTGTAAATACAACAGAATATTATTGAACCTTAAAAAGAAGGACATCCTGCTCTATGTGACCACATGGAGGAACCTGGAGGATATTACACTAAGTGAAATAAGCCAGTCACAGTAGGACAAATACTGCATGACTCCAACTTATAAAAAGTATCAAAAATAATCAAACTCTTAGAAGCAGAGAGTAGAATGGTGGTTTCCAGGGCATGCGGGGAGGAGGAAATAAAAAATTACTATTCAAAAGTTTGCTATTCATAAATAGTTGTGCTATTCATACATTTTAGTTATCCACTGTCAATAAGTTATAAAGATTTGCTGTGTAACTTCTATACTTAATAATACTGTATGATACACAAAACAATTTGTGAAAAGGGTAGATCTGAGGTTTAATGTTCTTAGTACAATTTTACAAAAGAAAAAATAGAATAAAAAACAATATTGCCACCAAAACATCTATTTCATTTATATTAGAACACCAGAATTTCAGTTATGACTAACGAATCTACAATGGCTTAATGCCATTATAAATTGTTTCACAGCAGATATCTTACTTGACTTGGAACAAAATACTATAGAAATATTACAAGTACCTTCAAAATTCAATGAGAAAAAAAAAGTTAAGTTATTTTCTCCAAATTATTTAAGGTTAGGGAGTGTAGTTTGTACTAACTGTGACTTCAAAAAAATTACCTTTTCCACTTTCCTACCAATGAAAATAATTTCTATTTTTATAGTGATTTATTCATCACAATCTTCATAATTATTCCTAAAAATATCTGATATTCATTAAACATTGATTTATTGAATCAATTGCTGAAAAAACCTGGCATCTACTTTTCCATTTTGTTTCAGGATATTTGATGTAGAGCATGACTATTCTGAGCTCCTAAAGTCTCAGAGTTCGCTTTAATCATGGAATTGCATTTGAGATTAAAAAAAAAAAAAAAAAAAGCCAGAGAAGTTATTGAAAACAGTGTAAATATGATATATAAGAATAGCTACATTCAACTCTACCCTTCAAGAGACATACTGGACAATGTTAGTATTTATATTAAGCCACAAGGGATTTGAAGTGACCCACAGAAATGTGTGAATTTTACAAGACAAGATTAAATAACTTAAGGAGTTTGGGGTGAAGGGAACTGCTAGTGAGAAAAAATGGAAGTGATGGGTAAGAGTTACACTCGAATATTCATGACATTTTGTTCTATAAAACAGCTAGAAGTTGGACTAGAGAATCCTTAACTCTAGTTAGAGAAGTAAAATGGAAGGTACTATAAAACCAAAATCCTTTCACAATGTCCTTTTGCAATAAAACATCAGAAAGATAGTTATGTATAAGATTTTTTAAAATCATTAATATTTACATAAACAGTAAAGGGACTCACACTAATTGCTAATCTGCTTGTAAAGATTGGTATGGAAGTAGTGACATGAGAATCTAGATAGACGAAATGGACTACTATGTACTATTCAGCTTTCTAGCTTTAGTACCTAACATTGCTAAGTTAGCCTCAGTGGGTAACTCAATAAATACTCGTTGGATGAATGCATGAGTATAGCAATCAATTAATTAATAGAGGAAATTAAAAAAGAAAGATGACTCTAGGAAAAGATATCTAAAAAATTTCTACAGTGTATTTATAACTTTCATTTTTTACATGCAGAAAATTCAAACTCGTATTAGGTTGTAAACTCATAAGATTAGTGACCATGGTTTACTCATCATTTATTTTTCCTCCTACCCTTACCCTCTAAAAACATAGCAGCTGTTGTTTTAAAAACTCCTACTCAATGCCTGATACTTTTCATTTATCTCACTTAGTGTCTTAGCTCAGGCTGCCATAACAAAATAGCATATACTGGATGATTTGAACAACAGAAAGTTATTTCTCACGATTCTAGAGGCTGGAAACCTAAGATCATGGTTACAGCATAGTTGGGCTCTCTTCCTGGCTTGCGAATGGCTGCCATCTTGCTTTATACTCACATGACCTCTTCTGTGTAAGTGTGTGTTGGGGTAATGGAAAGCTCTCTGCTGTCTCTTCTTGTAAAAGCACTAATCCCAACAGGAGGACCCAACCTCATGACTTCATCTAACCTTAATTGCCTCTCAAAGGTCTTATCTCCAAATACCATTGCACTGGGGATTGGGGTTTTAATATACAAATTTGGAGGTAGCACACATATTTAGTCTGTAACATCGAGTCTTCACTAGACCCTGCGAAGTAAGCATATTGCTGAAGTAAATAGGCATGAGGTTGAAATTGTATATATTTGTTTTATTTATTTGCTTAACCAGAATCTGTAATGTATTAGGGTCTGATATGATCAGCCCCTTTAAAACAAATTCATTCTGAACATACTCTAGGCTGGGTGCGGTGGCTCACACCGGTAATCCCAGCACTTTGGGAGGCTGGGGCAGGCAGATCACCTCAGGTCAGGATTTTGAGACCTGCCTGGCCAACATGATGAAGCCCTATCTCTACTAAAAATATGAAAATTAGCCAGATGTGGTGGCACACGCCTGTAATCTGAGCTACTCGGGAGGCTGAGACAGGAAGATCACCTGAACCCCGGAAGCGGAGGTTGCAGTGAGCTGGAATTGCACCACTGTAGTCCAGCCTGGGCAACAGAGAAGGCTCCATCTCAAAAAATAAAAATAAAAATAAGAAATAAACATACTCTCAAGCTTGATAAATATTTTAAGCCCAAATGCTAATTTATTAGTCTAACATTACAGGAATCCTGCTACCAGATAATGGTTGACTTGAACACAAAAAAATCTCCTTGGGATGAAAAACAGGAAACTAAATTTTGATCAGTAGTGCCAATTAATTAAGTTATTCCCCCATGCTTCTCATATAGTGTGGCTTCATTAATTATTTGTCAAATTTCTGCTAGAATTATAGAAGAAATGAGAAAATTATTCTTTTGTTGTTGTGTCTGCATTCAATTTATTGTGATATGTTTTATTAGTTGAAGTATGTGAAGAAAATACAGTCTTAACACACATATGAAGTTAGAAAAGGGAGGAACATTTTAATATGCTTATTCAGATAAGTGTGAACATTCCTTTTGATAGTACATCAAAACTAAAGAAGTGGTATAGTTTCTAAATTAATTTCTATACTCATTTATTCTTAAAGATTGGTGGCAATGTAGAAACTGAAACTACATCTAAACTTTTTTTGTTAATTTGTGACATTAAACTCTCTTGATCTATCTTGTACTTTTGAAAGTACATAATAATTGTACATATTTATGGGGTACAGTGTACTATTTTGATACATGTAAACAATATGTAAAGATCGAATCAGGATAATTAAGATAACCATCACCTCAAACATTTACTGTTTCTCTGTGTTGGGAACATTCAAAATCCTCTCCTATAGCTATTTGAAAATATGCGGTAAATTATTGTTAACTATAGTCACCCTACTGTGTTGTAGAACACTAGACCTTATTCCTCCTATGTAGCTTTAATTTTGTATTTGTTAACTAACCTCTCTCTATGCTGCCCTTCCCTCTACACTTGCTATTCTCACCTTTTTTTGGCTTTCACCTATAAGTCAGAACATGCAGTATTTACTTTCTGTGCCTGGTTTATTTCACTTAACATAATGTCCTCCAGGCTCATTCATCTTGTTGCAAATGACAGGATTTCATTTTTTACGGCTCAATAGTATTCCATTGTGTATATAGGCCATATTTTCTTTATTCATTCATCTGTCTATGGACACTTGGGTTGATTCCATATGCTGGCTATTGTGAATAGTGCTGCAATAAGAATGGGAGTGCTGGTATCTCTTCTCCATACTGATTTCTTTTCCTTTAGATATATATCAAGTACTACAATTATAGATCATATGGTAGTTCTATTTTTAGTTTTTTGAAAACCCTCCATATTATTTCCCATAATGACTAGTAATTTACATTCCTACTAATAGTGTATAAGAATTCACTTTTCTCTATATCCTTACTAACATTTGTTAATTTTTGTCTTTTTTATAATAGTCATTTTAACTTGGGTGAGACAATATCTCATTGTGGTTTTGATTTCTGTTTCCCTGATGATTAATGATGTTGAGCATTTTTCTTTACACTTACTGGTCATTTATATGTCTTCTTTTGAAAAGTGCCTATTTGGATCATTTGTTCATTTTAAAAATGGATTATTGGATTTTTGCTATTGAGTTGTTTTTTTATATTCTTAAAATTAGTCCCTTGTGTAATGAATAGTTTGCAAATTATTTCTCCTATTCTGTAGTTTGTCTCTTTACTCTGCTGATTGTTTCCTTTGCTCTGCAGAAGCTTTTTAGTTTGATATAATCCCCTTTGTCTATGTTTTCTTTTGTTTCCTGTGCTCTTAAGGTCCTATCCATGAAATTGTTGCAACAGCAGACCAATGTTCTGAAGCATTTCCTCAATGTTTTCTTCTAGCAGTTTTGTAGTTTTGGGTATTACATTTGTCTAATCTTAGTTGAGTTGATTTTTGCATATTTTTTAATATTGTGACAGATAATGGTCTAATTTCTCAAACTAAAAATAGAACTATCATATGATCTACAATTATACTACTTGATATATATCCAAAAAAGTGGTCTACTTGTCTGTTTGATTTTTGTATATTGTGAGAGATAGTGGTTTAGTTTCATTCATCTGCATATAAATATCCAGTTTTCCCAGAAGTATTTATTAAATACACTGTCCTTTCCCCAATGTATGTTCTTTGTAGAAAATGAGATAGCTGTAAATGTATGGATTTATTTCTTGGTTCTCTATTCTGTTACATTGATCTGTTTGTTTTTATACAACTGTCATGCTGTTTCAATCAAGTCAGGTATTGTGATGCCTCCAGCTGTATTTTTTTTTGCTCAAGATTGTATTGTCTTTCAGGGTCTTTTGTGGTTCAGTATAAATTTTAGGAGGTATTTAGGAGTGAAATCATCTGGTCTTGGGCTTTTCTGTTTTGGGAGACTTTTTATTACTGAGTCAGTTTTATTCTTCATTTTCAGTTTGTTCAGGTTTTCTTTCTCTTTCACATTCAATCTTGCTAGGTTTAATGTGTTCAGTAATGTATCTATTTCCTCTAGGTCTTCTATTTTTCTTGGTATATAGTTATTCATAGTAGTCTCTACTGATTTTGTATTTCTGTGATATCAGTTGTAATGTCTCCTTTTTCATTTCTGATATTACTTATTTAGATGTTCTCTATTTTTTCTTAGCATAGCTAATAGTTTGTAGATTTTGTTTATCTTTTATAACACCCGCTAAGATTTAATCTTTTACCTAAGAAGTTTTTTGTGGCATCTTTAAGTTTTTCCAAATATAAGATCATGTTGTCTACAAACAGGGACAATTTGACTTCCTCCTTTCCAATTCGGCTGACCTTTATTAATTTCTCTTGCCTAATTGCTCTGGCTGGAACTTCCAGTACTGCGTGGAACAAAAGTGGTGAAAGTGAGCATCTTTGTCCTGTTCCAGTTCTTGGAGGAAAAAGCTTTCAATGTTTCCCTATTCAGTACAGTGTTAGCTGTGATTAAGTCATATATGGCCTTTGCTATGTTGAGGTACATTCCTTTTTTACCTAATTTTTTAGAGTTTTTATCATGAAGAGATATTTAATTTTATTAGGTATGAATTCTACATCTATTGAGATGATCGTATGGGTTTTGTCCTTCATTCTGTTGATGTGATGTCTTGCATTTATTAGTTTGCTTATGTTGAACCATTCTTGCATCCCTGGGATAAATTTCACTTGATCATGGTGTTAAATCTTTTGGATGTGCTGTTTGTTTCAGTCTGCTAGCATTTTTTTGAGAATCATTGTATCCATATTTATCAAGGCTATTGGTCTGTGGTTTTCTTTTCTGTCGTTGTGTCCTTGTTTTGTTTTCATATCAGGGTAATGTTGGCCTTGTAGAATGAGTTTGAAAGAATTCCTTCACCTTTAAATTTTTGAAATATTTTGAAAATAATAGGTGGTAGTTATTCTTTAAACATTTGGTAGAAATCAGCAGTGAAGACTTGACTAGTCTTGGGCTTTTCTTTGTTGGGAGACTTTTTATTGCTGGGTCAGTTTCATTCCTCATTTTCTGTTCGTTCAAGTTTTCTGTTTCTCTCACATTCAATCTTGCTAGGTTGAATGTGTCCAGGAATGTATCTATTTCCTCTAGGTCTTCTATTTTTCTTGGTGTATGGTTATTCATAGTAGTCTCTACTGATTTTGTATTTCTGTGGTATCAGTTGTAATGTCTCCTTTTTCATTTCTGATATTACTTATTTAGATAGCCTCTATTTTTTCTTAGTCTAGCTAGTAGCTTGTAGATTTTATCTTTTCATAACACCCACTTCTCATTTTGTTGATCTTTTCATTTTTTAGTCTCAATTTTGTTTATTTCAGCTCTGATTTCTCTTACTTTTTCTTCTACTAATTTCAGGGGTTTTTTTCTTGCTTTCATAGTACCTTGAAGTAAATCATCAGGTTATTTGAAATCTTTCTATTTCTTTTTGATGTAGTTGTTTATTGCTCTAAACATTCCTACTAGGACTGCTTTTATTGTACATCATAGGTTTTGTTATGCTGTACTTCTATTTTCATTTTCTTCAATAAATTTTTAATTTCCTTCATAATTTCTTCAATGACACTTTGGTCATTCAGGTCATTTGGCATTTTGTTTAATTTACATGTATTTGTACAGTTTCTGCAATTATTTCATTAAATAGGTTTTCTATTTCTTTACTCATCTCTTTTCCTTTTAGAATTTCCATGGTGCTAATATTTATTTGCTTAAAGGTGCCCCATAGTTCCTGTAGGCTTTCTTCATTCATTCATGTTTTCTTTTTTCTCTCTCTTTTTTTTTTTTTTGGTCTGACTAGGTTATTTCAAAAGACTTGCCTTTAAGTTCAGAAAGTCTTCTGCTTGGTCTAGACTGTTGTTGAAGCTCTCTATTGTATTTTTGTATTTCATTCATTAAATTCTTCAGCTCTAAGATTTCAATGTGGTTTCTTTTTATATCTATCTCTTTGTTGAATTTCTCATTCAGGTCATGCATCATTTTTCTAATTTTGTCAAATTGTATATTTATAATCTCTTGTAACTCACTGAGTTTCCTTAAGATCATGACTTTGAAATTTTTTAGGCATTTCATAGATTTTGTTTCCTTTAAGCTCTGCTGCTAGAGAATTATTGTGTTCCTTTGGGGATATCACGCTTCTTGATTAGTCATGTTTCTTGTGTCTCTATGTTGATATCTGTGCATATGGTGGAGTGGTTGCCTCTTTCAATTTTATGGAGTAGCTATTATTAAAAGAAGAGTTTTCTTTCTATAGATGTGCCCTATAGTTTCAGTTGTGTAGGGTACTTTGACTTTGGTTCTGGGTGAGTGCAATAGTGTAGTTTTCATGGGATTTCGTTGGCTGTAATCAGCATCAGTGGTGTCAGAAAGTGCCTCAGTGACCTAGATTGTGGGCATTTGTAGAGGCAGTGGTGCAGCTTTGCTGAGGTCAAGGGTCACTACATGGGCTGATTGTCAGGCTCTGAGGGGATATACACAAGGCACAGTTGCTCTGCTCATCAGTGGGCAAGGGTTGTCAGTGGTATTGGGTGCTAGTCAAGACAGTCCTCAGGTTCCAAGATTCATGTGTGGGGTATGGCAGCTCAACTTACCTTGCAATTTGGAAAGATCTTATACTTCTGTATGATTTTGCAATCCCACATATTGGTCATTGAAAAATATCAGTTGACTGAGTAACACAGATATTTTTAATGTTGACACATTTTGTTATATAGAGTTCTGTGTCTTTCAGCACACTTTGCTTAAACTCTCAGTTTCACTTTTGTCATTTGAATATGGAGGCTGAGAAGTCCCAAGATCTACTCTTGGCAAGCTGAAGACCCAGGAGAGCTGAAAATATAGTTCCAGTCTAAGTTTGAGTCCAAAGACAGGATGAAATAAGAAAATTATTCTTGATGGGTAGACTTACTTAGATGAGGAATTATCTGCAGAAAATTTACTACCTGAAAGCTTCTTTAAGCTACTGTAACTTTTTCAATTAAAAATTGGTGTTTGTATTGTAGGACACTGTCAACTTTGTGATCAGTTTCTATATGACCACCATTGTGTGGGTATGGGAAATGCTTTTTTATGTGGTGTCAAGATGCCTGAATTTAAATCCTGGTGCTGCTTTTTATATAACCTTAAACACGTTATTTGTTTATTGTGAAACTTCCATTTTTTGTAATAAAAATTTTCTCAGGGTTATTGTAAGAATCCAACAAAATAAAAGAGGTAAAATTTGTGGAATATTTACTGTGTTTCAGACAAGCTGTCTACCATCTTACATACATACAGTAAATTGTTTAGTTGCAGAATATTCCATTGTTCCTTTTCTGCATTTACTATGCCTTTCTGTAGGCAGAATATACTTCCTTGTTCTATTGACATTACTTGACTAATGTGATGTAAGCAAATGTGACTTATATAATGTCAAAAGAGAAACTTTTATGCTTTAGCTCTGTCTTCTTAAGTTTCTACTGTCTACCATGAGAAGAGCAGACTTCAGGTAACAGCTACTACCTCAGCCTAAGTCTTGAAATAAGAAGGCATGGGAAACCTACCAGAGCCTAGAAAAGCCATAGCTAACTCAAGCTTTTATAGAATATGGTCTAGTAATAAATATTTGTTGCTATAAGACAATAATTGGTTTGGAGTTGTTTGCTTCTCCGTGGTGCTTAGAAGCTTATTGCTGCCATAAAGTTTCCTGAAATTTGTAACCTTGACTTTGTGGCCAGGTAGCAGACAGTTACAAAACTATTCCAGATGTCTGTATACTTAT
Source organism: Piliocolobus tephrosceles (assembly GCF_002776525.5). NCBI lineage: Eukaryota > Metazoa > Chordata > Mammalia > Primates > Cercopithecidae > Piliocolobus > Piliocolobus tephrosceles. The sequence goes on along the minus strand of NC_045436.1, from coordinate 34,529,216 downwards.
TATTATTTCACAGATGCCACACTATTCAAAGAATTTCCTTTTTGATTATGCCTTAATTTCTAGAGAGTGAGTTATTGCTATTAGAAGTGGTATATTATTTAAATTACATTTTCTAATCAGTGATTGGTGATATAAAGAGATACCATTATTTTTCTTTTTTTAAACTTTTATTTTAAGTTCAGGGGTGCAAGTGCAGGCTTATTATATAGGTAAACTTCTGTCATGGGGGTTTGCTGTACAGATGTTTTTATCACCTAAGTATTAAGCCCAATAGCCATTAGTTGTTTTTCTTGATCCTCTCCCTCCTCCCATTCTCTACCCTCCGAAAGGCCCCAGTATATGTTATTCCCCCTCTATGTGTACATGCATTTTCATCATTTAGCTCCCACTTTTAAGTAAGAACATGCGGGAGATACCATTATTTTCATCCACAAATGTAGTATGTCAATTTTATCATTTTGTATAATTTGCTGATTATCTTTTTTAATGTAAATGTTTCCATCATTACAAGTAATAATTACTTTATTCCTTCACTTCTAATTCTTCTAGGTCATTTAATTTCCCAGACAGTACTGTTAAAGAGTAGAAGTGATAATGCATATTGTAATTTGTTTCTGACCTTAAAGTAAATGTATATAACATTGAGCACACATGAATATAAACATGGGACCAGTAGATACTCTGGACCACTAGAAATAGGGGAGAGCAGGAATGGGGATGGGACTGAAAAACTACCTATTGGGTACTATGCTCACTACCTGGGTGCAATACACCCATGTAACAAACCTGCAGATGTACCCCCATAATCAAAAATAAAAGTCGAAGTTTTGAAAAAAGAAATGAAACTATAAAACCAGTCAATATTATTAAATTATATTTAAATTTAGAAATGTAAAGTAAATGCATTCTTTGCCATGAAAAAATAAAAATAAATGTATTTGTAGATTTTTGTTAAAGCTTTTGTCAGCACAACAACATTTTAATCTATTCTTAATTTTCTGGTTTTTAAATGATTTTTATTAGCCTTGCTTTACTCAATAAACAGTATTAATCAAAGTATATTTGCAATTGATTTCATTAATAAAGGAAATGAGACTAATATGAATGTGAAAGGAGCAGAGTAAGTGAAGGGCAGGAAGAGTGGCAGTTGGGAGGTCAAGGCAAGACTTACTGGTGATTTCAATCTGAACCACTAAACAAGTGACTCTCCCAAGTTTGCCAGGAAACTGCTACAACTCTCCCATTTCTGGGAAAGGCCAAGGTGTTGTTCTTGATCTACAGCAGCCAAGCAGGAACTTGTGCAGAAATCTATGAAGCCATGGTATCTGGCTCTCACAACCTCCTTGGAATAAAAATCTCTCCTATAGTTCACTTTCCAAATATCGTGTAAGGTCCTTTCATTGGCAGGCTGTAGCCTGAAACAATATAGGGAGGAAAATTCTGTAAAATAAATTTTCTGGCACCTGCAATGCAGAGTAGACCACAGAAGAAGGTGGGTGGAGTAAAGCAAAGTTGACAGCTGATCCTGTAGCCCAGTGCAGTTTTTTTTTCTGTACATATTGAGATGACTGTGTAGATATTCTTTCTTTTTTTTTTTTTTAACTCAATATTGTGAATCACACTAGTATATCTTTCTGATGTGGAACACCTTGGATTCCTAGAATAAACTCTGTTTTGCCTTGATGTACTATCTAAAAATACACTTTAGGATTCAAAATCTTAAACTATTAACTATGTTTCCCACAAATAGATACTCATTGTAAGGAATCTAAGAGGAGGTACTCCACTAAAGGAAAACGAATTTAGAAGAAAGTTATGTGACATGGAAAGTAATAACAAATAAAATACTTAGTAATAATCATACTGCCAATATTTGCAATGACTGAAGTGTTTGCCATGTAAATTTGCTTTTAAAATTCCATTTTCCACTTAATAAATGTTAATATTTATTTATGTAATAAAATACTATTTTATAGTATTTATTATTTATAAAAGATACTAACCGACTAGATACTAGTTGATATTAATCATCTGGTATCTGATAAATATTAATTCATTTAATTCTTATGACAAATATTAATTCATTTAATTATGACAATACTTTGTGGAAGGTAATACTGATATCCCCATTTTACAAATTAAAGAACTGAGACATAAAGAATTAGTTGAATTTGCTCAAGGTCACAGATTGATCAACTGTGTAGCTGGGATTTATACCCAGGCAGTTAGTTCTATGTACTGCTATCACCTACTATGTTATGCGACCTCAATGCCAACATTTGGTGAAGAGAGAAAGGAGAGAATCCAGAAGAAGGTAAAGATATGACAAAATTCTTATCTTATTCATGAGGAAAATATAGAACATGAGGCATTGTTCTTTTGCTTTTTAAATCAAATATTTGTATTCATGACATGATTGGATATGACCACATTACAGCTGTTAAATTTACAAATCATATTTCTATCCACCCACATACACTAATTTTTTGTCATTGTATTCCACATTTGGAGTTCATACAAATTAATGGGCCCACCATGAGCTGTATGATTATTCCTGCTCTAGTGAACTATGGTGAGAGAGTGGCATGAATATAAACATGTTTGATGGTGATCAATCCTTACTGTTAAATAATTTTTCAGGGGAAATGAGGGAAATAGAAGAATACCCTTCCAGAAAAGAAGCATTATGTTGTTTAAGTGAAGGATGGTCCTTAAGGTAAAAATAAAAGTTAATTTAAGAAAGCTTTATCTTTCTAGAACTGGTATAATTGGGCCTCTACTCCTGTGGTATATTTTTATGTGGAAAGGTATGTGCCAGTACCCCTTAAGAGGGCTCTTTATGATTTTCTCTGAGACAATTTTAAATAATATATGTTTTACTAACAATGTTTTTCTTATTTTTAGTCTAATCTCCCTTAACTGACACCTGTCATTCTGTAGCACTCATATGCCAGAGACAGCAAATTTATTAAGGCTTGGAGGGCTAATACATAGAGTTATCTCTTTTTTACCCAGGAAACCATTGACCTCAGCTATTTCCTGGTCATTTTGTTTCAGTTTTCTGAAAATATGGCTTAACATAGCGTCGTCCCATAACGTTGACTCTATGGAGCAGTCCATCAGCAGTAAGCGAACAACGAAGTGATGGCAAGCATATAATCACCATCACATAACCACAGAACGTTTTAATTAAGAAAACCTACTGAAATGACAAAGATATGGCAATATTCTGTGATTGGAAGAAAATATGGGAGAATATTTCAGAAAAGTTGAAGACATACAAGCTGATAAATTCCTGTTGTAACTGTGTAATTCCCACAATGGTAGTTGTAGACATAGAACTCTCCACCTGCTTACCCTGTCTTCCTCATTCTATCCCTCCTAGTCTTGAGAATTTGCTTCTGCTTCTAGAAATCCATCTAATGTTATCATGTTGACATATTTATCTTATAAATAAATGACTTGAAAGCAAACTACAGGCTTTTAGAGAGGGTTAGGATTATAGCGGGACAATATAACAGGAGAGCAGCATAAGTGGGGAGCATTGGAGGCATTTTGGGGTGCTGCCAGGGAAGATGTTTCAAAGGATCAATATCTGAGATTCACTGATAACCTTACTACTTAATAAAGACAATAAATGTGAAGAAAATAGCATCTTAGTATCATACTCAAGTCAGAAGCTGATGTTGTGCTCAGTTTTTCCACATAGCTTTATGACATAGAAATACAAGTCACAAGAGGAGTCATGAAGAAATACGGAGTCACAAGAGGACTGTGAACAGTGTGGAAAGTGATTCTCGATATTCCTAAGAGAAAAAAAAAATGTTGTTTTGATGCCACAGTGCTGAAAGAGATTTAGGGAAAAGAAAAATGAGCAGATCCTTAACTCTTGCTACTATGGGGTTTCTAGTAAATTGATTCTGTCCTTTAGGATCTGTTGTTATACTCCTGCTTTGGAGCTCTGAATTGCTTAGGAATAGGTTCAGCATGTAAAAGTGCTTAATGTGGCTGAACAAAATAAGGAGACATTTTCCCTCATGCAGCTAGGAGGGCTAATGCATCAGAATCACAGTCTCGTCAGTGTCTCGGCTTACTCTGGTCCCCAAGGTTGCAAGATGTCTCTTCCCCAATTCCCCAACATCACACATTTTCCTTTCCCCAGGAGAAGAAAGAGAAGCTATAAGCCTGCTAAGCCTGTGACTGTTTTACAGAGCATTCCTCAAAGTTCCCCATAATGGCTTCCACTTATAAATTTAGCCAGAACTGTGTCTAAAGCTACTTCTGTCTACAAAGGAAAATGGAAGATGTAGTTCTTAAGTGCTCCCATTACTGTCTTCAGAAAAAAAAATATTTGTTGAGAGAGAATAAAGGGAGATTGAATACTGGAGAGTCAAGCACAGTGCATTATGTGGTATACACTTCATACACTTCACTGTCTGGCAGGAGCTATAATAATATCAGATATTATTGTTAATTGAGCAAATATGTATGATTCTCCTACAAGTCATATTTAGAATAGTGTTTCCTTCCCTTGTTGAAATTAGGTGGGTCCATGTTTGTTGTTTTAGCCAATAACATCAAGAAAAGTGATATGTGTCATTTCATGGAGAAAACTAAGAGCTAGTATGCAATTGGCAACTCTGGTACAGAATTTGTAGTGTTCCAGATGGTGGTAGCTGCTTCAGCCTGAAGACCCTGCATGATTACAATGAGCAGGGTTCCTCTGTTGGTAATAATAGGCCTGAAGCCTGAAGCCTGCACATGGTGTCAAGCCACAAAGAGTCAGGGGTTACTTTTTACTACCATATCATCGAGCCTACCATGACCATTGCCTTCTGGCACTAGATTCTATAGAATAACTGGTCATTTCTCTTTCTTTATCATATTTTTACTCATCTTCTCCTTTTACGTTTCTGATCCCTTTCTCTTCCTTTCTTTTCTTTCTTTCTTTCTTCCTTTCTTTCTCTTTCTTCCTTCCTTCCTTCCTTCCTTCCTTCCTTCCTTCCTTCCTTCCTTCCTTCCTTCCTTCCTTCCTTTTTTTTTTTTTTTTCTTTTTTTTGAGACGGAGCCTGCTCTGTCGCCCGGCCTGGAGTGCAGTGGCCGGACCTCGGCTCACTGCAAGCTCCGCCTCCCGGGTTTACGCCATTCTCTTGCCTCAGCCTCCGGAGTAGCTGGGACTACAGGCGCCCGCCACCTCGCCCGGCTAGTTTTTTGTATTTTTTTAGTAGAGACGGGGTTTCACTGTGTTAGCCAGGATGGTCTCGATCTCCTGACCTCGTGATCCGCCCGTCTCGGCCTCCCAAAGTGCTGGGATTACAGGCTTGAGCCACCGCGCCCGGCCACTCTTCCTTCCTTTCATTAGCCACCCTCCTCCCCTCCTTTATCTTTTCCCAAGTGAACTGCACTTGTGAATACCATCTAGCTTTATTATTGGCACTGAGATCAAAAGAGTTACTTTCTCTGAGCTGTGGAATAAGATACCATAATTCGCAGAAGCTCTGTTTTGCTCTACTTAGCGCATCTTAAAACAGCCAAGTGCTGTTGACCAGCCAAGTGCTCTGTCCAGCATCTGAGATTGTCTTTTTCTCAGTGTTCTTTCCAATTTGTAGATCTTCCAGTAATTGTAATTCGCCAAAATGACGAACACAAAGGGAAAGAGGAGAGGCACCCGATATATGTTCTCTAGGCCTTTTAGAAAACATGGAGTTGTTCCTTTGGCCACGTATATGCGAATCTATAAGAAAGGTGATATTGTAGACATCAAGGGAATGGGTACTGTTCAAAAAGGAATGCCCCACAAGTGTTACCATGGCAAAACTGGGAGAGTCTACAACGTTACCCAGCATGCTGTTGGCATTGTTGTAAACAAACAAGTTAAGGGCAAGATTCTTGCCAAGAGAATTAATGTGCGTATTGAGCACATTAAACACTCTAAGAGCCGAGATAGCTTCCTGAAACGCGTGAAGGAAAATGATCAGAAAAAGAAAGAAGCCAAAGAGAAAGGTACCTGGGTTCAACTGAAGCGCCAGCCTGCTCCACCTAGAGAAGCACACTTTGTGAGGACCAATGGGAAGGAGCCTGAGCTGCTGGAACCTATTCCCTATGAATTCATGGCATAATAGGTGTTAAAAAAAAAAAAAAATAAAAGACCTCTGGGCTGAAAAAAAAAAAAAAAAGATTAAAGACTGGCACAAAAAGTTGTTTGTGTTACTGGATTATACTTGATGATAACTGTACCAGCCAAGAATGCAGAGAATAAATAGGAAACTGGATGCATTATCACAAAATGTAAGTCCTGAAATCTAATTAAATGTCATAAAAGAGCATGTATCTGGACGCTTCACACATTCTACTTAAGGTAGGCTTAATTGGCTATATAGTGCTATATTTAGATGTCATGATTATGGTAAGTTTTTAAAGTGGAGATAAATGATAACTTTCACTGCTAAGCAAGATTTTATGATTATTATATCCTACAGAGGTTATAGAAATCATCTAACTATGTCTTGCTTTAGAGGTGAGATATTGTGTACTAATTAGGTCAGGATGACCAGATTTTTAAGAAGTGTATTAAGTGCATATTAAGAGTAGAGGATGTATAAAATTCTTAGAACTTAAAACTCATTTTTGGAAGTTTAATTAAGTTAACTCATGAGTACCTTGGCATGAAGATTAGGACTTAAAGATTCTATTTTTAGCACTCTCAAATGGTTTAGGATCCTATTTAATGAGACATATTCTTCTTTTTGTCCTAACCACTTTTTTTTTACTGATATTCGGGGAGTTGCAATCATTTATTCAAGCTAAAATAACACCTCTAAAATCTGAGTAGTTATCTCAGCAAAAGTATGCATAACGTCATCAGAAATATCAGGAATTTTGGCATTTGTAGTAGGTACCAGTTGTTTTTGTTGTTGACTGTTTTTTTCCACGTTCCTCTTCAGACTGTGGAGTTGCTCCTACCATATCTCATGTGGTTCTTCAGTAGTGGTCAATTCTTGTGCTCAAGGGATAATTCATGAATTATGTATTTGTTGGGTGTGACTTGCTAATATTTTAAAATATTTTTTCCATCTATTTACATGAGGCACACTGGTCAGTAATATTCTTCTGGGCTTTTTGTTATAATTCTTTATCAGATTTTAGTATTAGTGTTATACTGACCTCATAAAATGAGTTAGGCATTTATTTCATCTCCTCTAAATTGACTGTAGAAGATTAATTCTGTTTTGTCCTTGAACATTTTTAATGGATTAATAATTCATTAATGAAAATGTCTTTGCCTGGATACTTCCTATCAGGATTTAGGTAAAAACACTTCATTTCTGTAATAGACATAAAGCTGTTTCTTCCCATTGATTGGGCAAGTTCAAAAATTTGTCCTTATTTCAAATTTGTCAAATTTGTTTCCATAAAATTGTTCATAGTATTTTCTTATTATCCTTTTAATGTCTTTCTTATAAGGACACCATCATACTCACTACTTTTAAATTTTTAACCTTTTAAATATTGGTAATTTCCAGGATATAGTCTTTACTCCTTTTCTTTTCTCACTTTATGAGCTACCTGAAAGAGGTCTTCTCTACTTCCATAATTTTTTAGAGTAAGACCTGGCACTACTATACCCAACGTCTCTCCTAATGGTTCGAATGTGCATCTGTAATTGAGAGTCGCTGTTTTAAATGCTCAAGATTCTAACCTCTAACTTCTGATTCTTCCAAATATACTTCGAAGAACCTCCAGTAATTTTTTTTTCAACTGTATACTAGAATGTTTGAGAAATTTGAGTTCATTATCATTATCTCTAAGACTTGCTCTTCTTTCTCTACTTTTTTTCTTTATAAGCCAACTCAGTTAACATAAATTTACACTAAAATGCCTCATTTTTAGTGTAGAGACCAAAAACTTTTGAAAAATGTATTCACATATGTAACAACCACCCTAATCAAGATATGCATTCCTGTCATCCCAAAAAGCTCCCTTATGTTCCCTTGCATTCATTTTCCCTTTTATGTATCATGTCAAATTAGTAAAAATAAATGCAATGAATTGGAAAACAAGTAGAATTAAGATTGGGTCTTGGAAAAGACAAAGAAATAAGTTAGCCAGAACCCCAACACTTCTTATATACTTCCTGCTGTGCCTGATCTTGCTCTTATTATAATCTACTGAGATACTTCCCAGAAACAGAGGACATTTTGATCTGCCTTACAACTGAAGTCTGAGGCCATGGGGGAGACTGTTAAACAAGCCCTGAGCAATAGTTGTCAGCCCAAATAAGTCCTAGACTAAAGGTTTCTCTGAATTCATCCTAACAAGGCATCAGACAAGCCTTGAAAGGATAGAATTTACTTGAGTAACTTAACTCAATTAAGGTAACCGTGTAACAGTGGAAACTCCATCAATAGATAAAGTATACAAAAATCTAGTACCAAACAGAATTCAAAATAGCCAGTATTCAATTTTTTAAAAATTACTAGGCATGCAAATAATTTGAAAATTAAGACTTACAGTTAGGAGAAAAATTAATCATTAAAAAGAGATACAGATAAGGGATAATTAACATAAATAAGTTAATACAGATGTTTTAAATATACTGTATATGTTTAAAAAGTAGAGGAATCGTGATTATGATGAGAAGAGAAACATAAAGCTTAAAAAAATTCAAAACCTAGAAATAAAAAATACAGCATCTGCAATGGATAACACAACTGAAAGTGATCAACAGAAATTAGACATTACAGAAGCAAAGCTGAAAACATAATACTTAGCTGTAAAAACTATTCCCAAAATGAAACACCAAGAGAAAAAATATGACATAAAAAATTGAACAGAGCATCAGTTACGTGTGATACACTATCAAATGGTGCAACATATGTGTAATTGGAGTCCGAGGAAAAAGAAAAGATGTTGAGGGTAGTGGAAAGAAAATATATTTGATGACACAAAGGCAAAATTTTCTAAATTTGGTGAAACATTTTTAAACAAAATAAAACACAGAGAAAATACTACCAATGTATATCACAATAGACATGCTAATAACCAATGAAGAAAAATGTCACACAGAGCCAATAAAAAAAAGACTCTATCTATCTATCTATCTATCTATCTATCTATCTATCTATCTATCTATCTAT
>NC_045436.1:34483239-34520069 GCF_002776525.5 Piliocolobus tephrosceles | reverse complement strand
TATCTATCTATCTATCTATCTATCTATCTATCTATCTATCTATCTATGCAGGAACAAATTTAAGAGTTATTGTAGACTCGTTGTAATGACCTAAGGAAGCCAGAAAACAATGTAATGATATTTTAATGTACTGAAAAAAAAAAAAAAAAAAAAAAAACTGTCATCCTAGAATTCTGTTTACAGACATATAAGAAGAAATATAAAAAATTTAAAAACTTAGGGAATCCATTATTAGCAGACCTACACCATATGAAATTTTAAGAAAGTTTTATAGGCAGAAAGCAATGACACTAGATAGAAATTTGGATCTAAGGAAATAAGGAACACTAAAATGGTAATGTGTATGGAAATATAAAAGTTTGTACCTCACTTTTTAGACTCTTTAAAAGATAATTTACTATTTAAACAAAAAGTAATAACAATACATTGAAAGATTTATAAATTATATGGAAGATGAATGATAAAATTATCACAAAAGATAAGGAAAATGGAAGTACATTACTGTGTGATTCTTACACTGTACATGGAGTGGTATAACATTATTTGACAGTAGCTGCAGTAAGTTGAAGATCTGTTTTGGAAATTTTAAAGCAATCCCTAAAAAAGAAAGAAAATGGATACTGCTAATGGGTCAAAAGAAGAGATCAGATGGAGTCATAAAATATACTCAATCAACAAGAAAGCAGGGAAATGGAACAAAAGGGATATAAAAAATTAGAAAAAAATACCAAGATGGTAGATTTAAATTCAACAATATCATTAATTGTATTAAACATAAATTGTCTAAGAAATCCAAGTAAAAGGAAAATATTTTCTGATTTCCTTTTAATTAGAAGAAACAATTATCCTTTCTACAGGGAACCCTCTTTAAATATATAAATATAGATAAATTTAAAAAATGAAAGGATACAAAAGACATATCATGCAAGTATATATTGAAGGAAAACTGGAGTAGATATATTAACATCAGACAAAGTACATTTCAGAGAAAGGAGTATCACCAGAGATAAAGTAATTCATCAAATGCAATAATATTTAATAAAAGAGCTTCAGAATATATGAAAAATAGGTGCAGTTGCCTGCAGCTGTAGTTCTATAACAGCTACTCAGGAGGCTGAGGCAGGAAAATCATGTTCGCCTAGGAGTTCAAGGTTGCAGTGAGCTGTGATCATACCACTGCACTCCAGTCTGGATGATCTGGATAATAGAGTAAGACCCTGTCTATCTAAAAAAACTAAATGAATAAAAGAAAAAAAACAAAGAAAAATTGCTACTACTTAACAGAAAAATAGAAAACTCCAAAATCCAAGTCGTGCTTAATTTGCATAATAAAAAAACCTTGGCAGTATAAGAAACATCTACCTTGATAGTCCATATCATGATACAACGTTTTTTTCTACAATTGCCGGATCTTAGCCTGTTCGTGAACTTAGAACTCTGAATAAAGCAAAGATCTGCTCCTTTTGAAGCTACTGGCACAGGTATGTGCTATCAATCTTTCTTCTAGCCTCTACCAAAGATTCATAGTCATTTACTAGAGTGATAGTGCATTGGGAAGGGGACATACTGAGACTTTGCAGGGGACTATTGAACATTTCTTTAAATTACTTTAATTTTTTGTGTTCCAAGAAACATCACTGTGATCAGAATGAGGATTGAGAAGTTATGGCAGCCAGTTGATATGTGAACATTTGGTAAGAACTCATTTTACAATGGTCCAGTGAGTCTAAGAACACACCCTGTGGTTATACAAATGCATAATTGGAATGGACGTGGAAATATTGAGCAGATGGTAGAATTAGTAGATTCGCTCTTTAAACCACGGAATGAGAATTGTTATTATGATAGAAATTATTAAGTAGAAGCTTGATTTGCCTTGTCCATCAAAAGAGTAGACTGAAAAGCAATAGTGTATTCTTGAAAAGTAATCACAGAGTTTATTCCATTATCAAAGAATAAACTTTGTTTATTTCTTTGTTTATTTCTTTCTGTATGAGGGATGATATCACACCCCTATTTAACTCATTTATTAGGACTATGTGAGAAAAGCAGGGAATTTGAGGAACAACAGGGGATTATCATAAATTTAATAAGGTAGTGACTCAAAGTACAGTTACTGTTCCAGATGTGATTTCTTTTTTCTATTTTTTTTTTTTTTTTTTAATTTTGAGACAGAGTCTCACTCTGTTGCCCAGGCTGGAGTACACTAGCACAATCTCAGCTCACGGAAATCTCTGCCACTGGGTTCAAGCAATTCTCATGCCTCAGCCTCCCAAGTAGTGGGGATTACAGGTGTGTGCCACCATGCCCAGCTAATTTTTGTATTTTTACTAGAGACAGGGTTTCTCCATGTTGGCCAGGCTGGTCTTGAACTCCTGACCTCAAGTGATCTGCCCGCTTCAGCTTCTCAAAGTACGCTGCGATTAAAGGCATGAACCACTGTGCCTGATCCGGATGTGATTTCTTTACTGGTCACAACTAAGCTTTGATCTGGCAAAAAAAACTTTTTTGATTAGCAAAAACTTCCAGAATTAGTTTGTATTCACGTGGAAAGATAGTAGTATATTCTTTTAAGACCTCTCAAACTCTGTGTTTTAATAGAGGATGCAAAGACTTGATATTTCACCATTCCTTGAGATATCTATTTTTTTGCTTATTAAATTGATGGCATCATGTTTATTGGACCTTTAAATAGGAAGTAGCACACACACATACTAAAACATGTGTGTGTCACAGGGAGAGAAGTCAACCCCATTCCAATTAGGTGCTTGTCTCTTCAGTGAAGTTTCTAGGCATCCAGCTATCTAGGACATAAATAATTTTTCTAACCCAAAGTGTAAGAAAAGTTGCTGCACATTGTATAACCTGCCACTGAGAAAGAGGAACAACATTTGATGGATCTCTTAGTAATTTCTAGACAACATGTGTCCATTTCTCTATGATGCTTTGGCTCATTTACTACGAAATTTGGAAGACTTTTTAGTAGATCCCAGAACCAGAGAAAGTTCATTAGCTAGACTCTTCTCCAAAATAATTTTCTTTCAATTAGGTTTTATTATCCAAAATTTCAAAGATGCTCAAAATGTCTGCAGTAGGTACAGATTACTTATGGATCCTCTGGCAAACTCTAATGCAAGAATCACAGTTCTGTTTTATAGGGTTTGGAATGAAACCATACCACGTTCAGAGAAAAACCTTTAAAAAAAAAAATCTAAACAAAACCATACATTTCTTAGCTCACTAATGGTCTGTAGTAGAGACCAAATATCTGACCAAGTGATACCAAATGACTATGAAATCTCAGCTGCCCATCGTTAATTAGATATCAGCTGATTCAACAAAGCATAAAGTTGAACATATTAGCTCTATGGTCAAGTAGAAGGGATATATGAGAGAGAGGGGTCTAGTAGACACTGAAGTTATAGGTATGCTTTGTTCACAGAATGCTCAGATGACAGTAGTCTCTATCACTTCTTGCATCATCCTCATCTTTGACCTCATGATGCGTTTTCTAAAATTCCTACTAAATAAGAAAAGATTCATACTTTACTTACAGATCATTTCACCTAATATCTTGTTGCTAGACTGAAGTGGATTTCTGCAACTTTATAGTTTATCAGGAGTGACCTTGAATGACAGAGGAAAGGGAAATCCTATAAATGGGCAAATCTTCAAGCAGTTGTCCACTTGCTTAGTAACATAAATGGCCCAAAGTATAGGTTTATAGCATTACATTTTAGAAATGATGAAAGGTTTTGTCTGATTCTCATGAACTTGGAAGGAATGAAATGAGATGGTTGGTGACAAGGATGTCCAGAAAAGTTGTCTTAAATTATTTCTTGGAATAGTCACAAAATGTGAGGATATTTGCATCTCAAGGAAATAATCATTAAAGTGCACCCAATAATGAAGTTCTCTGTGATCAGGTGGACAAGAAGACGTGTCCTGTAAATATTAATCAGCCTCTTTCCCTTGCACAGCTTTTACACAATAGGCTTATGTGTCCATGGAGGCAGAAATGAAAGTTATAAATGTACTCAACAATATAGACTCGTCCTCATGAAGTTTTATCTGGCTGTTAAGTGGCCATCTAAGTGCCCAAACTGTCAAGATTAGACAGCACTGTTGAGCCCTTTCCTTAGCCCCATTCTTCAGAGAACCAACAAACCATAATGTGGTGGGTTGATTACATAGAGGCATCAGTGATGACTTGTTCTCAAATAGACATGTACTCTGAATATGGATTTATATTTCCTAACTGCAATGCTTGTATCAGTATAACGATTTGTGAAATTGCTGAATGCCTTGTTTGCCATTTATGGTGTCCTGCCATTTATGGTATCTTACCAAAGAACTCATTTTACAGTAAAATAGGTAAGAAAAAGGCCAAGCCTCATAAGATTCACAGGTATGATCATGTACTCCATTAGCTGACTTGATGAAGTGGTACAGCAGCCTAATATTGACTGATTCATGTCCTTTACTGGTTGACAAATCCTGCAGGAATACTGAGCTCCCCTATCAGGTTGTGATATATGCTTGCAGACAACGGCAGCATACACAAGTTCAAAAACCAAGGTGTGGAAAGAGAATTGCTTCTATTTTTTTTACATAGTGTTCTCATTTGGGCTTAATTTTTCACTCCTACTCCCACCAGACATCTGGCAATGTCTGGATACAATTTTTATTTTCATGACTGTGGGAGAGGTAGAGGGCAAAGATGCTGCTAAACATCTTGCAATAAACAGAAAACTCCCTACAATGAGAATAATCTGGTCTGAAATTTCAGTTGTGGTAAGTCGGATAAACTTTGATCTATACCTAATGACATACTTAAAAAATACATGATTCCCATTAGCACAACCTTGGGTTCTGCTGATTAAGAACATTTCTTAGTTCTTGCGAGTGGAACTAATATCATTTATGGCCTCATGACCAATTATAGAAATGAAAACAGTAGTAGCTCTGCATGTTTTTCCCTTTCTTTGTCAGGTATGTATGTGTTATTTATGAAATTTCCCTCTTCATTTAACTGAATATCTTACATAAAGTGCATTGAGGGGAGCTATCTCAATAATTTAGTCTCTAGGTTATAAAATACCCAGAAGGGCTATGACTAACTGGAAAAAGAAATAACATGATCTAGGTATGAATATGGTGTTTTCTGAAATGTTGTGTTTTCATTTTGGGGGGATAAGTTAAGCTCACCTTGGTTTGTACAAGGAGAACTTCGTCATTTTAGATGGAAACATGATGTTATTCTTTTTGCTGTTTGGAAGCTTAATGGAAACATGATGTTGTTCTTTTTGTTGTTTGGAAGCTTAATACTGGCATAATGATGGAAATGGATGCTGACTGGAAGCCAACTGGGGTAGACTTTGAAACTTTCCTGTTAGCAACTTAGTACAATTTCCACTTCCTTCTATGCTCTCCTATTGCACAACAAAATTCACATCCTATCTTGGCGGAATTCTATTAGTTAACTTTCCCACATCCACTTCATTCACGCTAAACTCCATTCCTGTGAATGCCTTCTACTGCTGACATGTCTATATATCTTTGCACATGACATTGTCTACCTAGCAACCTCCTTCCCTTTTTCAAATTTAAGACTCACCCTGAATGCCACTACAGAGGCGAATGTTCCCTAAAATCTCTAAACATGATGAATCACATATTTCTCTATGTTCCCATGTATTCTTTACATATCTCTAGGATGGCACTAGATATATTGTGGGGGTTAGCTAATATTTATTTACATTTAACTTTTAGATCATTCCAAGTGTTTAAACAGTGTGCTATGCATGGTAGGTGTCCAATACATGCATTGTTTAAGTATGGCATAGGTTCAATAAATGTTCGATACAGTGTATTTATTGAAGCACCTCTATATTTTTCTTAGTGTTCTCAATTAGAAAAAATAACGGCTGGGCACAGTGGCTCACGCCTGTAATCCCAGCACTTTGGGAGGCTGAGGCAGGTGAATCATGAGGTCAGGAAATCAAGACCATCCTGGCTAACATGGTGAAACCATGTCTCTACTAAAAATACAAAAAGTTAGCCGGACGTGGTGGCAGGCGCCTGTAGTCCCAGCTACTGGGGGGCCGAGGCAGGAGAATGGCTGAACCTGGGAGGCGGAGCTTGCAGTGAGCCAAGATCGCGCCACTGCACTCCAGCCTGGGCGACAGAGCGAGACTCGTCTCAAAAAAAAAAAAAAAGAAAAGAAAAAATAACACAATTGGCTACATAAAAATACGTGTATTAATTTAATTATAGAAATGAAAAAGTATCAGAAACCTACTTTGAGATATGCATAAAATAAAATATAAATTTAATAAACAATTATAGAATTTTTTTCACCATGAAGCAGATGTCATGGAACATGCTTATAATAAAAGAAATATAAGACAAAGTCTCTAAAGATTTCACAGTCAGAGTACAGAACTAACAAATAATTACATTATAGATCAATTATATATGTATGTTTAAAATACGATCAGAATATGGACTCTTTTTAATCCCTGGGAGAAGTGAGGAGGCCTTCACAAGGCAGGGGACAATTCAGTTGGGTCTTGATCAATGCATTGAAGATCGACATGAAAAGCATGAGAATAAAATTGGTTTCATGAACAACTTCCACATATGCTATTTATATAAAGGAAAATTTGTAAAAATAACACATGTATTTAGAGATGGATGAGCATTTGTTGTATGCAATTAGATGAGCAACAAAGATTAATATTGCAAAGGCAGGTCGAGGCCAGATAATGAAAGAGTTTTATGCTATGCTAAGTAATTTGAGCTTTCCCCTGCAGGTAATATTGAGCCACTGAAAATTTTTAATCAGAAAAATCACATGTGAGCTTATGCAAAGAATAAACTACACTGCAGAGAAAATGGATAAAGGTAGGCAGATCACGACAATAGTCCAGGTGAGATCGCTAAGATAAGGAGGAGGAGAGAAATCAAAACATTATTTAAGTAGTATAATTGCACAACTCCTTCCAAAAATATGTAAAGAGAGAATAGTTAATGCAAAAGAAACCATGACAATCTTGACTAAATTCTAACATCATGTTTTAAATTAAGGCATTATTTTCTGAAGCTACTGATCTGGGATTTGAACAGTGCAAGGGGCATGTTATCAGTCTGTTTTGGTATATATCATACACGAGCTAGTGATTTTCAAATACATTATACATGATCTTTGAAAGCACTGTATCTATTAATTCTTTTGTGAGAGTAGAGATACAGGAAAGAAAAAGGTTTAAAAGCTAATACTTTTACATAAAAATGACATATGCTTCAGTGGAGAAAATACATTATTTTTCTGAAGTTCAGGGCACATTTTTTTTGACTTTACCAATTCTGATAATTCTATTATGAAAAATAAGTAGAATTGTGAGCATAGCTTGTAAAATTCCTCTAGGAATCCTTCTGGGGTTTAAATTTTAAGTCATCATATGCTTTTTCTTGTGGCCAAAGTATTTAGTTGAATTCTTTGCAGTATTAGTTAAATACTAAGAACTTGATATGCTAGTCTACAGACTCAAGCAGGTTTGGTGGGAGGGTACTGTAGATGAAACACTAATGTAGAGTGTTTCTGTGCATAAATACACAAAATGGGCAGTGTGTAAGTATATCAAGGAGCCCACTGTAGACTCCTATGTGTGCCTCCTTAGAAGGAATCGTAATTTGCAATAAACAGTCAGTCCTGAGCACATTGGTTATATGTATAAGACATGGAATGTATCAACATGCTACGTTATATTTAAGTTTCGTGCCAGCCTGTAGCCATTCCTAGAGATTGATCTCAAAGAATGCAAGATAAAAAGCTATAAATATATATAACATAAAATATATATTATATTCACAGGAGAGATTGGGTAAGAACACTGCAAATTTTCTGACTCATGCTAGAGATACTTCTTGCTGGCTTAAGTAAGTGGCCATGTTGGGAAGACCATATACCTAGGAATCCAAGGCATCATCTGGAACTGTGTGTGACCTCTGGAGCTGAGGGCAGCCTCATGATATGACATTACCACCAATACCTAGCAAGCACCTAGGACCCTTAATCCTTCCAAAGAAAGGGAATAAATTCTGCCAACAATCTGAGTGAACTTGGAAGCAGACTCTTGTCCAGTAGAGCCTCCAGATGAGAATACATCCTCACCAACACCTTCATTGTGAAACCCTAAGTAGAGAACCCAATTAAACTCTTCCCAGGTTCCTGGTACACAGAAGCTATGAAATAGCAAGTGTGCATTGCTTTAAGACACTAAATTCATGGTAAATTGGTTATGCAACAATGGAAAACTGATACATCCTCTGAACTCAGTAACTCAAATTTCCTTGCAGACAGATGAAGTCTGAGGTGCTTCTCTCTTCATTTGGCCTTGTTGGCTTGAATAGACACACAAAATAATGACCTGGGTGGAGAAGAAATGAGAGAGGAGAAGGAGGAAGAAGGGAGTGTATAGCAGAGAAAGAGTAGGAAGGCAGAGGCATGGGGTAAAAAAATCGGAAAGATGCTTAAGTACATAATATTTGGGGAACTATTCACGTTTCAAAATTATAGTCTAATTATCCTAGAACCTTTTTTCACTTTTTGAATACCTTTTTCTCCTATGCTGAGCTGTAAAGCTGCCCATATAAAATACAATCCTGAGTAGTTTGGGGACTTCTTCATCCTCCTAGATGATTTATCAGAGCTAGCTTGGTCCCAGGGGACACATGGACAAAAACCATCCCCCCATTCAGAAATCTTGGAAGGGCGAAGGAGAACAGGGATGAGTGTGGTTGAAGAAGGAGGGTCTCCCTATGCTGACAGCTGCATACTTAGAGCTTTTTCACTTGCTGTCAAACACTTGTGACAATTGAAATATTCACACATAACCAATTTCTTTCCTACTATTTTTCTTTTTTAAATTTACCTTGTATTTATTGACTGATACACAATGTTTTATGTATTTATGAGGTACATGTGATATTTTGTTACATGCTTAGAATGTGTAATGATCAAGTCAGAGTATTTGAGTTATCCACCACTTTGAGTATTTTTCATTTCTATGTGTTGGGAATAATTGAAGCCTTCTCTTCTAAGTATGTTGAAATATACAATACATTGTTGTTAACTATAGTCACTCTACTCTGTTGTCAAACATCAGAACTTATGTCCTTGTGTAACTGTATGGTTGTACCCACTGACTTATTTTTCTTCACTTCCCTACCCCCACCCATCCTCTCCAGCCTCTCATATCTATCATTCTACTCTTAGCTTTATGAAATCAACTTTTTTAGATCCTGCATATGAGTGAGAACATGTAATATTTGTCCTTCTGTGCATTGGTTATTTCACTTCATGCAGTAACCTCCAGTTCCATCCATGTTGCTGCTAGTAAAATGATTTCATTCTTTTTTATAACTAAATAGTATTCCATGCATATATATACCATATTTTCTTTATTCATTCATTCATTGATGGACACTTGGGTTGATTCTACATCTTTGCTATTGTAAATAGTGCTGTGATAAACATGTGAGTGTAGGTATCCCTTTGATGTACTGATTTCTTTTCCTTTGGATAGATACCCAGTAGTGGGATTGGTGAAACAATATAGCAGTTCTATTTTTAGTTTTTGGAGAAATCTCCATATTGTTTTTCATAGTAGTTGTACTAATTAACATTTTCACCAACAGTGTGTAAGAATTCCCCTTTCTCCACACCCTTGCCAGCGTCTATTTTTTTTTTTTATTTTTTTTATTTTTAACAATAGCCATTGTAACTGATGTAAGGTGATACCTCATTGTGTTTTTTCTTGGCATTTCCCTGATGATGTTGAGCATTTTTTCATATATCTGTGCGCTATTTGTGTGTATTTTTCTGAGAATTGTTTATTCATAGCTTTGCCCATTTTTAATAAAATTATTTATTTTTTATTGTTGAGTTTTTTTTATATGTTCTGGACATTAGTTCCTTGTCAGATGAATAGTTTGCAAATTTTTTCTCACATTCAATAGGTTGTCTCTTGACTCTATTGTTTCCTTTGCTGTGAAGAAGTTTATAGTTTAATATAGTCACATGTATCTATTTTTTGTTTTAGTTGTCAGTGCTTTTGAGGTCTCAGCCATAAAATCTTCACATAGGTCATTGTCCTGAAAAGTTTTCCCTATGCTTTCTTCTTGTAGTTTTATACTTTCACTTCTTACATGTAAATCTTTAATCATTTTGAGTTGATTTTTGCATATCATGAGAGATAGGAGTCCAATTTCATTCCTCTGTATATGGACATCCAATATTCCCAGCATCATTTATCAAAGAGAGTGTTCTTTCCCCAGTGTACGTTCCTAATGTCTTTGTCAAAAATCAATTGGCTGTAAATATATGGATTTGTTTCTAGGTTCTCTATTCTGTTCCATTTGTCTGTGTCTATTTTTATATCAATATCATGCTGTTTTGGTTACTGTGGTCTTACAATGAAAATGTATTTTGCATTCAGGTAGTGTAATGCCTCTAGCATTGCCCTGTTTGCTCGGAATTTGACTATTCAAGATGTTTTTTGGTTCCATACAAATTGTAGGATTTTTTTTCTATTTCTGTGAAAAATAGCATTTGTATTTTGGTATACACTGAATTGAATATGTAGACTGCTTTGAGAAGTATGTTCATTTTAATTGTATTAATTCTTCCACTTCATGAGCATGGGATGACATTCCATTTGTGTCCTTTTCAACTTCTTTCATCAGTGTTCTATGTTTTGTACCTTATAGAGATTTTCTACCTCCTTGGTGAAATTGATCCCTTTTTTTGTAGCTATTGTAATGAGATTGCTCTCTTTTCTCAGCTGTTGCATTTCTACAATATAGAAATGCTACTCATTTTTGTATGTTGACATGTTGTTTTGGTATCTTGCAATTTTACTGAAGCAATTCCTGGTCCTGAGGACAAGAAACTTTTCTTGTTGGACAAGGAAGAGGAAAAATAAGAGAAAAAAATTGAACACCAAACTTTTATTCTACCTGGTGGCAGCACTTATAACACAAATACTCCATAATTAAAATAATTTTATTTTTACTATAAAAAAATTAATAATCTTTTCTGAACTGGATTCTTAGAGAATAAAGGTAATATTGGGGGGCGTTGAATATAATGTTTAGTTATCAGCAAATATTCATTATTTTTCTCAATACTGATATTGCTATACTTTGGTGGAGGGAGGAAATATAAGAGTGAAACTCTGGAATATAGAGACTTAGACATGAACACTAATTTTAGATATTTTCCCAAATTTTGAGGTACCTTTTGTGAATTTAAAGAGCCAGAGAGCATAGAGGTAAACAGAATAGGTATGCACTGAGATTTCAACTGAATGCTTAGGTTTCCATTTGGCTTTAGAAATAAAGTATATAGTTTAGTGGCCAATAAGTGTATACAAATGATCCAGTTTATGGGCCACCAGTTTGAAATAATAGGCAAATTTTTACTTTGTTTGTTGTCTTTAAAGACCTACGCTTCCAAAGTAAACATTTTCCTGCCTTGACTCTGCTTCTTTTCTGCCAAACTTTAAAGTCACTCCTCAAAATCCAAGGTTAATTCTGGATAATAGCAGCAAAACATTTTCTGTACAAAAAGTGAAGAGAAATGAAAATTTTAATGGAAAAGACTATCATAATACAAAATATTCTATTTTAGAATAACAATTAGCAAAAAATATATATTAATGATACACACCTTGTGATTGGTGGTTTGCCTATTTAAAAATGGCAAACTCCTCTAATTCTACTGCTAGTAGACTGTTCTTCCCATCTGTGAATACTGATATTTTCCAAATGTCAGTGTAAGGAAACTTATACAGAGAAAACTCTGTGTTGTAGATAGCAGTTTTCCACTAAATGAAAAATTATCTATTTCCCTGTCTCTTAGAATACACCATCTGTATTTGTCAAACTTTCTGAATGTTGCAGGAATCTGGGCTGTGTACCTGCTCAGCTTTGTCCTGATGACTGACAATCAGTGACGTGTGGAGAGGGAAGGAGCTTCTAACTTCTATGAGATTGAGAGTTTTCCAAGTGGGGCATAGGACACAACTCAGTAGAGTTAAATTATCAGTTTTTCAACACAAATGACCCAATTTATGGACTGTCCACACCTCTTTCTTTTCATTTGCATTGACCTTCTGCCTTTGTAGTGCTTTTCCAAACTATATCAGATGGTGAGAGAATCAATAAAAATAAATAAATAAGAAAAATGAGTGCTTGAAGATTTTAGATATGGTGCTTCTAAGCAAATATAATTTTAATTTCTGTGTACAAATGGAAACATATATAGCTCTACGTATGGTTCAATTAGGTATGATAATTTAAATTTATTGAACTTGCAATAACAAAAGTGTAGCTTTAACTCTGAAATGGATGTGAGAGGGAAACGAAAGGGATGGCAAAGCAGAGGAGGTATGGAGGGATAACGTATTTCATTTTTTGAGCAAAGTTTCTTATTGAGTGTTGCTAAAATTCTCCCCTAGGCAAAAAGTAGGTGCTGTGTACTGTAT
This sequence comes from Piliocolobus tephrosceles, assembly GCF_002776525.5. Taxonomy (NCBI): domain Eukaryota; kingdom Metazoa; phylum Chordata; class Mammalia; order Primates; family Cercopithecidae; genus Piliocolobus; species Piliocolobus tephrosceles. The sequence goes on along the minus strand of NC_045436.1, from coordinate 34,507,518 downwards.
CACAGTGGCCCCTTGACTTAGGATGCAGGCCCATAGGCCAATCTTACCAGCATTATGTATATCACAGACGTATCTGTTCAAAGGAAAGGGCCCATATTCCAAGGAATTTGTGAGCCCTAACGTCACAGAACAGGCCCAGTGCCCTTGGCTAATGTGAGTAACAGAACTTTTGCAATGGAAGAAAATTTTATTTTCCAGTGAGCAAACAGAAACCTAGAAAAGGTAAATGTATGGTTCACAGCTCTCCAGTTGCTTCTGTTAGAACTGAGACCTGGTTGCGTCTCCAGAGCTGTTTGTGGATGCTCTCATAGCAAAATTCCAGCTGTCAAATCATATTTAATAACCATGATATGATATTTTAAATCATTTAATAACATAAATATGACATATTTAATATACATATAATGATGTGCTTATTTTACCTCTGGTCTTTCTCTTCCAAACCCATGACTCCATTCTAATAGTGAGAAATAGATCAAACAATATCAGTTAAGGGACATTCTAAAAAATACTTGACCAGTAATCTTCAAAACTGTCAAGGTCACCAAACCAATGAAAGTCTGAAAAACTGTTGTAGCCAAGAGGAGTGTAATGAGTCATGATAACTAAATGCATTATGGCATCCTAGATGGGATTCTGAAGCAGGCATAGGACATCGGATAAACTCTAAGTAAATCTGAATAAAGTATGGATTGTGGTTAAGAATAATGTATCAATATTAGTTCATTAATTGAGACAAATACATTATAATTATGTAACGTGCTAAAAATAGGAGAAGCTGAGTATGGGGTATATGAGAGTTCTCTATCAAACACCAAATGGTGGTGAGGATATGGAGCAACAAGAACGTGCATTCATTGCTAGAGGAAATGAGAAAAAGCTCAGCCACTTTGGAAGAGAGTTGCGTAGTTTCTTACAAAACTAAACATACTCTCACCGTACAATCCAGCAATTGTGCTGCTTAGTATCTACTTAAAGGAGTGCAAACTTACATCCACACAAAACCCTGCACACAGATGGTTATTATTATGAGTAATGAGCAGCTTCATTTGTAATTGCCAGAACTTAGAAGGAACCAAGATGTCGCTTAGTAGGCAAATGGATAAATAAACTTTGGTACATCCAAACAATGGAATATTATTCAGCACTAAAAAGAAATTAGCTATCAAGCTATGAAAATGCAAGAAGGAAACTAAAGTACATATTATTAAGTGAAACAAGACAATCTAAATTGGCTATGTACTGTATAATTCCAACTATATAACATTCTCAAAAAGGCAACACTATAAAGATTTTTAAAATCAGTGGTTTCTAGGACTTAGGAGACAGGGAGAGATGAATAGGTGAAACAGAAGAATTTTAGGGCTCTAAATATACTCTATATTATATTATAATTGTAGATAAATGTTATGCAATTGTCTGAGCCCATAGAATATACAACATCAAAAGTAAACCCCAGTGTAATGTACAGACTCTGAATAATAATTATATGTCAATGTAGGTTTATAAATTGTAACAAATGTACGAATATGGTGGGGGATTTCAATAGGGTGGAGGCTGTACATGTGTGGGGGCAGGTGGTATATGAAATATCTCTATACCTTCCTTTCGGTTTTGCTGTAAACCCAAAACTGCTCTAAAAAATATTTTTTTTGCTTCAAGTCACTATTGAAATCATCTTCATCTATGACAAGTATGTACAACTTAGGCAGGAATTTGAATCATTGCTTGTGAATACAGTTATGATTGCCTATTGGTTTTATAGGAAAATCATAACCAAAGCAAATTTTCCGTTTCTGAAGTTACTACAATCCAGTGTTTATGTGAAATAATGATCTATTGGACCAAGATTCTGGAAATTTTTACTTTTACCTGGTTATAAATTCATGCATTTTAGAGACAATTGCAATGTGAAATAGCAAGATAAAATTTCCAGAAAATAAATGTTTCCATTTGAGCTGATTCATCTTCATAATTTTAACTTTCTAATTAATGGATTCCAATTACTTGCTAACTCTTTTATATGAATCATTTATTGTCTAGTGATGGAAAGATTGCAGATTACTAAAAGGATAAAAATTATAAAATTATATTGAATCAGAGAAAATATATCCTGCTTACTGGTTTATCCTGACCAAAAAAAAAAAAAAAAAAAAGCTCATAATTACATGTTGCTTTAATTAAACATTTTATTTGAGTTAACTCTAAATTCACATGCAGTTGATAAAAAAATAATACAGAGAAATCTCTATACCCTTCAGTTTTTCCCAAGGGTAACATCTTGCATAACTATAGTACAGAATTATCACCAGGAAAATGACAATGCCATCCATTAATCTTATTCAATTTCACTAGTTCTACATGCACTAATTTGTATGTGTTTGTGTGCCTCATTCCATTTTATTTTGTCACAGGTATAGATTCATTTAACAACCATCACCATCAAGACACTTGACAGTTCCATCAGCACAAGACTCCTATGACGGTTACACACTCTTCCATCTGTTCCTTTCCGCCTTTCTCAGTCCCTAGCAGTAACTAATACATTTTCTATGTCTATAATTTTGTCATTTGAAGAATTTTCCACAAATGAAACTTCATAGTATGCATAAGCTTTTGAGAGTAGCTATTTTCAGATAGCATAATCTCCTTGAGATCCATTGAAGCGGTTGTATGTGCCACTTGTTTGTTCTTTTTTGTTGCTGAGTAGTAATCCATAGTGTGAATGTTTTTTAATAATTCACCCACTGAAGTCTATCTAGGTTGTTTCCAGTTGGGAGCTACTATGAATAAAGTTTCTACAAATGTGTGTACCTGAATTTCTGTGAACATAAATTTTCATTTCTTTGGGATAAATGTACAGGGTCAAATTGCTGAGTCATGTGGTAAGTGCAGATTTAGTTTTCTAAGAAATTATAAAACTCTTTTCTAGAGTGTTTATATTACTTTACATTCTCATCAGCAATAAATGAGTGATCTAGTTTCTTTGCATTCTCACCAGCATTTGACATTATCACTATTTTTTGAGCCATTTTAGTAAGCGTATAAGGATGTCTACTAAGTGTGGTTTTAAATGTTCATTTCCCCAATGGCTAATCAGCTTTTCATGTGCTTGTTTACCATGTGTATTTTTTTTTTTCAGAGAAATAACTATTTATGTCTTTTGCCTACTTTCAAACTGGAGTACTTCGTGGTGGTGGTGGTGTTTCATGTTGGATTTTGAGAGTTTTTATAAGTTTTAGATACAAGGCTTTTGTCAGGTGTGTGATTTTCAAATATTTTGACCCCTTATGTAGCTCATGTTTTCTTCCTCCTGACATGATCTTTCACAAAGGATAAGTTGTTATTTTTTTATTTTTATTTTGAAGAGGTCTATTTTATCTTTATTTCCTTTTATGAATCTTTTTTTTTCTTCGGTGTCAAAACTGATACCTTCTCTCCTAGTCCTAAGTCTCAAATATTTTCACTCATTTTTTTCTAAAAGTTTGAATTTGAAGTTTATCTTCTAACTTTAGTTACTTTCTGTAAAGAGTGTACAATTTGGTTGAGGGTCATATTTTTGCCATGGATGTTCAATTGCTTGGGCAATGGATATTGAAAAGACTACACTTCCTTCACTGAATTGTTTTGTACCCTTGTCAAAATTAGTTGAGAATATTTGTATGGGTCTATACATGAGTTCTCTATTCTGTTGCATTGATCTATATGTCTGTCCTTCTGTCCCTCTGCTAACACTAAACTGTCTTGATTCTTGGCATACATGGCTTTTTTTTTTTTTTCAAATCCCTTTTACCTTTATAACAAAGAGAACAATTCATGTCAACCTCTTATCTATCTATATTGGTTGGTTAGGGACAAAAAGGAAGAAATGAATCTTTTAAAATGTAGAGGGTATTTAGCAGAACCTGTTTCCAATTAGAAAAGGATTGAGATTGCTCATGGCTTAGGAAATTATTTCCCTATTGCTTTCTATTTCTTTGATGTTCTTGTTTATCTACAATGTGTTATATTCTCCATTTTATAGATGAGAAAATTAAAGTTCTTTGAGGTTCCCACAGAATATAGTAGGACCAATATCTTGCTTAGAAGCCAATTCAGCCTGGTTCCAAAGTTTGGAATTTTATCCACTATGTTATACTACTTATGACATCTCAGAGTCCAGTGCCTTTCAGACCAACAGCTCTTACATATATATGGGAGATTTTTGAAAGTCTACATCAGTGTCTACTGGTAATGGTACAAAAGAATCATCAGGTGGAAAATAGTCTTATTAATTTAATTATGAAATACTCGTTGAGTACTTATAGACCATGCCCTTGACCTAATGGAGCTTACATTTTGTGGGAGAAGCAAACAAACACATAAGCAAGCAAGTCTCTCTGTATATTTACATTTATGTTTTTATATGTATTCTCCAAATCTCCTACCCACAGTTCTACAATTCAAGAAGTTTTGAAAACCAAAGATTCTTTTATAACTTATTTGTTGGCAAAAACTTGTCTTGAACTGACATAAAGCTATCTATAGACTTTATTTATCCCATTTAAAAGTAATTACTAGTAATGAATTTTATTGTAAATCACTGGCTGAGGCCAAGTGTGTTGGGGGAGGGGGATTACATAATATACAGTAAATGTCCTATATTATCTTTCTATAATTTGGGAGAAAAATGTCTTATTCTGGAAGCACATTTATTCTCAAAGGTTTAGGATAAAGGAATGTAAACTTGTATTATTAAATGCAGGATGAATAGGTGCTACAATGAAAACTAGAGTAATGAAGGAGAATACTGTTTGAGATAAGGCACCAGAGAAGGCCTGTCTGAGGATGTGTCACCTTAGAGAGATGCAGAGGAGAGCTAAGCTATGGAGAAGGAGCATCCCAGGTAAAGAAAAAAAAACAGATGTAATGACACCTAGACAAGAATACCGTGCTCGAGGAGTTAGAAACAACAAAGACACTGAGCCTGGAGTGGAGTGAACATGGTAGAGCACAGTAGGAGGTAGATTTGGACTTTCAGTCCATATCACCTTAGTCAAAGAGCAAAATTATCCACGTGTTTTCCCTTTTGTTCACTGTGAACAAAAAATATCTGAGACAGGTCTCAATCAGTTTAGAAGTTTATTTTGCCAAGGTTAAGGACATGCTTCTGACACATCCTCAGGAGGTCCTGAGACCATGTGCCCAGGGTACTGGTTTTATATGTTTTAGGGAGACACAAGACATTCATCAGTGCATGTAAGATGTACATTGGTTTTGTCCAGAAAGGTGGGAAAACTCAAAGCAAAGGGGATCAGGGGTTCCAGGTCATAGCTGGATTCAAAGATTTTCTCATTTGCAATTGGTTTAAAGAGTTTATTTAAAGACTTAGAATCAATAAAGGGATTGTCTGGGTTAAGATAAGAGACAGTGGAGACCAAGGTTCTTATTATGCAGATGAAGCCTCCAAGTAGCAGGCTTCAGAGGGAATAGATTTTAAAACTTTATTATCAGACTTATTAAGTACCAGACTTTTAGTTAATTCTCCCCTGGATCAGGAAACAGACGTGGAAAGAAAAAGGAATTCTCTTCAGATTTTAGATTTTCCCCTATAAGAGACAGCTTTGCAGGGCCGTTTTCAAAATATGTTGAAAAAATATATACTTTGGGGTAAAACGCTTTTCTTTCCTTCAGGGTCTGCTATTTATCATGTTGGTATCATATTGCTACAAAGAGTCTGCTTTGTCAGTCATAAGGTCTCTGTTTTAATGTTAATGCTGGTCAGATGTAACTGAATTCCAAAGGGAGGAGAGTATAATGAGACATGTATAACTCCCCCGTCCCATCATGGCCTGAACTAATGTTTCAGGTTAAATTTGTAATGCACTTGACCACGAGGAGGACACCATTTAGTTGGTTGGGGAGCTTAGGATTTTATGTTTGGTTTACGTCATAATTGCTTGTATTCTCTTTCAGTCATTTCTCTGTGTCTCATTTATAATCTCTAATATGGTTTGAGGCTTGCAAACACCTTGCTATTATTTTTTAATTCTCTGGCACTCACTTAGCTTGTAAAACATCAAGAAGAGTTCTAAATCTTCCATTAAAAAGGCAGTGATAATACTTACATATTGGTTCATTGAGCTAGAATATATGTAATAACACCTTAATACGTTATTTGAAGGCCTTAAGAAAACAAAGATTATTTTCAAATGCAGTATTATCATATTTTTAATTTAAGAAACATTCTTAAGATAAAATCAAAGTTATTATTCAAAATTATTGAATTGGCCTTTTTTCTTTTCTTCTTATTAAATCATTTTAAAGGCTGCCATCTTAGAAAGACAGATTTTTGCCAGTTCAATTACACTTGCTGGGTACTATTCTGTATCAGTTAACCAGCTGCTTTTCATGGGATGCCCAAGTCCTTACTAAAGATGAAGATCTATAGTCGCTTATTAAGTGAATGCGTATCTGAGAAGGATAAAATGTTATTTGAAACAAAATACAGGTAGATTTAATGTAGAAGGATCAAATTTGATGCTGGAGACAGAATAATCTATTGACCACAAAGTCTAATCCTCTCTGATATGTCTATAGTTTCTTTATTCTAATGCCAATGTGAGGATCTTCTTCTATCCCAATGTCATGTGTATTTGACCCAGCCTGGAGGTATTAATATTGCTTTAATGTGAAAAGAAATAAGTAAATAAATAATTACTTCTCTGGTGCTGACACCATCTAACTATAGTAAATTATAAATCCACATCCCTCTGTGACCATCCTGCACCCCCAGTGTTTCCTCAAATTACTTCCAGAACTTTTCAGAGAAGCCTCACATATAGTTGCAAGTCCTTTCAGCCTCCACTGTCTACTGAGTTCTATAGCGCCTGCAAAGCTGGGCTTTGTTGCAGTTTTATCCTTTGAGGGCTCTAAGTTCTATTCAAAGGAATGGCCTCAGTAAGCTATAGCTGAATCCACTGCTGGAGGTGGTATCTCCTGCTATGAATAACCCAAGTGCTGACACTCCTGTGCGATGGTGAGCCCATTCTTTCTTGCTATATTTACACATGACCTGTGAAAATGCCTCTTTGAACATCCAACATCTCACAGAGACTTTATGAGTTAACATATTTTTAAGTTTAACTTTGTCACACAGACATTTCTTTCTCTTTTTGACAGAACTCATAGGATTAAAAAAAAACTGAGTGTATTAATTTGCAAGGGTTGTCATCACAAAGTATCACAAACTGACTACTTTAAAAAATAGAAATTTGTTTGCAGTTCTGGAGGGTATTAGTCCAAGACCAAGGTGTCAGCAAAGTCAGTTCCTTCTAAAGCCTCTGTCCTCGGCTTGTAGAAAGTCTGTCTTCATGTTTACATGAAGTGCTCTCTCTGTGTGTCTGTGTCTCCTCATAAAAAAAACAGTCATACCAGATTAGGGCCCACCCTAATAACCTCATTTGACCTTGAAGGGGTTAACAGCTCACCAGAGTGATATGAAGATTGCTGTAACTTAAGAATGTCTAAACAATTAGCAGCCACATAAAGAAACATCATCTAAACTTAGCAGAGACACCCCAAATACAGCTGCCATTGACCCCCTCCAAAGTAGTTTCCTATTTGAGGGCTAGAATGGTTAATTCTACGTGGCAATTTCACGGGGCCAAGAGGTGCCCAGATTAAACATTGTTTCTTGGTACGTCTATGAGGGTGTTTCCAGGTGACATTAGTATTTGAATCAGTGGTCTCAGTCGACAGACCTCCCTAAGGTGGGAAAGCATCATCCAATTTATCGAGGAAGGCAGAGGAAGGAAGAATTTGACCCCTTCGCTTCCTACCACATACTTGATCTGGGACATCAGTCTTCTCTTACCCTTGGACCAGGATTTACACCATTGGTTTCCCTGGTCTCAGACCTTCAGACTTGGACTGAAATTACACTGACAACTTTCCTACTACGTGGGCCAATTATCTCATAATAAATCTCTTCATATATGTATATATTATATATACATATAGATATGTATATGTAATTGTTAATAATATATCAATATATATTTTTGGTTCTGTTTCTCTGGAGAATCCTGATACAGGAGAATACTGGACCTTGGCAGCAGGAAGTATAAATTACACTGTTGTAAAACCCCCCTCCACTTCAGGCTGAGATTTCAGCCTGGAAGAACACTGCCATTTCTATTTGCATCATAAAGCTCAACAGGACTTTCCATATTTCCCCACTGAAACCCAAGATACTGGCCACAGCTGCTTACCCTCCTTTTGTTTAGCTATTATATAGACCTATACCTCTAGCTATTCACTGAGTCACTCATTACTGTGTGTTCCTATATATGTATGAACTAAACCTGTCTTTTCTCCTCTTAGTATGTCTGTTAATTCACAGGTTCTGATCATCTGAACTTAGGTTGACAGAAAGATTTTTCTTCCAGTAACCTTAACTACCTCTTTAAAGGCCTAATCTCTAAATATATGTTCACATTCTGAAGGTACTATGGGTTAGGATTTTAGTATAGATATTTGGGGACACTATTTAACCCAAAACACTGAGCTATAAATTTCTCCAAATCACCCCTTCTCTCTGATATTAGGAAATCAGTCTTAGAGCTTATGTGTCTCATTTCTTTACTCAGAAGTTCTCAAACAATTATGTCAAGCATCCCTTGAAGAAACTAACCTGCTTGCCCACTGGATATGTCTAGGTGTGTCTGATCCTAGTAGTGAAGGTCAGCAGAATGGAAATTCAAGCTGGGATGTATACTGTGTTCTCTAAACTACCTAATATAAACCAAATATGTAAAGTGTGGAGTTGAGAAAATATTCTCAAATGGTCAATAATTTAGAGCAACATTCCCTATTTTGCTTCAAGTATCCACATAGAGACACCCAAAAAATGAGTCTAGGTGATTATCCTGGGCTCTGAACATTAGTTGATGAACAACTGAAGAGAAATAGAAGATCCCACAAATAGGTGTTAAGAGAGGACTATGACATTGCTAACACAGCTGAATCTAGAATAAAAATTAATCAGTTCATGTTCTGCAAGCAGCAGTAGTTCTAGAAGCCTTGACCCTGGTTACCTCACAAAGCGACCAACTTACAGATAAAGTGCTGATGGGATTTTCAAACACAAAAGGTTTGGGGAGAATTCACCAGAGACTGTTTTTCTTAATGAGTCCATTCCTTGCCCAGACCACCTCCCTCACTGTGCTGATGCAATAAGGTGTATTCCTTGGCATCTGATAATTGTCATTAAGTCAGTCTTTTGGGGAGCCATTTATGATAGCTCACAACAAATTTGAGTATTATGTGCTTTTCATGTAGATGCATTTCTTAAATGGAAAAAAGTCTCAAATGAGCATTGATGGGTTTATTTAAAGCACATTAATTTGGCTATTGACCTTATGAGGCAGTATTTTTCAACTCTCACATTTATTTTAAAACCTAAAAGCTGTATGTGTTAGTACATTCTTGCATTGCTCTAAGGAAATACCTCAGACTGGGTAATTTATTGGAAAAAAAAAAAACACAGGTTTAATTGGCTCACAGGTTCTGCAGGCTGTACAGAAAGCATGGTGGGGAAGGCCTCAGGAAACTTACAATTATGACAGAAGGCAAAGAAGAAGTAGGCACATCTTACATGGCCAGGGCAGGAGGAAGTGGGTGGGAGTGGGGGTGATACCAGACACTTTTAAAGAATCGATCTCATGAAACTCTATCACAAGAACAGCACCAAAAGGGGAAGTCAGGGACACAGATCCAAACCATATCATTCTGCCCCAGCCCCTCCCAAATCTTGTATTCTTCTCACATTGCAAATTGCAATCATGCCTTCCCAGCAATCCCTCAAAGTCTTAACTCATTCCAGCTTTAACTGAAAAGTTAAAAGTCCAAAGTCTCATCTGAGACAATACAAGTACCTTCCCCCTATGAGCCTATAAAATCAAAAACAAGTTAGTTATTTCTAAAATACAATGAGGATACAAGCACTGGGTAAACCCAGCAGTTCTAAATGGGAGAAATTGCCCAAAACAAAGGGACAACAGGCCCTGTGCAAGTTCCAAACCCAGCAGGGAAGTTACTAAATCTTAAAACTTCAAAATAATTTTTATTGACTCCATATCCCATATCCTGAGCAGGCTTGCACAAGGGGTGGGCTCTCAAAATCTTGGGCAGCTCTGCCCCTGTGACTTTGCAAGGTTCAGCCTCCACAGGTGATCTCAAGGGTTGGTGTTAAGTGCCTAAGACTCATTCAGGTGCAGGGTGAGAGCTGCCAGTGGATCTCCCATTCTGAGGCCTGGAGGATAGTAGTCCTCTTCTCACAACTCCACTAGGCAGTGCCCAAGTGGGGGCTTTGTGTGGGGGTGCCAATCTCACATTTCCCATCTTCACTGTTCTAGTAGAGGTTATCTATCAGGGCTCCATCCCTAAAGCAGACTTCTGCCTGGATATCCAGGTATTTTCATATGTCCTCTGAAATCTAGGCAGAGGCTCCCAAGCCTCAACTTTTGCACTCTAAGCACCTGCAGGCTTAATATCACATGGAAACTGCCAAGACTTACAGGTTGCATCCTCTGAAGGAGCAGCCCAAGCGATATCTGGGGACCTTTTAGCCATGGCTGGAGCTGGAGCAGCTGGAATGCAGGGAGTAGTGTCCTAAGGCTCAAGGCAGCAGGGACTAGGTCCTGAGCTGTGAAACCATTCTTTCCTCCTAGGCCTCTGGCTCTGTGATGGGATGGGCTGCCTCCAGGGTCTCTGAAATGCCTTGGAGGCCTTCTTCTCATTGTCTTGGCTATCAGCATTTGATGACTCCTTACTTATGCAAATTTCTGCAGCCTGCTTGAATTCCTCCTGAGAAAATGGGTTTTTCTTTTCTAACACATGGCCAGCCTACAAATTTTCCAGGCTTTTATGTTCTGCTTCCCTTTTAAATATAATTTCCAGTCTCAAGTCATTTATACATGAGCATAGGTTGTTAGAAGTAGCCAGGGCACATCTTGAATGCTTTGCTGCTTAGAAATTTCTCCCACCAGATACCCTAAATCATCACTCTCAAGTTCAAAGTTCCACAGATCTGTAGAATAGGGGCACAGTAAAGCCAGGCTCTTTATTAATGCATTAGAAAAGTGACCTTTGCATCAGTTGCCAGTAAGTTCCTCATTCCATCTGAGACCTCACCAGCCTGGAGTTCAATGTGCATTTTGGTCAAAACCATTCAACAAGTCTCTAGGAAGTTCTAAACTTTTCCTCATCTCCCTGTCTTCCTCTGAGTCCTCCACACTCTTCCAACCTCTTCCCGTTACCCAGTTCCAAAGCCACTTCCACATTTGCAGTTATCTTTGTAGCAGTGCCCCACTCTTGTTACTAATATTGTGTATCAGTCTGTTCTCACATTGCTATAAGGAAATACCTGAAACTGGGTAATTTATAAAGAAAAGAGGCTTAATTGACTCATGATTCTGCAGGTTGTACAAAAAGCATAGCTGTGGAGGCCTCAGGAAACTTACAATTATAGTGAAAGGTGAAGGGGAAGCAGGCATATCTTAAATGGCCAGAGCAGGAGTAAGGCAGGGGAGGTGCCACAAACTTTTAAACAACCAGATCAGAACAGCACCAAAAAGGGAAGTCTGCCCTCATGATCCATACACCTCCCACTAGTCCCCACCTCCAACATTGGGGATCACAATTCAACATGAGATTTGGTGAGGAACACAAATCTAAAGCATATCACTGTACCCAGCCATCTTCTCAGCCTTGTGCCACCCTGTTAGTTAATATGCCATAAGAAGTCATAGAAGAATTTTCATATTTCCTAATGACATTTAACTATACTATCCATACTGCCAACAGTGAAAAGGTTTTTGATGATAATGAGAAAGTACAAACAAATTATTCTTTTCCATTTAAAGCAATTCTTTGTATACTCATAAACTCGCTTACTTGAGGCTTTGGTTTACATGGTTCTGTGCTAGCAAGCAGAGATGGTTTAAATTATACTTCTTCAATAAGTCATCTACACTCTTGAAAGTTTTAATATAGAATGTCTAATGCTATACTGTAGATGGTTGTTAATTTGTGTCTCTTCATAAATAATGTGAAAGTAACTTTGGAAAGAGAGTACTATAAGAAACCGATTTAAGGAACAGTATGAATTTCTTTATTACAAATATTTAGATATTCTGAAGAGTATATTAGGTTCCCATATGTTTATATGAGAACAAGACCCAGGTCCATTTCTTTTATTATTCTTATCTTTTTGTTTGCCAAAGGTGCATGACAAATAATAAAGGTTTAAGAATCAATTGTGAATGATGAATTAAGATAATATGACATACTTGAACATGGGATCAAGGAGATGGCCAAGTTAATACTTGTCACAATGCTCAGCCTTATGATAGGCCCTGTGCAGGACACAGAAGATGTCCAAAGTGTGGTCTCTATTCATGCAGACTTCTAAAGGTCTATGATTTAATATCCAAATATTTTAATTCATTTGCTAATCATTAAACAGTTAATATAGGCAATGAAAAAATTGTAACAACAAGAGTAAGAAGGAAAAGAATCAGCCAGGTATTTATTGAACACTTCACACATGCCAGTCATTGTTCTAAGCCATTAATTTGTCTTATTATTTGCAATGATCCTGAGGTAAGTATCATTATTGTTCCCATCTTAGAGATGTGTAAAATAGAGTAGTTTTTCTCCTCAAGATGTATGGAATAAAATGTAACAAGTTCAAAGTAGAAGGTATTATTTTATCAAAATCTACGAATTATATTAGTTTCATAATATAGTATTACCAATATAGTATTACCAATTACATTAACAACTTTGCCAAGTTTTTTGTTGTTGTTGTTTTGTTTTTGTTTTGTTTTGTTGTTTTTTTTTGAGACAGTCTTACTCTGTTGCCCAGGCTGGAGTGCCATGGTGCAATCTCAGCTCACTGTGACCTCCACCTCCCAGGTTCAAGTGATTCTCCTGCCTCAGCCTCCCAAGTAGCTGGGATTACAAGTGCCCACCACAACATCTGGCTAATTTTCATGTTTTTAATAGAGACACAGTATTTTTAGTTTCACCATATTGGCCAGACTGGTCTCAAACTCCTGACCTCAAATTATCTGCCTGCCTTGGCTTCCCAAAGTGCTGGGATTACAGGCTTGAGCCACTGCACCTGGCCCAACCTTGCCAGTTTTTAAACAAATATTTCTAATATAGAAAAACACTTTGTAACTATCTAAGATTCCGATAGACATCTTATTTACAGTGCACAAAATTTTACAAAATTATTAACATTCACAGAAAAAAAAAAAAACAAATACAGAAAATCTAAAACTATTACCATGTGTAGAACTAATGGAATCAAAATTAATTTCTATGTATGAGAACAGAAAAAAATGCAGCATACAATGAAGAATATGTTTATCCTAAGAATACTATGAAATTCTTTCAAATATAATATTGTAATGAAGAGATGCCTTTTTAGTCTCCTACTGATAATTAATTTTCAGTTAATATAATATTTACTTTTACACACCCTGGAGCCACAACTTAATTCACATATCAAATCCAATTGTGAAATTCTAAACATTGAGAAAGAATCTTTAATTTTGTTAAAACTGAAAGAAAATGTGAAAAAATATTTCTAGCACCACCATAATCTTGATAAAATAACCTTAAAAAAGTTGAAAACACAAAAATATTAGATTCTATTCCCAGTAAAATCAATGCTAGTAATTGTTTTTTCATTCAGGTATCCATTTAACAAATGATTATTTAGTGCTTACTATGTGTTAGACATGCAGCTAGGCATGTTTTAGTGAAAATTGATAGGAATTCAATTTCTAATTATGTGAATAAGAACAATCAGAAAGTACAGAATTTTTAAATGACTTGAGATTAAAATCTTTATTTCTTAATTTATTCATTTTTTGTGTGCTCACTTAACAAAGATACATTTTAAAATATAAAGTGACTTTCTTGCCATTAAAATGATTAAAATCATGGCAAGAAGAAATTTTATCCAGCCTTGCATACAGCGTTGAAGACTCAGTCTATGATGATTTAGATACACCACACTGCCCTAGTAAATGTAATGAAGTCATTAATTACATTGTGTAAAGCATCTAGAAGATAAAGCTCAGCATCACTAGTCATAAAGGAAATAAAATTGATAACAATAGTTATCTTAACCTGCCAAATGCTAGAGAATTAGAAATGTTGGAACAACTAAGAATATGAAGACACAGGCATGGTAATAAAAAGTGCTGGTAGGCATACAATCTACTTACTAGATTTTTTTTTTTTTTTTTCAACAAGTAGTCATGTGACAAATTCTGGCCAATAAGATATAAACAGAAGTATTGTATATGACTTCCAGGAAAATTCTGACATCTTGTATTATTAGTGTTAGTAACCATTTAAGATATCAAAAGAGGTTTTGAAGAATAAATAGAAATAAATAAATAAGAAAATAAAATAGTTTAAAGTACAGAATTTTCTGTATTACAAATAGCTGGAGAATCAAAAATATTTATATTTGCTTATATAAGACAAAAATGAAGTATGTGCATTTTCTGTGCTGTTTCCTTTGTTAAATAATATAAATGTTCTCCAATAGCATTGAGTTTATAATGACTAATATGAAATGATGGAACACTCCAACACCGATATTTGATGGATACAATCTCAAGTCTACCTGCTGGGAATACAGGACCTATGCAAAGAGTTCTCAGCCCCTCACTGCCTAAGAACAATGGGAACAGGGCAAGGAAATTCTATGAGTTGCTTGAGGTTCAAATTACAGCAAAACTTACTTCAAGTGGTTTAAGCAGTAAGAACACATGCTATTTTGTATAACAAAAAACCTGGAGGTAGATGGTTCCAACGTAGGTTAAATTAATAGCCCAAAAAGTCAAAAGTTCTAGCTCAAAGTTTTGTGATCCTCTGAGCTTTTTCTTCATGCTCTGAAGATGACTGCAGCTTCTCTGATCATCAGGGCCTCACATAATAATCTCCAAAGGCAGAAACAGAAACACTGTCTCAGGAAGCCTCACAATGCTTCCCTTTAAATTCCTCTAGGCAAGATGCCCTTGCCTGAACTAATCACTGGCAAGTAAAGTGAATTGTCTTGATTGGCTTAAGCCATATTGTACGCCAGCTTGGAGACCAAAGAGGGGCCCAAAAAGATTGTGGATGCTGAATATCTATTAAAAATCACTTTGGTTTGATAATAAGATAAAGACAGAAAATACAGCTGTGGAATTGGCAAATACATGGTCTTTCACACTAAATGCTGATATAAAGAGTAGAAATAGGCTCACTAAAATTTCTCCCAAGTCCATGTAAATATTTTGTATACAAATTGTTTTTAAAAAGGATTATGAATTTTTTCTATGACAGAATAGAAATACAAAAAGATAAGGACTAAATGTATGTATTTCACAGTTAACATTAATAAATCATCATATACTATAAAACGTATTGGAACATGATAAAAATTTTAAAACCAACAATTATAAGAGTATTGACAATTTTAATGATACTCATTTATGTAATGGAAAGCAAAATTGCAAAGCCATTTTAGATAGACTTTTTGTGAACTGCTGCAATAAACATGTATCTTCTATGAATGTTAATGCTATCATTTCTTTTTCTGGAAAGGACAAATAATTCATGCAAAATGTTCAGCTAAGTAACATTTTATGGATGCTGTTTCTGCCAGAGCCTAAGTCTGTCTCTCTGGGAGAAAGTAAAGATGTCTGGAAATGCGATGAGGTGCACCAGGCTCAGCCCACCTCGGTGCTCAGTTTCAACAGAGGGACTGGTGGTAGGAACAATTGCTCTAAGTTTTCAACAATAATAAAACTCAGGTAATGTACAAGAACATTTAAAGACCAACATGTTGAAAAACATATGAAGGCTTTTGAATCAGTTATTAAGAATATAAAGTAGTGTATGATTTTATGAGGATTCACTTGAAAGATGTGTTTAATTCATTGCCTCTCATATCTAAAGATATCTTAGTAATAATCTATTCAGTCTCTTCAATGTACTAATGAATACATGGAGGACCGGAAATATCAAAGATTTATCAAGACCACATAGTTAATGGGTAGAAGAATCAAGAAAAAAACCCAGGTGTTGTGATTACTAGTTCATGTTTTCCTACTTGGGTCTGTTATTCCAATCATTTTAATAATCTTACTGCTTTTCATTAACAATGCAAAAATTAAAGATAACAAAATATAAACAGTATTGCATTAAAAATGAAACACTCTTCACCTAGTTGTTTATAACAGCTTCATTTATAATTGCCAAAACTTGAAAGTAAACAAGATGTCCTTTGGTAAGTGAATGAAAAAGTAAACTATGGTATATCCAAGCAATGAATTATTATTCATTACTAAAAATAAGTGAGCTATCAAACCATTGAAAATACATGAAGGAAACTTAAATGAACACTATCAAGTTACTGAAGCCAATCTGAAAAGACTACAAAAACTATACGATTCCAACTATATGAGATTCTTGAAAAGACAAAACTGTGGAGTTAGCAAAGAGATCTGTGGTTGCCAGGGGTTAGGGGGCAAAGAGAGATGAACAGGAGGAGCAAAAAAGATTTTGGAGCAGTAAAAATACTCTGTATGATACTACAGTGGTGGATAATGTCATTATAGATTTGTCCAAACCCAAAGAATGTACAACACCAACAGTGTACCCTAATGTATCCTATGGACTCTGAGTGATAATGATGTGCCAGTGTAGGTTCATCAGTTATAGCAAATGTATCATTCTGGTGGGGGATGTTGATAATGGGGGAGGATGTGTACGTGTGGGGGCAGAGCTATATGAAAAACATCTGTATCTCCAATTTTGCTGTGAGCCTAAAACTGTTCTAAAAGAAAAAGTTTTAGGAAAAAAAAAAAGCATTCTTTATTTTCAAAGAAAAGCAACCATAAATAATGTTGGAAAAATGAAAAATTATATTTTAGGTAGGTACTGTGTCTGAGACAGATTAATATTTTCATGAATGTTTATTAACAGTGACATTTTATTTTTAAAACTTAAATTTTTATTTTTAAATAAAAAGTATGATGTTATTAACAAAATTATAAATTATTAATTTAAAACATTTTTAAATTTTTAAAATTAATTTTTTGTGTTTTTAAATTAAATTGTATTAATCAAAAACTATTTGTACATATTAAATAAAATTGAACATATGAATATCTATCATAAATCTCACAATTCAATAAGACTCCCCTTTTTGTTAATAACAGTAGTATGGTTATCACTTAATGAGTTCCAGCCAAATGCCATGTTCTTCATATATACTAAAGTTATATCATTAGTATATTTACTTCACCTCCAGTCAAATTTTAGCTAAGACTAAATGACATCATGTTCCAGGAACTTTCCTAAGTACTTTACATATATTTACTTAATCCTCTCAATTTCTTGTGAGGTTGGTATTATTAGTATCCCTATGAATATTAATGATTACAGGGTGGTCTTAGTAGCACCAAGCCTCATATCCTCTCAGAAAAAGTGCAAAGCATGGAAGAAAGGAGAAGCTTCTTGTGAGAAATTCCTGGAAGTCTTCTCTTCAGCTCCTATGAGCTAGCAGTGGAGCTGGTGTAAGGAGAGTTGAGAAAGCAAGGGTGTGGGAGGCGGGCTCTGCCAATAAGGAAGGGGGAGAAGAGGAACACCCATAGGGCAAGTACAACTAGATCAGTAGCTATTGCTTCATAACAAACCACTCCTAAAACAGTTATTTAAAACCATCCATTATTTCTAAAGGTGCCATAGGTCACCTGACCTGGGTCAGGTTCTGGTATCTTGGCTGGGATCACTAGCTCATTTGTATTCCAATGCTGGATCAGTTTTTGTAAACCTAGTAGAGAACTACTGGTAGTCCTGGATCAGTCTCCTTTGGAGCATTTCTCTTTATTCTTCTTTTTCCATTTTCATCCTTTGGTGGTAGAGCCAGATATTGAGGGCACTATGTCGCTATGAGGTTCAGAATCCTGACTACCTCACAGTAGCAATTCTGGGTGAAGTACATGTTAAAGAGGAAGCACATCTTTAGTTTCCAGTAACTGGCATTTGGTTATGGGGTGGCTGTTTTTCTACGTGGAACAAGCAGGATCCCAGTTCAAGTTTCTGCTGCATATCTAATAATCTTGAGGTGTTTATGAAGGACTCCTTTGAAAGTTCTCTACTGAGTTTTTCTTAAGGAATTGGAATATGTAAGTAAATTACTGTCCAGAATGGAGGAATACTACACTAATCACAATGAATAGACAGTGGATTTCTTATGAAATTCATATCATTTGAAGGAAAAATTAGGTTGATAAGTCTACCACATAATGTATTTACTTATGGAATTTTTACTCACTTCTTCAGTCCATTGTATCTGCCATGCTTTAGAACATGGTCATGGCTCTTATTAGGGTTATCCTCATCTTTATTCCTGAGCAGTCTCCACCTTATATCAATAGTCTCCAAAACTATTGATATAGTTTTGATTAAGTTTTACCACTGATACGGCTCCGATGAGTGGAGGAACACCAGGACTCTTGTTTCGTGTGAATTAGATAAAACAACACGGACACACGTGGAGTGGTTTCAAGGAGCAGAGAATTCACTAGGCAAGAAAGAAAAGAGAGGGCAGAAGGAAGAGGCTAGCCTTACATAGACAGAAGGTAGGGGGCTCCAAAGTTGAAAGAGGAAACCCCAAGTGCCACAGATACCAGCCAGTAGGCTGGAGAAGGTGGTGTTTGATTTGCGTAGAGCTCAGGCAATTAGTTTGACTGGGCATGTCATTTATGAAGCCAGTGGGAAAAGTTGGCCCTCCCACCCCAGACTTTTAATATGCAAATCTAGGGCGCCATGATATTCTACAAACGGGGGGGGGGGGGGGGGATGTGGAGGCAGCCATGTTGCCCAGAATATGTGGGGCAGGGCAAGGGCAAGAAGGCAAAGGGAATGGCCATGTTTGGGTGGACCCGGTTTCTAATGGCCTGCATTTGCTCATCAAAGGTTGCTGGCCTGGCTCTAGAGCTGCTTTAAAAACGAAAACTTTCAAGGACCCATTTTCCTCTCTACCTGCCTAAAATAATTACTTAACTCCTACCACACCACTAGGCATGGAAATAATTTGGAGGTGGAGACATTGGCAAATTCGAATACATTCAGTTAACTTCCCTTCCTTGTAGATATGAGATAACTTACCCTTGAAAAGTGAAGAAAAGTGACTTGTCTGAGATTGAACAGCCAAACAAACATTGAGAGTCCAATCCCTTTGGACCTGTTTTCTCACCTATAAAATAGGTGAGAGCATATCCTAGGAACATCCTGTCTTTGGCAAACAGTACAAAAGGAGAATTTGATAAACAAACACATTTATCTTCATGAATATCTGATCTTACTGGTATTTACACTCTGGACATATACTTCAGTCTGGGGAGAAGAGAAGGACACTGTAGAGATAATCTAACAGGAAAGAGCAAGTAAAAGTCTTATAACTTGCATGAGTTAATTTTTATCAAGAGTGAAGAAATGATTTATGTCAGGACAGGTGGGGATAGTGAGGATATTGCAGCCACGAGAAGCTTGCTCTTGGATATATGCTGTTCTGATTGGAAATTGTATTTTCTCCATGTAGTAGCCATCCCTAGTAACTGCTTACCTACTTACGACTTTTAGTGAACAGAACCTGATTAAAATATACCCTCCTATATAGCCTCATATTATCTTTGTAATAAACTGCCATGGAAAACTACTCAGAAGATAGTTAATGTATTTTAAAGATAATAAGTATTTGGAAATCTGGATGAAGTTTTAGTTTTAAATGTAATATCTTCTGAGAAAAAGACAACTGATTCTTGGTCATCGTTTCAGTGATCTGAAAGAATCAATGCTCTTGTATTCAGGCGACAGGAGGCAAATTGTGAATCCAAATGATAGACTATAAAAACAAGCAAGGACCTTAGAAATTATCCAGGCTCAAACCCCTGCTTTTAATGATAAGAAATTAGGCTCAGAGAAGAACATAATATACAGGAATAATTTCACAGATTGCTGTTTGCTTCTTTTTCGTTTATTAACCTATTCAATACTTGCTGTGTCTCAGCATTGTTGGGTGACAGAGATATAATCATAAATAAAACCCCAGAATAGCACAAAAGCATGTTCACAATGCCTTCCTGACTTCTTCCAGGCTTATATTCCCCCATTCCCCAGGCTCTCAGCCTCACTGAAAACCTCAGACACATCCTGTTCTTTCCAACCTCTCTGTCTTTGTTCAGGTTTCTGGTCCTTTAAAAATAGTTGATTATAATCGCTAATACAAGTACATGGTAGAAAAATCCCAGAGGTATAAAAGGACAAATAAAATGAAAATCACATCTCTCTTTTGTCTGTGTTTCCTAGTCACTCACTTCCCCTTCCCAGAGATAATCACTGTTTCTAATTGTGTATTGTCATGGAGTTAGTTAATGGATATGTAAATATATATGTATATATAATTGGTAGTCTTTTTTTTCTCACCAAATGTTAACGTGTTCTACATGCTGTTCAGTACCTTATATTTTTGAGCTTAAATGTGTGTGTTCTCTTCTAAATTTGATAGTAATATTTTTAGATTAATAAGGTCTCTCTTCACCTGGGCTTTGGTATACTCAGATGATTTTTAACTCAAGCTGGGTCCTCTCTTAAATTATATTCTTTAAATTATATATAAATTATATTCTTTAATTCAATTTAAGTCAATTACTTTAAATCTTTAATTCAACTACTAATTCAATATATTCAATTAATTCATTTTGTCCTTCGATGTCTTCAGAGCCTGTTTACCTGCAATCTGTAACCTGATTTCATGCCACTGTCCAATTCACACCTTCATGTCACTCAGCCTGTTTCCTCATTTCCCCTTAAATGCTGATGCATATTCCTGCTTCTGAGACTCTGCTAGTTGTGTTTCTCACAGCATTCCCTTCTTCTCCCTCAGTACTACATTCTTTGAGACTTAATCCTCACCTCCTCCATGAAGCCTTCACAGCTGTTCCACCCACATTTGTCTCTTCCTCTTTCATATTCCAGTTCCATTTTGATAAAATCACATACTATCCTTTATTTCAACTCAGTGGGACTCAGCCATTACTCAGAGTGTTATAAGCTATATTTTTCTGGCAAGTTAATGTTTACAGAAATCATGTAGCCTCTTTGGACCTGTTTTTCTCACCTATAAATTGAGAAAAGCAGTATGATGTACAGCAAGTTCATGGAATTTGGAGTCTGCTAGACTAGGGTTGTATTCCAAAGTTTGCATCATATTCCATCCCTTAGGCCTATTAGAAAATTGCTCTAAACTCTGTTTTTTAAAATCTTCAAAATGTAAGTAACTCCTTACTCAGCACTGTTGGAGGATCTAATAGAATAATTGATGCTCTTGACACACAATAAATGCCACTTTTTGCATGTATAGCATTTAGTCAAGTGATACAAATGTCGATGTCACCAATATTTTACTGATATGTACTCAAGACATTGTATTGGGCACTAAGGTATTAAGATTTACATGCTTAGTACCAGGACCTGGAACATGGAAGGTACCCAGAAAATGCTGATTCAACTCCTGGATAAGAAAAAGTCCCTCAAATGCAGGATCCAATATGTTAGAACATGGACATGTGCATTTGTTTTTTTAAAAAGTCTATAAAATTAAAAACTTCTAAACTTATCACTCAGGATTGCCTTAAAGTTTAACATTGTATTTTGAGGAAATTATGAACCTCAATATAGAAATACAAAGCATTCAAAATATATAAATAATAATTGTTCTTATCTTATGTAGATGTAAATCAATCTCTAAGGTTTTTAGGACAAGTTACATAAGAGTCCAAAACAATTGCCAAGGTCCTGGGTAGGGAATGTGGTTCTCATATTCAAAGAACATAAAAAAGACTAGTGTCACTGGGGCAACTTAAGTGAGATATGAAATGAAATTAAAGAGGATTGTGGCCCTGTCTTCCAGTTTCTACGGGAATTAGGAGTCTAATTTCAGGAATAGCTTATTCCAAGTTGTAACTATCTCCTATCTTGAAGATAGGATAAAATTTACTTTTTCTTTCGGTAAGGCTGGTTAGCAAACACAGGTGGCCAATGATCCTCTCCTGACACAGCTTTTATACACTTTCGAGCTCTTTGTTTTAGAGAAGTGGAACACCAGGCCTTTCTCCTCTATTGCAATAGCATTGAATAAAGTCTTTCTTACCTATGTAACTTTGTATAGTGTCACTTTTTCTTTGACACAGTGATGATGGTAAGAAGTGGTGGGATCACTGGATATATTTTGAAGGCAGGATTTTCTAATAAATTAGATGTACACTGTGAGAAAAACAGAAGACTCAAGAATGATGTCAGTCCAGGTGCAGTGGCTCATGCCTGTAATCCCAGCCCTTTGGGAGGCTGAGGTGGGCAGATCACTTTAGGCCAGGAGTTCAAGACCAGCA
The DNA here is from genome assembly GCF_002776525.5 of Piliocolobus tephrosceles. Lineage (NCBI taxonomy): Eukaryota > Metazoa > Chordata > Mammalia > Primates > Cercopithecidae > Piliocolobus > Piliocolobus tephrosceles. The sequence continues at coordinate 34,485,007 of NC_045436.1, read as the reverse complement.
TGGCCAACATGGCCAAACCCCATCTCTACTAAAAATATAAAAAATTAGCCAGTCGTGGTGGCATGAACCTGTAGTCCCAGCTACTTGGGAGACTAATGTGGGAGAATTACTTGAGCTAATGAATGAGCTGAGATCGCGCCACTGCATTCCATTCTGGGCAATGGAGTGAGAACCTGTCTCAAAAGAAAAAAAAAAAAGAATGCTGTCAAAGGAGTCCATGAACAAATGGATAAATAGAGTTGTCATTGACTGAATGGAGAACACTGTGGTTATGGAATATGGGTGTGGCGGGTTGGGAAGTTCTGTTTTGAATATGTTGAGTTTGAGATGTCTTTTAGACTATATGGTAGGCATTTAAATATCGAATGTATGAATTTGGAGTTAAGAAGGTTGGTCAGAACTAAATATATAATTGTGGGTGTTGTTATGGTTTGAATGTCCATCCCCTCCAAACTCATGTTGAAACTTAATTCCCTATGTGGCAATATTGAGAGGTGGGACTTTTAAGAGGTAATTGGGTCATGAGGGCAGAGCCCTCCTGAATAAATGAATCTATACATGGATTAATAGATTAATGAGTTATCACAAGATTGGGACTGGTGCCTTTATAAGCAGAGGGAGGAGAGACCTCAGTTAGCACACTCGGTCCCCTCACCATGTAATGCTCTGCACGTCCTTGGGACTGTGCAGAGAGTCCTCACCAGCAAGAAGGTTCTCACCAGATGTGGGCTCTCAACCCTGAACTTCTCAGTCTCCATAACTGTTAAAAATCAATTGCTTCATATATATATCATTATACATATATAATGATATATAATGATATATATATAGCAATTGATATATGTGTGTGTGTGTGTGTAAATTGCCCAGTTTCAGGTATTCTATTATAACCAACAGAAAACAGACTAGGACAGGCATCTTGAAAATACAAAACATGTATCAAACCAATGCCTGGGTATAAAGAGTGTGGCTAGAGAGGAGAAGACTAAGGATTGAACCCTGAGCCACTACATCAGTGAGACAAGAAAACTTCCAAAGAGACTGAGAAGGCATGGCTTCGGGGTCAGAAAATCCAAGAGTGCTGCCTTGGAAGCCAACAGAAGAAAAGGTTTCCAGAAGAAGGGGATGATCCTCTCAGACAAATGCTGTTGATAAAGTTAAATGTGAGCTGAGAGTTGGTCACAGGATTCAGCAACTTGGAGGTCATGGGTGATCTTAACTAGTGCCATTTCAATGGAGTGATGGGAACAGAAACTGGACTGGAGTAAGTGAAGACGAGTAGGAGGTGGGGCTTGGAGAAACTGAGTCTGGTAAGGAGTTTGGGGTGCAAAATTGAATAGAGGGATGTGTCAGTAATTAGAGAGAGAAGAGGGGTAAGTTTTTGTTTCAGGTTTGTTTGTATATTAGGGACGACAGAAATAAAAGCACAGTTGTACAGATGGGAAGGATACAGTAGAGAAGAGTGTTTTGATGTTTTGATGGCATAGAAGAAAGACAGAGGAGAGAACTGTTAGAATGAGGCATGATGTCCCTGAGTAGGGGAGATGAAAGTAAATCCAGGGTCTAGTGTACCAGATCAGGAATTAGCCAAGTGATGAGATGCATCATATTTCCACCAGGGGAGGCAGACATTTCACTTCAATAACAGAAAGGAAGGCAAAATATGTGGGCACAAAAGCTGGCATGAATGGGGGATGTGGTAAAGGAGGTTTATGAAAATTCTCATCTGATTGCTTTTAAATTACATTTTATGGCTTTTCAAACATCC